>NC_138037.1:33616524-33993402 GCF_964106645.2 Podarcis pityusensis
AAATAAAATAAAAAATGGTTGCCAAGGGCTAGTGGAAAGATTCGTGATTGGCTCTTGGAAGTCAAAAGAGAAATTACACAAGCAGGATGCCACCACCAAGAAGGCCTCTTCCTTGGTTGCTACCCACCTTACTTTGTTTGGGGAACACTTGAAGGAGGTAACAGTGGAACTGGGAAAACTCCCGGTCTGAAAAGTTGCCATGTGATACTGTATGAAGAGATGCCCACCTGGATCAACACATTTTAGCAACATCAGGAAAACCACTTAAACATTAAGGATGATCCGGCATCTGCATGAATTGTTTCACACTGTGACAAGTTCTGACTTGTCCCTCAATGCCAATCTGTAAAGTGAATAATAATGACAGCAACAACAAGTTGCTTTGGAAAACAAATTACCCCATGGGTAAGAATGAAAAGTCCTTGTTTGTGCCATGAGTAGTTTTTGCTCATTTTTAGCATAATTGCAATGCCATGTAAAGACTTTGGAAGTCTTTTACAGTTTTACAGATCACCTCTGCGTTAGCACAAGCTCTGATCTATAAGAAGACCTTTGGAGTGTTTAGCCTTGCAGAGTTGCAGGAATCAATCGAGTTCTTTTCTTTGATAAAGTTAATAAATCCCAGCTATAAGCCAGCACGGTGACTGGGGTGATAACTAGCAAAAGCTAACACAGGCCAAAGGTAAAGCTCCCCCCCCCCCCCCGAATTGTTTCTGCTATAAAAAGAATAAAACAATCAACTGGACCAAAAAGTTTGCCTTACTTCCTTATAGCAGGAGAAGATCCCCCATGGTTTCTTCTGTCATTTGTCAGAGACCATGTGTTTGAAGTGGGAAACAGTATACCTCTTCATTGGAGTCTGAAGTTTATACCTAAGGGATGCAATACACTGACCTTCTCAAAACATTTTAGCTGAAATGCAAATTTTGACATCTCATCCAGAAGTCAGTGGAGAGTCTTGCCCTTGCTTTTGAAAAATGAACGTGTGGAAACCTGAACTGGGCTTTCCCTTTTAAAGATAGTCTTTGCTGTTGCCAGATTTAATATACTTCTGTCTAGATGACAGCTTGTTTCCTCATAGAGTCCTTTGATCACAATTTTTAGAACTCCATTCTGCCCAATAAACGGGATAGTATGTCTGGCAGCTCCAGTTAAACTAATTGTCATAGGTACCAAAAGACTGGCTCTACAACAGAACTCTTACTGTTTTGACTCCTGTTCCTGTCTTTGCAAATAACTTAAAAGATGCAATTTCTACTCGCACCATTGGCACCGGGTTATTGGCATGCATCTAAAAACATTAGAACTGCAGGGAAAGCAAGATAGCGGATATTTTCACGAGCCCTGGAAAGCAATTAATAGAGAGTGTCTTCAGAACTGTATCCAAACTTACTGCATCATATTATGAACCTTGTGATCACGTTGTATCGCGTGATGGATACACACTCAGATTTGCAATTACTGTACGCTTTAATAAATATCCTAAATACTTTGAAAAGTGGTTTTCCTTAAGTGCTTGATGTGTTTCCCTGAAATCATTTTAGTAATCATTACAAAAAAACAGACCTGTACGGTAGAATGAGTTTATCATTCTCACGCTACAGAGAAAAAAGTCTCAGCTTGAGGTGTCTGGGCTTTCCTGAGGTGGGCTAATGATGCAATCTGCTTACTTTCCCTTCTCCAAGTGCTGCTCAGCTACAACCCCAGCCACATCAATAAATTGTAAAAATAAAATAAAAAAGAATTGTCAGTTAATGGCTACTCCAGTTTGTACTGGTCTTAGGATAAAAATTTGCTAGAACTTAGAAACAGGTCACAACTAGGAAACCTTGAATATTTTATCCTTTCTTTGTTTGTTTGCTATGGATGCTTACGAAAAGCATTAATTTTCAATTAGTAGAGATATTTTCTCTCAAAGGTTTGAAGTTGAATGGGAGTGGGACGATATGTTTTCGTTGGATATCCAAGCCTCTGCTTACTGCCACAAGTGGTTAGGTGCGTGGACAGATTTGTGCATAATATTGGTTTTAGCTCAACTGACTAGTATAAATGATGCCCCTTAGGCATTTGTGTCATGCTTTTTGGATTAGTTTGCAGACAGCACACAGGGCAGCTCATCTCTGCACAGTCCTTTATGCTGCTGCTCCTGTTCGTAGGTACACTCAGGGCACTTTGTTCTTTGAATGTCTGTGCAGCAATTTCATTGAAAGGGTTTCAGGAAATTATGGATTTTATGAAAGCTTACACTTGGGGAAGAATACATGAAAAGACTTGCTGTAAGCAAAATATATAATATATTTATACGGCTTGTGTTCTGCGGCTAGGTTATTTACTTACCATATTTTCCTGCGGAGTGAACCAGGTACAGCTGCCTTTTGAAGTCCTTTCTTCGTTAGACTAATTTCTCAAAACGCTTCCTCTGGTGCTGCTGCTGTTTACTTTGGCTTATACGTATTCCTGACGGTTTAATTTCCTGCAAACAAAAGAAATGAAATGGTCCCGGTTCCATTTGCTGGAAGCTGTTCCACCAAGTAACTTTCTCGGTTTGGATCAATTGCCAATACAGTGGTACCTCGGGTTACATACGCTTCAGGTTACAGACTCCGCTAACCCAGAAATAGTAACTCGGGTTAAGAACTTTGCTTCAGGATGAGAACAGAAATCATGCTCTGGCGGCGCGGTGGCAGCAGGAGGCCCCATTAGCTAAAGTGGTGCTTCAGGTTAAGAACGGACCTCCGGAACGAATTAAGTACTTAACCTGAGGCACCACTGTACTGCTTTTGAGAACTGCACTTGGTACAGTTAGCCCAAACGTGGCTGAATGGTCATTATTAAAGAACAGTACTGTCTTTCTAGATCTGTTTGTTTTGTTTTGTTCAGCACTTCATATATTTTAGATTATATATATAAATAAAACAGTACATCTTAATGATTGCCTCCTTTGAATACCAGTTAAGGGTCCTATTTCCACCAAAATATGAGGGTAGATTACTTTCATGCTTTGTGTTAGAATTCTGTGGGCTTCATGCAGCCAAAATTACCATAACAGGGTTCAAATCAGCCATGAAGATCCCTGGGTGATCTTGGTCCAGACAACATCTCTTAGCCTAACCTAACCTCACAGGGTTGTTGTGGGGATAAAGTGGGGAGGAGGAAAACCATGCACACCACCTTGAGCTACTTGGAAGATAAAGCTGGTGCATAAATGTAATAAATAAATATTGTGCCATTAACAGTACTTTAGCCAAGCACGGAAATCGTCCCTCTTGCTCTTTTTACACCTCTGTGCCGAGGCACCTAGCCTTCTCTTGCTACATTGCAGCCTTGTTCTGGCTACTCCAGGTCCCCCAAGCCCAATTCCTCTTCCCTGTCCAAACTTGACTTCCCACTTGCTAGGCCACAAACAATTCCATGCTGCTTCACGCCAGTGCTTTTGTGTGCCTCTGTTCAAATGCAACCCTAGCTCTGATAGATCTCTCCAGCTTTCTCCTTTGTGCTGGCTTTTTTTAAAAAATATTTTATTAAGGATTTTCTTGTTTTACAGAAGTAAGTGTAATGCCTCGTGTTTTTTTCTCCCCATGGTACCTAACACCAAGGAAACTAGCACTAATACACCCAGGAACCTCACCAAAATGCTGGAGAGGGTGCACCTCCACAGGCACATACCTTTGTGCTGGCTTTGAAGCGGCCAGATTCACAGTTCTTCACAGCTGCTAGGAGACAAATAAATGCATCCCTAGTTCCAAGCCTCACTCCTGTGAAAACAGGGTTGGTTTTCAGATTCCCCCCTGCCCCCATCTAAACCATGTGTGTCTCTCCCCTTGACATTTTGATCTGGAGTTGATCTGTGGCAACTGCTTGGGAAGGAAGTGCTCAGTTACAGTTGGGGAAGCTCAAAGGCTGTCTTAAAATTTAAACTTAGGATACTTTAACCAGATCCTCGCCTGAATTTCAGCACACTGACTCACAGCCGTATGATCTTGGAAAAATGTTGCTGTCACATTTGTGAAACGGGGACATTCATGCTTGTTGATGTTTTTAAAAACGTTACATCAGTGCACCTGTATGCATACATTTACTTTTCTACAACTTTACAAAAAGCCTTGGAATTCATTTAATATATTAATGGTAAAGTTGCTCCAAGGGTGCTCTTTCCATGAACTACCCCATATGTCACACGAGGGTTGCAACATCTGCCTTATCAGGTCTGCAGGAATGGTGCTATAATGCATCACAAAAGAGAAAGATATCCCCACTTTGAACTTGAAAGCCTGCAGAAGGAGTACAGTGAGGGAATAAATATGTTTCCTAACTGGGCGGCAGTCTGGATCTCATTCTCTCTCAGATTCTCTTTAAGGCTAACCCACCTGATGCCGAGGAACTGGCATATGGAATGTTTTACAGATGGCCCAGCATCAGTGACTCATATAGCTGTAGATGATTATCTGTCACACAGATGTTTCAGCCTGTACTTTTCTGCTAGCCCCATTCAGCAGTCAGCCACTCCTGGTGGCTCAGCAACAGATGTTTCCAATGCCAGTATCTCTTGCCCATTCTGAATATAAGTGGCTGGTATCTTTGCATACTTGGTCATCTTCACCCATTTTGATTGCAACCGGAGAGTGCTTGTGTGCTATAGAATGAGGGGATGTTGTCTCCATCCCCTGTTTTGCATCATTAGCTGCAGAAATATCTATTATCAGTAACTATGTCAATGAAGATAACGTATTTTGAGTGATAGTTGAACCTAAGAAAGTAATTAATATAATTGGTGATATGGACAGCATCCAACAGGGTTGATTGATCCAACCGACTGATTTAAACGCTGACCACTGTGTTCTCCATTTCAAGGTAGCCACAATTCGTTAATGTATAAATCAATTTACACAGATACTGGTAATACCCGTAGTGCAGTTGGTGGTAAAAGGCTCTGATGCTGTTTTTTATGGGTGGGGAGGATAGTTCAGCTACAGGAGGTTCTGGGGTGGTCTTCTCCAGTATCCCAGTATCTCATCAGGTCCTTCTAGCATGGTAGATGACCACATAGGGAAGTGGACTACCTGGAACTGCCTCTGAGGTAGTCTATGCCTGCCTGTTGCTCTTTCCTGAAGTGGAGACAACTGGGGATCATTAGATTGTGGTCTTTCTGCCCCACCAGCTCTTTGGCATACAAATTTTGTAATGTGCACAGTCTTCATAACACCATTCAGAGTTGTTGTTTTTGCAATCCTTCAGTTCACTGTGACTTCCACTAATAGTGCGTTGAAGTTCTCTGATATCTACATTTTGGGCCTCTGTAAAGAATCAGAGCTATTTCATCTTTTATTTCTATGTTTTCTTCCCCCACCCAATCCTCTTTCTTTGTTTCAGATACTTTCTAAATCTATTGAACAGTTAAAACAGCCCGGCAGCCTCGAAGAAGCTGAGGAAGAGCTTCATGGAGAACATTTGATGCAGGAAGAAAGAGCTCTTGGTAGCAGCATTAGGGATGACAGCAGTAGCATTTCTTCGGACGACAGACTGGGGCAGCCTTTAGGGGCTGTGAAGGTGAAAGAGGAACCACGGGACAGTGATGATGATATTCAAAGTCAGCAAATGGAATCTGGGGAGAAAGCTGCTTTTGTGCAACAGGTAATAGGCAAAGATTTAGCTCCAGGCTTTGTAATTAAAGTGATTATCTGAATACTCTTATAATAAGCATTTCTGAATCCTTGGTGAACAACATGTGTTTTTCTTCCCCCATCCACAGGGTTCAATTGAATTGCGTGTTTTTAGCAATCAGCAAATCTAACAACGCCAGATATGTTCACACCTTAAGCATAGCGAGAAGGTTCTTGTTAGATCGGGAAACTCTTATTGCCGTGTGAGCTTTTGGGTAATTCGTAGAATTGGTATTCGCTCCAATGGATTCTACCACATTAGTTCTAGTGAAATGGAACTCATTGTTGTGTGAACTTCCTGATCAGGCTACTGCTGATCAGACCTCGGAATTTCTCTTCTCTTTTGGTTTCGCTCCATTTCTAAACTTCTTTGACATCTCAATGTATACTTTTGTCAATTTGTATATAATGTACCATACTGTAGTCCTAAACACTGTTAAAAAGAAGGGGATTTACCCCTTCCTTGGTACTACCAGCCCAAATACCAGTGATCTGAGCTTTGTACATAGAATGTAACCTGGAGAAAATGAGTTGGAAGGCAAATGAAGACCGGCATAGAACGCACTTTTAAAAACTAAATTGGTTTTCCCTATCTGTGCTGCTTAATTTTATGCCCCATTTTTTTATCACTATCTTCATCTGTTTCCTTTGAGGATATTCCTCATGCGCAACATTATGCATGATATCCCTGTATTTGTCTTAAGATGGTGGTGTCAAGGAACCAAATTATGACGGTGATTGCCAATTTATTTATTCAGCAAAAGCTAAGTATCACAATAGCACACAGCCTAGCACGGAGGTTTACATGCTTATACTAGTAGCAGGGGGACACATTTGTGTTTCCAGCACCCATCTTGGGGCCAACTTTTCCCAGTACCCTCCTCTCCTAGTTGGAAAATAAGTCAGCTGTTCATCCCAGAGTGCCCAGTCAAAGCCATTGAGCCTTAGTGTACTTGGTTTACCCAGACCCCTGGCCAGCTACTCCGTGTGTCAAGTACAGGGGAATGTCTAGGTCTGATTCTCTTGGGAAATTTGTCCAAGGATGTCTAAAAACAGAGCAGGTTGGCAAATACTTTTCAATAATACTGTAAGTATTATTTACTAAGGCACACATGCAGTTATAGGTAGTTGCAGCTCCAGAAGGACCATAGTCCTTTTGAATGCTCTAAAATCAGAAGAGCTCAGTATGTAGCAAAAGCTGCCGTTTACTTAAGCCATTGCTGTGTCAGGTCCCTGCTGTTCTCCTGCAGAAAAGTAATTGTGTGAAGGTGGACAGGAAATGCCTTATAGAAACAGGAAGTCCAAGTGATTCATGCACTGTGGAATGTAAGAGGGGGCAAAGGGAAGCAGAGGATAGGGTTTTATTCTCTGTTTTCTAAAGGGCACTCTATGAAATGATTTATTGTCAAAGAAAATAACAAAGCAAGTAGGGAAATTGTTAAGGAAGCTTTCCAGTGAAACATTTCCTTTATATTCCCTTTTGATATGTTTACTTTGTTGTAGAGGTTTACTTTTATTAAGCTAAAGATGCATTGTATTAAGGCCCCCTTTAATATGGATAATCCAAAACTGACCTGGAATCCTTGTCAGTTCCCCCCGCCCTTATTAAAATATTTATATTTCTAAGGTATTTTAAGGTGCAGTATCTTTTTCAAAAAGAGAGCGCTGTTTTGCCAAATGGAAAAGTTGTTCTAATAAAAGCACGTGGTGTTTACATTTTTATTTTCTAGAATCCCATATAAAATGCTACAAAGATACATTATCCTACCCACAACCTCTGTATCACAAAGAGACTTGCTAACAGATCCTTCATGCTTGCTGCACCAGTAAATATGGTTTGTGCCACAGTTGACCATTTTCCTATTAATATATCTTTTCAGTGTAGAAAGACACGTGTACACAAGAGACACACTGTCTTGAATGACAGGTGTATACACCAAGGGTCAGCAAACTTTCTCATCAGGGGGCTGGTCCACTGTCCCTCAGACCTTGTTGGGGGGGAGCTATATTTTTTTAGTGGGGGAAATGAACGAATTCCTATGCCCCACAAATAACCCGGAGATGCATTTTAAATAAAAGGACACATTCTACTCATGTAAAAACATGCTGATTCCTGGACCGTCCGTGGGCCAAATTTAGAAGTCGTTTGGGCCAGATCTGGTCCCCGGGCCTTAGTTTGCCTACCCATGGTATACACCTATTCCACTCCCTGTGCATTTTGTGACAGCAGTAGCTCATTGCATCTTTCCGTCATGTATACACACAGAAAAACAGAAATGTGAGTGCTTGTCACATGTGGTGGTGTACATTCCTCCCCCACACTTTCACAGAAGAAACTCTAAAGGTAAGAATGTGGTGCTGTGTGAAGCAATTCTGACTGTTTCAAGATATTGCTTCAACACAGTGGTAGGGCTGGGCGATATATTGCTATATCGTCCCAAACGGGTTTGAAGTCCATATCGTGGTATCAGCTGCATTTGTGACCTAGCAATGATATTGCAAATCATGGTGTGTGTGTGTGTGTGTGCTAGGCAGAAATCACAGTGTGGGGGAAACCATGAAGCCAGCCAATGCTTCTACATAGCTCCATCCTTATTTCAGACATCATGATATATCAGTATATTGTGATGTTTAACTGGTGATCTATCACAGTGTTGAAAATCAGATATTGCCCAGCCTTACACAGACAGGTCATATTTTGGGAACTGGGTACACTTTCCCAACATTTGTATTCCCTGGAGTCCAGCTGAGTAAGTTGCTCAGCTGGTACTATTTCCCTCTGATTTTAAAAAGTACCTGTGATAATTAGTCTAGGAAGAAAGGCCCCTATGCCATAATCCTGCTTATGTGCAACATAGCTCAAGCAGAAAGATAGAAATCCACTGTTCAGACAAGCTCTTAAATGCATGCAGCCCATTTTCTTGTGTGTGTGGTGGCAGTGCAGAATGTCATGCCAATGTTTAGGAGCAAAATGCTAATTTCAATAGAGGGCCAGCGAAAAATGTTTCCATCAGCTTTATTAGAAGATGCATGAACACCGACTTCCAGATTTAAGGGCTTTAATGTAAACAGAGAGATCACCTTCCTTCTTGAAGAAAAGTAAGAAATCTGATATTTAGATCCATAAAGTAGACATTTGTGAAAATATATTTTCCCATCTTGTACATTCTTTTTCACAGTCTGATCTTAGCCCACTCAAAAAAGGATAGAGCATCTTTTAAAATACATTTTATTTGGGCGGATACCTGGATATAAGCAAACTTTTGTACAAAAATATTTCAAAAATGTGTAACTGTAAAGATATTTTTATAAAGAATTGAGGAGAGTTTCCCCAGTATAGCCAGTGGACTTTCATGCCACTCATTTTTTTTTTTTAAAGAGAGAAGTTACCTGGAACCAGTGAAAAAGGAAAACTGGGTTTACGCAACCATCTTTCTAATTGCTAATTGTCACATTTTAAATCTATTGTATTTATTATAATTTACACCTTTGGTGATCTCTTGTTTTGTGTTGTAAATATATTCTGTTTGTATGTTCCCTATTTTGCCTTCTGATACAAGTCTATATATTCCTTTCTCAAATAAAGTTTTTTTTCTCAAAAGATTCCCTTTCACATACTTGGCTTTGTGTAAACTTGATAACTCTAAGGCACTGCTTTCTCTTTGATATAGGCAAATATATTTGCTTATTACTGTGGAAGGAACAGATTTAGGAGCATGCTTTTTATTCCATTACACAAAGTCTGTTTTTGACCTGTTACTTGATCCCACTTCAGCCATTACACATCGTACAAAAATGGGAGTATCTGTGCATGTTCATTTTATCCTCATCACATTTGTCTTGAACATGTGGGTCAACCATTGCATCATCAAAAAACTGCAATAACGCAAGTAAATACCAGTTTTCTGGTTATCCAGAATTTTGATAGCTAACAATTGTTACTCCAAAGGCCCCCCCAAAAAAATCTTAAGTGATTTATTTGCCTATGAAAAGATGTAGAAGTTTTAAGTGATGCTGATGACTGCAGATCGGGGGGTTTTATATCTATATATAAAATGACAGTGCTAAAACATCACAGGTAAGGACCTTTCCTTTGAAGATGGCTTCCTATAAGCTAGTGTCCTCAGTCTGGAACAAACTGGTTACATTTAAGTTTCAGCGAAATCAATGGGACACATGGCCCTGGAGGCATATATAGAGTGATATAAGGCCCCTGTATCTGAGCAGCATTCAGAACCCCTGTAAAAACTTCATATTCAGTCTGGTATGGGATGTGCTGCACTTCATTATCTGTGGGCAAATGGGTTGCCTACACACTGATCCCCACTTTGTGGTCTTCAGATATCTCTGCATGTGTGCAATAGGTACCACAACTGGTGGTGGACTGGATAGGAAGGAACCAGAGAGCATCTCACCTTCAGTTCAAGCAGGAGTAAAATCTGAGCCAAGGGAGCTCAGGGAAGAGATTGCACTACCTTTGGAAGCCAGCCATGCCTCCTTGGGGTGATCACCCAACAAGGTGCCTTTTAAAGGTGCTTCATGGAACCAGAATACTTCCTTGACATTGTTATGGTCTGCATTTTGTGGAAATGCATTGCTGGCATACAACTTTTAAGAAAGAGAGATCTAAAAACAGGCAAAATGTGCATTACTGGCCAACTGGACTCTGTATCTGGATATGCAAACCATATTCTGTGGGTTCCAGCTGTTTTATAAATGGCGCTCATTTTTGCAGATGCCCCTACAAATGCTGCCATGATTCTTGGATCTTCAAGATGTTTCCTGCCAGTAACTAATGTAGGCGGAGCAATGCAATTTCATTCATTGGCAACACAGTCCTGCAATCCAATCATTCCCACTGAAGTCCTCACTGATATAAATTCAGTCTCTTTTCAATGCAACTATGCTGTTCTTGCCATCATCATTTCCATCCTTGAGTAAAGGATGGAGTTGCATTGAATTAATGGCAAAGTCTCAACTGATTTCAGTGTAACTAAATTTCACTCAACATCTTCCATTTCCATCATTGTCTGAAATCTTAGCTGCAGTGAATGAAATGGCAAATCTTTGTTGACCAATTTCTCTGCAACTAGATGTCACACACCGTGTTCAAAATTTGTAATTCCAAGCTCTCTTTTCCCTGTTTTATCTTCACTGGCATCCTGAGGTACTTTTAGATAGATGTAGGAGATTCCATTCTCCACTCAGGAACTGACTAAGATATATTTTTCTCTCTCCTATGTATTAGATTTAATTTTTTAATACTCCAAATTAACATTTGAAATTATTTGTCCCTGTAATTTTATTGAGATACTTAGGGACCCTACCAACAGTGATAACATTCTCTATCAGACTGTATTAAGGTCCTGTATAGTATGGATTGGGACATGGGTGGCACTGTGGTCTAACCCACTGAGCTTTGGGCTTGCCGATCAAAAGGTTGGCAGTTCGAATCCCCGCAATGGGGTGAGCGCCCATTGCTCAGTTCCAGCTCCTGCCAACCTAGCAGTTTGAAAGCATGCCAAAAAGTGCAAGTAGATTAATAGGTACCACTCTGGCGGAAAGGTAAACAGCATTTCCATGCACTGATCTGGTTTCACCAGAAGTGGCTTAGTCATGCTGGCTACATGACCCGGAAAAACTGTCTGCGGACAAACATTGGCTCCCTTGGCCTGTAAAGTGAGATGAGCGCTGCAACCCCAGTCGTTCGCAACTGGCCTTAACTGTCAGGGGTCCCTTTAACTTTATAGTATGGATTAAATTTTTACTCCACTAATAAAGGTCTTTACTGTATGTTCACTTCCATGAACTAGTGTTTTCTGGGGGGGGGGGGGTGTCACCCCTGCCTACTAGCACACTTGTTGCTTAGTTGTTTATTTTTTAAAAACTTAAATGGTCACTTCAATAGCCAAGTTTTGCGTGGGGCCAAGATCCAAAGAAATGATGTGCATGCAAGGTTAGATGTGAGGAGAGAGAATGACACGAGTAGGTAGCCAGAGTGTCATCTCTTGCTTTGTCTGTGCTCATTACTGTTTTGCTGTTGCTAAAGAGAGGTCTGTGTTTAGATTCAAAAGTAGCTTGCTCATCTAGTTTGTGGGAACGGCTGCATGGAAAGAAACAAATGAAGTCTCAGCTGTGCTTGAGTGTCCTGAACCCGTGGCCTACCTGGCAGCAAGTCAGTATGCCAAATCCAAAGACCAGGGGTCAACCCACACAAGCAAAGTCCGAAGGTCAGGAAACAAAGTCTATGGTCAATCCAACTAAATCAAGTCCAACAGTCAGGATACAGTCCAGAGTCATACCCCAAGCACAGTCCCGTAGAGGCCCAGAAGCATCCAAGCCAAGGACCATCAACATGGGCAGTTGAGCAGACACAGCACCTCAGCTCTGCTTCCCTTTTATACTTTGCCTGCTGATTGCAGCATCTGGGCTTGATGAGGCAAGTGACCCTCACCCAAGCCTCCTCCAGCTGAGGAATCACACACCTCCTCCCAGAGCTAGCGAGCCCCACCTGGCCAGCTAGGGTGCTGGGCTGTGGGCCCTTGCTTGCCTCAGCCTCCTAGAGTGTCCCTCCTGTTGCTCCCTATACGTCAAAACCCAGACAGGGGCCCCTCTGGCTCTGGTGATGGGTCCTGCTGCTCTGGTTCCTGTGCACTGACTCTCATCCTCCGTCACCTTGTGAGTACTTCTCCATCCCCTGCTTGCCCAGGTGTGTCCCAGTCACAGCTACACCCCTTGCCAAGATCCTCTTCCTCCTTCTCATTTTCCTGCCAGTTTATGACAATGAGCTTCTCCCTCATGGGTCCATAACAGTTATTCAGATTCCAGCCTCCAGTACCTAGAGGAAGGTACTTTAGATTTTTGCAGTACAGTAGGTAATCATTAAAAAACCCAACTTCAAGCTCAAGCCCAAGACTTGCCTCTCTCACTGTTTTCTTTTAAGATGTTTCCAAGAAGTATAATCCTGTAAAACACTGGGCTTACTTCAGTCGGTCTACTTCCCTGTGAACAGCTATAATATTATTCTTTAAATATTCCTGATTCTGAGGTGGTCTATAGCTGGGTGATTTTGTCCTAACCTGGCTTCACAATGGGAGAGTCCTGTTGATGGACACAGGGCTGCATCACTGAACATCAGTGCTGTTACCCAGAACAGGCCCTACCATTAGTCAAGTGGGGTGGCTGACTCGGACAACCGATGCTGGAGAGTGGGGAGCAGCACTGAGATTTTAGGGGGTGGTGTAGCTGTGTGGCCTGTCCACTGTTAGCCCTAAAGCTAGCTTGCACCCTTCAGATATAGTGGAGCATCCTGTTCCATTACCAAATTTGAAGTAAGATTCAACACCTGGTTTGATTGGCTTTGGTACGTGGAGTTGGACTTGTGGACTTTGTTCTTTGCCTCAGGCAGCACAATATCTTGGTCTCACAGTGACTACTACTTCTGGATTTCAGGGTGTTCATTACAAGTTTTGTGTTTCGTTGGTATGGTGCATTTAAAAAGAAACGACATATATTTGGCGCATTAGTGCAAGTTGCGTGCATTTCTTATTAAATGAAGTGAAATAAGTACTTAGTTTAGTGCTTTGCCAAAAGGTTATTGGGCAAACAACAGTCTTAGTGTGCCAAGCAGGGTTTTCTTTCCAAAATACATTCTTCTTTATGTTGAAACACATTTTACAATGATGGCTGAGGTTTATCATATATGAGAAGTTTTCTAGACATCTCTTTTTTAAAAATAGTAGTGATTAATCTGTTCTACCACCATGACAATCATTGATGAGGTGCTTCTTCCAAATAGGCTAGTAATCTTGGCGGATGGATCCTCTAAGCTTTACCGGTGATCTAATCTGGCACCCGCGTCTGCTGAGCAGCTGAGCTAGGAGTTCTTTACCAGCACACATTTGAGCTAGTTGTGATCATCCTCTGCCAAACAAAGCCAGTGGTGACAGATTAGTTCAGCCTGCCAATGGCAATTCCACTAGAAACATCAGAAAGTGCTGATAAATCTACTACGTAACTAAGAGCCAATATACACATCAAGAAGAAGGCATATTGTACAGCCTTCCTGGGACTCGGCTCCTTAACAATGCAAATGGGCCATCATATGATGGAATATCTTCTCAGTCGGGAATAGGAAACCTGTAGCCCTCCAAATGTTGGACTCAGCTCACATCATCCCTAGCCACTGGCCAGGTTGGCTGAGAACTGGAGTCCAGCAACATCTGAAGGACCACAGGCTCCCATCTCTGTCCCAGCTTTCTTAAAAAATGTTGTGTGTAGAAAACCAGCAAGTTAGGAAGAAGACAAAGTATCTAGCTGACATGCTTACTTCCCACAGGCAAGAGGCATCATCCAGCCACCTGTAATTGAAGGAGAGCAGCAGCTTTGGGGAGGTTGCACCATGTACTTTCCACCACCACCACCCACCCCCGAATGTGCAGGTCACCTAAAATGCAGTGGAACTACCTTGAACCTGCATAGAGTTTTGCATTTCAGTGCCAGACTGGAAGTTGGGGGAAGACATCCTCATAGAAAGAATCATAGAATCATAGACTTATAGGGTTGGAAAGGGCCAAGAGGGTCCTCTAATCCAATCCTCTGCAATGCAGGAATCTTTTACCCAACTGTTGGAAGGTTGTAGAGACCGATGGAGGAGAGACATGTTTTGTTGCAGCTGGGGCACCCAGTTGTGCTGCTTCAGATGCGCCATGGCATTTATTCTCTCCGTGCTCCTCCCATTTGTTGGGGGAGCAATAACAGGAGAGGATGATGGCCTTGATGCCCTGCTCAAGAGCTTTTCAGAGGTATCTAGCTGGTCGGGCTATATGGATCTTTTGCCCAATCCAGCAGGACTCTTTGTATTTCTCAAAGGAGAAAGTTGTGTGACTCTCTTTTAACAATGTGTGCATCTGCACAGTTTTGACAGGGGCAGGCTACACCGATTCAGAAGGGTTCTTGAAAACACGAAACTTGAGCATTACCGATTCCCTAAACTATTGGATCTTGCCAATTTGACCTTGCAGCCTTCCAAAGACACAGATATCCACGCAGGCCATTTGTGCACAATGGCAGGGAGTTGATGAAGGGTCTTTATTATTCTTAACTTTAACTTTTCTTTTTGTGAGCATCTTACATTTCTCAAACGATTACGCTTTTCCCAGCACTGGCCTAGCATAAAAGATTTACTGTTACAGTTTGTGTGTGGCCAGGCAGTGGCATATGGAAAACATGTTTCCTGCTATTTAATTTAATTACTCCAATCACGTGCCAGCCCCGGGCATGTCATGCTGGACCTGTGAGGCTCATTGTCTGTCAAAGAGATGGACAATATCTTGGCTTTGTTTAGTTGCTCTGCAGGCTGCAGATAAAAAAAAACCTGAAATGCCGACTGTTTGTTTAACCAAACTTTGCATTTTTTACCATTTGGCTTTGATTTCTTTTTTTGCTTTGCAAAAGAGAGAGAGAGAGAAAGAATGACATTTTGGCCCTGTTGAGCTGAAAGAGAAACATTAAGGATCGGAAGATGAACTGTCACATTCTGAGGTTTCCTATATGAAAAAGTTTTCTGGTTTAGAAATGAGCTTTGTTAGCAGAAATTAAAGAGACATGAATCACAGTTTATTTTAAACTTTGCTGCTAGCGTGGCACAATGTGGGGAGGGGTGGGGTGGGGAGGAAGGCCCCGGCTGTGTTTATTTCATTATAATGAATTTAATTTTGATTTAGCTTTTGGTGGTCTGGCAGTACCACTTTGTTTTTAATTTGCCTTCATTTTTAATGCATCAAGCACCAAACGACTGCTTCCTTTTGAACTAATTCGCAGGGGTGTAGGAAGTGGTCTCTCTAGCTCACACTGGCAGGCAGCTGCTCATGGATTCAGGTAGAGGTTTCGTTGAACGCGAGACTTTCCACCAAGGATGAGATCCTGCACAAAGCAGATGCCCTACCACTGAGCTATAGCCCTTCATAGTCTACACACCGTTTTTGTGTGTGAAGATTTTTTAAATTTCGTTCCATAAGGTATATAAAGCAGAGATAACAACTGATGGAAAACAAAGCTGTAAAATGGGCACCTAGGAGTAAGTAAAGGTATATATGGGTTAAATAACAAAGTCCCAGTGTTGGAAACATAGCTGTCAACGTTTCCCTTTTTTAAAGGGAAAATCCCTTATTCCGAATAGGATTCCTCGCAAGAAAAGGGAAAAGTTGACAGCTATGGTTGGAGGGTCTTCTGTTGGTAGGTCAGGATCTGCTGCTGGGTGGGCTGATCTGAGGTGAGCTGCAACATCAGCACTGCCACCCATACAAATATATGGTTATTTATTATTATTATTATTATTATTATTATTATTATTATTATTATTTACACATACATCCATACCCTGCCCACCTGGCTGGGTTTCCCCAGCCACTCTGGGCCACTCCCAATAAAATATTAAAAACACAAGAAAGCATCAACCATTAAAAACTTCCCCATACAGAGCTGCCTTCAGATGTCTTTTAAAAGTTGTATAGTTCTTTATCTCCTTGTCATCTAACAGGAGGGCATTCAACAGGCCCTCTGCCTGGTTCCCTGTAACCTCACTTCTCGCAGTGAAGGAACTGCCAGAAGGCCCTGAGAAGTGGACCTCAGTGTCTGGGCTGAACGATGGGGGTGGAGACACTCCTTCAGGTATACTGGGCTGAGGCCGTTTAAATAAAATAAATGGATCCCCAGGTGCAACCTTTTCAGTTAAAGGTGGGTCTGATTCTGAAAAGGTTGGAGATTACCGAGTCTGATTGTAGCTCTCCAGAGTTTCAGACAGGATCCATTTCTCAGCTCAACCTGGAGATGCCAGGGACTGAATCGGGGGCCGTTTGCTGTGCATTCTACTCTTCAGAGGACCGTCTTTTATTTGGAGGGCTGCCTGGTCCATGTCTGGTTTAAAGACAAAGAAGGGAGAGCAAGCAGAGCCCTTGAAGTTGTCTACCACTGGTCACCAGCTCACAGTATTTTCTCCCCCCCCCCCATGGTGAGATGCATTGCATTTCTGTGCAAATCACAGCATTTATTTCTGTTTGCAGAGTGGTTTATTATTTCTGTAAATCAGCATGGGTGGATCTAAACACAGGAATACAACAATGTTCAATTTTATTATGCAAATCGGTGCCCAATTTTTGGGTGGTGCTTAAGTGGCTGCCCTGTGTGTTCTGCCCCTGAGGTAGGATCCTCCACTAACACAATGGGGGGGGGGGGTGGAGAGAGACACCAGAGTTATTTGGAAATATGGGATGTCTTGTCTGCATATCTGTGCAGGAATAGCCTGGCCATTAGAAAAACCTTACCAGCTGCCAATGTAGAGATCACACCTGTCACCTTCAAAGCTCTGAATCTTGGGGGGCAGGAACGCAGCTATGACAACAAGCCACCACTCTTTGTGACTTGCTCACAAAAAACTTTTACTACCTTACCTGCCCATACATACCTGTCCTCCATTTGTGGTACATAGATGGCAGAAGGAAACTCTCCTTCAGTTTATCAAGTTTTGCCTGGTTGCCTAGATATTATTGTGAATTGCCACAGGTGATCAGGCGTATAGCTATTTACAAGCTGGTCTTCAGGGTCCTGATTGTCCAGGCTGGAGGTCCACACCAATGGTAAGATTATCAAAGAAAGCTGTACAGGATCCAGTGTGGTCCTGGAGCACCTCCACAAATGGAGCAGCTCTACAAATTCAGGTGGAATTTGGCTGCAGTTAGGAGATGTGTGTGTAAACGAAGAGCAGTTTTTTTTTCTGTGGGATCTCCATCTTAATATTTACCCAGCTGGTTGACGAAGTGCCTGAAAGACAAATTGACCACTGATTATTCTTCTGTTAGGAAGCCAGCTTGTAATACCACAGATAACTGCTACCACTCGGAAGGGGGAAATGGCATTTATCTCAATAAACACAGTCGTGAGGCCAGTAATGATTTAAACATAGTTTGAGAACAAATTTCTGTGTACAGCAAATTGAGCCAAAACCAAAAAATGTATAGAACGCATTCAGCCCCAATTTATTAAAGGCACTCTGTATGTTTATGTATATAAGCAAATGCAATCTCCCATCAGGAAGAAGGAGCTCAGTGGGAACAGGAACCAACTCTAAACCAATTACTCCAAATAACCTATCGCATGGCCAATTCCCCGGGTGATTCCCATGTACCAGGCCGCAGTAAAAGTGCTAAAATTAATGATTCTAGAATGAACTCTTTGAGCCCAGCCCAGGTAAAGTTAGTTGTGATTCAGGCTCACCAAAACCAATGGAACAAGTTAGCAGTGGCTGACTGAAGCCCCATTGCTTTCAGTGCAACTTTGTCAAACTGAACTTTCAGGAAGATTCACGTTGTTGACTTCAGGGAGAAGTTGAAAAGTGGCAAAACTGGGTTACATTGAAATTGATGGCTCTTACACCCACGTTTAACTCCCGTTGATTTTAATAGGGCTTCAGCATGCTTGTCTCTGGATTACACCCTCATCTTCTACCGTAGATTCAGTTAGATTGAATGGGAAATAAACAATAATTCAGTTACTTATGAGCACAGCCCAACAGGGGCCATCTCAGTGGGAGGTGTTATGGATGCAGAAGCTCTCGGGTTCAATCTCCAGAATCTGTAGGTTACAGCTGGAGAAAGGCTCCTGTTTAAAGGAGATATGCTGCCAGTCAGTGTACACAGTACTGAGCTAGATGGCTCAATGGTTCCACTCATTATAAGGCTGTGTTCTTTTGATCCAGTTTCTAAACCAGCAGGACCCACCATGCTGCTTAGATGGAAACAGCACTGCTTGCCAGCAGAGGTGTGTGATACCCGGTCATGACCTAGATAGGATGTCCCAATTTTCATCAGAGAAATGTTGGGGGGTATGGATAATCTGGGTGGATAATGGGGTGCAGGTTTACTAAAAAGGAGGTCTTGTGGTCTCTGTTAACCATCTACTGAAGTCCAGCTCCAAGGGCCTTCTGGTGGATCCCTCACTGCGAGAAGTGAGGTTATGGGGAACCAGGCAGAGGGCCTTCTTGGTGGTGGCGCCCTCCCATCAGATGTCTAGGAAATAAACAACTATCTGACTTTAAAAAGACATCTTAAGGCAACCCTGTTTAGGGAAGTTTTTAATGTTTGATGTTTTATCGTGTTTTTAATATTCTGTTGGGAGCCACCCAGAGTGGTTGGGGAAAAACCCAGCCAGATGGGTAGGGTATAAATTATTATTATTATTATTATTATTATTATTATTATTATTATATCCAACTCTTCAATTCCCATCAGCCCCAGCCAGCATGGCTAATAGTGAGGGCTGATGGGAGCTGAAATTCAAGAACATCTGGACTGGAACAGGTTCCCCACAGCATACTAATAATCCTCTGAATCAGGCTTCCTCAACCTTGGCCCTCCAGATGTTTTGAAACTACAGTTCCCATCATCCCTGACCACTGATCCTGCTTGCTAGGGATCATGGGAGTTGTAGGCCAAAAACATCTGGAGGGCCGAGTTTGAGGAAGCCTGCTCTGAATCCTCATTACCTTAGTCCACAAAGTGAAAATGGAACTGGAAAGAATATAGGAAAATGACATAAAGACAGAGGTGAGGAAGCCTGGGGGGCTGACTACAGCCCTCCAAGCAGCACTGCCAGGCCCTTGAAGGAATTTCCATCACTGGTCTTGCTCCCCGCCCCCCCCAATGCTTCTGACTGGCTGGGATGTGTCCTTGAACTCCTACAATGCCTCTTGCTTGTTGGACGGAGGATAGAGAGGCGTGAGCTTGTGTAGAAACTAGCCTGTAGCACCAAGAGGGATTTAACAACCAGTCCCTCTTCCCAAGGAACTTTGGGAACTGCAGTTCTTTAAGGGGAGCAGGCAGCTCCTAAGAACTTTCAACACCCTTAGTTCCCAGAATTCTTGGGGGGGGGGGTTGAGCCAAGACTGTTGAAGGTGGTATCACAATACTTGAAGGCTATGTTGCAAATGTGGCTTTAATGAATTTTGTCCCACATCCTGTTTAGATGTGATCACAGCTATCAGCCGTAGCAGGATAAATGGAGGCAGTAAGAGGGCACAGGTGATCAGCATAACACAAGCAAATGAACTACAGGCAAGGAAGCCATTGCTGGTTTTGGGTCCAAGGAAACAATAACCTTCCCTCACTCATCCCTGTTCCCAGTAGCCGCTTTTGGTACTCTTTTGGCTGTAGAAGATACCTAACAAACTGGTGACGCTGCGACGAGTTTCTGGAAATCTTTTTCTGCGGCTAACACAGAAGGTCTCTGCACGTTGCTCTCTTGCCGTTCCAGCTTCCAGGGTTTTTAAATGATCTGTGATTGAACCTTCCTTTGAAGATAATTTATGGAGGGAGCAGCTCCCTACCTTCTTTGTGGTTCACCACAACTTCTAGAAAGGTTAGTGGGAGTGCACTAAAATAATAGGACAGGCTTGGGCTCAGCCTAGCCTTGGCTCCTGTGAAACTGCTGCACACGTGTTTCTGTGGTTTCTCTGCGTAATAGGTACAAATGCAAACACAGCTATCCCAAGGATGTGTGTGTCTGGGTGAAGAGACAGACAAGGTTGTGCATTTACCTTGCAAATACAGATTTTAGCAGCGTTAAGTTGAGGTCTGGATGTCAAACTTCCTTAGAGCTAAAAACCAAAACCCCATAACCTTGTGGAATGTAAGCAGAAAAGTAGTCCTGTTATCTTAGGTGCCACCTAGTAGCATTGTTAGAGTTCAGTGGCAATGCTGTCAAAATATTTTGGAAATGGCAAATGGTTTTTTCATCAATCCAGGTGGTTTTTCTTTTCTTTTCGTGAGGGGGTGAGGAACACTCATTTGTCACCAGTAGTTCAAAGGCCACGTTAAATTCCATGTTCAATGGAAACAAATCTCTGACCACAACCCTCCAGGAAATATTATTCAAGGGGGACTATTATTTAACGGGATTTATAGATTGCTTAATCACCCACAACCTCTAAGGGGTTTTCATAGAATGTAAAATGTTCATTAAATCCCCCCAACCCCCGATAAAATCAAAGGTTGAAAGCAAGCTAACCTAAAATTAAGCAAAATATAAGAAAAGTATAAAATATAATTATATAATAAAATTGTATGTCTTGATTGGCTTTTTTTTAGCAGGTGTCTAAAAACAATATAGCAAAGGTGTTTGCCTAGCACAGGTGATAGAGAATGCAGGTGATATAGCTAAGAGATGCTGCCACACTGACGACATGCTGAAGGTGCCATGTTCAGTCCCTGGCTTTGTTATTTAAAAGTTATTGAGGTAAAGGATATCAGTGGCTACCAGCCTTAATGGCTCTTCTCTGCCTCCATGGTCAGAGACTGTATGTTTCTGAATACCAGTTGCTGGAAACCTCAAGAGAGGAGAATCCTCTTGTGTTCAGGTCCTGCTCGCCCTGCTTGCCCAGGCCAGTGACCCATCTAGTCCAGCATACTCTTGCTTCTTACGTTCTTAAGTATGACATTTCAGATGATGGGAAAGATAACGGCATGAAATGGTGAAAAAACCGCTGTTAGAATAGACAGGACTGGACTAGATGGGCCTATGGTCTGAGCTGGCTGAGAGAACTTCCTATGTCAAATATCTTTGCATTACCACATGATGATAAGTGATGGCATGGATTTGTGTGCTGACATCTTGATTGGCAAAGGGGGCAAATTCTGTAAGGTGGTGCCTCCTTGCTACAGCTGTATTTTGAGCATAATGCCTAGTTCCATTCTCAGGAAAGAAGGTCTTTGGGTGGCCCTGTGGAGGTTGCAATCTCCAAGTCTATCCTACCTCCCAAAGGTAAATAATAATAATAATAATAATAATAATAATAATAATAATAATAATAATTTATTTATACCCCACCCATCTGGCTGGGTTTCCCCAGCCACTCTGGGCAGCTTCCAACACAATATTAAAATACAGTAATGCATCAAACATTAAAAGCTTCCCTAAGCAGGGCTGCCTTCAGATGTTGCCTAAAAGTCTGGTAGTTATTGTTCTCTTTGACATCTGGTGGGAGGGCCTTCCACAGGGCCGGCGCCACTACCGAGAAGGCCCTCTACCTGGTTCCCTGTAACTTGGCTTCTTGTAGTGAGGGAACTGCCAGAAGGCCCTCGGTGCTGGACCTCAGTGTCCGAGCTGAACAATAGTGGTGGAGACTCTCCTTCAGGTATACAGGACCAAGGCTATTTAGGGCTTTAAAGGTCAGCGCCAGCACTTTGAATTGTGCTCAGAAACGTACTGGGAGCCAATGTAGGTCTTTCAAGACCAGTTTTATGTGGTCTCGGCAGCCGCTCCCCGTCACCAGTCTAGCTGCCGCACTCTGGATTAGTTGTAATTTCCGGGTCACCTTCAAAGGTAGCCCCACATAGAGCACATTGCAGTAGTCCAATGTAGGATAGGTATGTTGGTCTGATCTTCTTAAAACACACAGAGAGAGAAGCAAATGTGTCAAATGCTTCTTGCATCTCTAATTCTGTTTTGGAATAAATCACTTAGTTTAAGGAATATGATACTAATGTTTTCTAGGGATGGGAGAGAAATTAGTTCGGTTCATGTTTTAATGGGGGGGCAGCAAACAGCTGTGGAAATGGTGTGAACTGAAGAGATTAGAAAATGGAGAGAAACTGAAAGTGACCAAGCCGTTCAGTTCCTCCATTACACTCTAGCCAAAAATTTGGTTCCAGATCCACCTGGTTAAAAAGCCAATGAGAGCAGGAGGTGCAAGCACTATGTTTTGTCTGCAGTCTTATACAATGTTGTGTGTACTTAAATCCTGCCAAAAACAGGGGTTCAGTGTGCAGGATGCAAAAAGAGCCCTGATGGATTAGGTCTAAGCCTCATCTGGTCCAACATCCTCTTCTCACAGTGGCCAGGAAGATACCTCCCATAACCGAGGGCAGGATTGTAGGACTCGAAAGCAAAGCAGCCTGTTTTTTACTGGTCTAAGCCAGAAATGTGAAAGGTGGGTGGGCCAAGCTTATGAAATACAATTCAAGATGTTTTGAAAGAAGAGGGCCTAGGAGCTGCACCTACAGCATGTTCTCGTGGCAACCGACCCCTTTGCGGAAACCATTGCAATATCTGGGCTTAGGCACTGGAGGTAGTGAGTGATGTCCAAGATGAGAGATTTATAGCATATGCTGAGCACAACGGTATGAGCAGCTTTGGCTGCCAAATAGGACTGTGATTTAAAGAGGGCATTTAAAGAGGGCGCCTTTGGTCTGATAGGTGGTGTATTTGTTCGGTGGCTAGAATTCACTCAAGGAAGGGTGGTTTATTATTATCGTTGTATTTGATGCCCTGGCCAACGATAACTGGGGAAATGGAGAGATCCAAATCGCCCAGCTTTTGGTGAGAGGACGGAACGAAATACTTGGCTACGGAGGGGATGGGGAGCCAAATTTCATGGCGCTGTGGAGTGGCTCGGTTCAGAGAGCACTTATGTGGTTTATCACCTTTCAAAAAAGAACCAGCGAGCCCAAATCGTGGCAATTTGAAGTAGCAAGCAGTGTTCTTTTCTTTTGAGGGAAGGCTGCCTAAAACGAAGGAGACAGCAATTTTGGAACACGTCCCTGAACTTTTACCAAAAAATGTGAGGGGGGGGCTCTTGCTACTAGCTTGGCTTCACTTTTGAGATCACTGCCTACTTTTAAATCCTTTCAGCAAGACCTCACTCCGTTCGGGTGACCCGCATGAATCACTGCGGAGGAAATCAATGCACTCTCCCTTTGCACACACACACACACACACAACCGCTCCCCCATTCCCAATCTGGTTTGGATTTGATTTTTAGCATCAGAAATATAAACAGAAGCAAAACGTTTCATAAGATCACAGGATGCGGCTGCAATTCAGCTTAATACAGCTGCGAGAGTACCTTGAGCTGGAAAGCGCTTGTAATTCTTAGAAAGAAAAGATGTGTCTGCTATGACCCAGAACTGCATCTTTGAACTTTGACTGGGACTCTCGGTTTGCCCAGGAGAACAAAGTTATGCATTTAACATCTTAGCCTAGTAAATCATCGGCTTAATGGGTTCGCCTTTTCGGACTCCCCTTTATAGCTGATGCTAGTCTTTAGCGATAATGTCTGTATTCCTTCTCTCTCACGTAGCATTCTCCTGAGCAGGCTCTTTGGAGTGGGGCTTTAGAACTGGCAAATATCTTAGCAACTCATACTAAGCTTTAATGATGACAACGCACAAAGGCATCTGAGGCCTTTGGGTAGAAGGTTTAGGCAAAAGGGAGGGCCTCAGGGTGTTTGCCATGAAAGAAAGAATAAACCAAATCCTTGGTTTTTCTCTCCCATTTCAAAACATTCTATACTGTTTGAAACAGAATTCCCTAAGATTAAAATTTCAATGATGATAATAATAACAATAGAAAGAAAGCGTCATGCATTTTGGTGAACACCCGAACTGATATATGAGCTTCTCTTTGTATAATGCCCAGTTCATAGCAAGAACGTTCCAAAAATTGCTTCTACACAGTCTCCCACATCACAGGAAGTTGGTATTGAAAATGTATTGAATTTATTGAAAAACAGATACAGGAAAGGATAGAAACCCATCCCTGGCTTTAATAATTTATTTATTTTCAAAAACCCCCACCAATTTCAAGATGTGTGCAGTTTCCCTGCACAACCATTTCATGCTTAAACGAAACCTACAAATGGGCTTTACTAGTTCACCCACTGTGGACTTTCCTACCTGCCATATGCATATGTGGGTCACTTCAGAGACACTCCAGCGTGAATTGCAAATGCCTCTTGTACCATGAAATGAAAACACCCATGTATTGACTTAACTGCTTACACACACACATGAGTTGAGTTTTATGTGCAAATAGGGCCCGTATAACTAGGGGTGGTGAGACAAAAGCAGTGCTATTATCCCCCTTGTGAGAAGGAGGCGCAACTAAATGTACAACAAATTTTTGGGACGGGGTGACTCTTAAACTGACTCTGCCCTCCTCTTTCAAGAAGTGTTTTCTCAAAGAGAAGGAAATACAGTGGTACCTCAGGTTATGTACTTAATTCGTTCCGGAGGTCCGTACTTAACCTGAAACTGTTCTTAACCTGAAGCACCACTTTAGCTAATGGGGTCTCCTGCTGCCGCTGTGCCACCAGAGCACGATTTCTGTTCTCATCCTGAAGCAAAATTCTTAACCTGAAGCAATATTTCCGGGTTAGCAGAGTCTGTAACCTGAAGCGTATGTAACCTGAGGTACCACTGTACCTTCAGAACTACTGGAAGTGTTCCTAGGTTCACACATGTCAGTAGCAGCCCCGTGCTAAGTACATCTTACTCAGGAGCAGGACCCATTCATTTCAGCTCTTCCAAGAAACTCTATTCAATTGCTTTTTCTTGCATGTCAGTCAGTTCAGGCATTAAAAACATACTGGCTAGGTGCAGCAAGCAGCATAATATACGGTTATGTTATTTTTTCCATGGGCTATTAATATCTTGTTACTGTGGGACTCTGCTGGTTGGTGGTTTCTGGTTTGTGGTATTTGGCTTCAAGGTAAAAGGGATGAGGGGAAAAACTTAAGACCACCTCCAATATGAATATTTACCTCCAACTGCTACTTAACATAAATTACCATTCGTTATTTCCATAGTTACATTTCGACAGAGAGGGACCTTTGATGTCTTCCCAGCCAAATGGCATGCAGATCTTCAGCAGCATGCAGTGCGCTCCCCGAGACCCTCATTAATTCCAACACACATGTTAAATGCTCAACATCCTATGCACTGCGGCTTGCGCAATATTAACAATGACAATGTGTAAGGGCTGTGGTGATGTCTCCAAGCGGGTGGAGACAATAGGAATAAATGGCAAGGCATTGAACCAAGCGAGTCCCCTCGGGGCTCTGCCTCTTAACATTTCGTTTCCATCCCGGGTTTTTCTGATGGGCTGCAGCGTGCCCTGGGCTCACATGTGTCTGGTGGACAGCTTTCTGACAGGGCATCAACCCACTTGTTGTAATGAATCCAGCCCCATTCTGAATAAAGTGAGGCAGTTTCTACTTTGCAGCTGGTGGGGAACCAACATAGCCTAGCAAACAGGTTGACAAAATAGGGCTGGGAGATATATTGATATATCATCCAAAACTGGTTTGAAGTCCATATCATGATATCGGTTTCATAATTTTTGACCTGGCAATTTGTTGCAAATCATGGTGTGTGTGGGTGTGCTATGCAAAAATCACAATGTGGGAAAAACTGTGAAGCCAGCCAATGCTTCTCTCGATTCCCGCAGCCCCTGTTAACTTGGCTGGTTCAGCTCTTCCCTGCCTCCTGCAGGGCGCAGCGAATCACAAGAGCAGGCACCAGCAAAAATCACCACGTGGGGGGGGGGGGGCGCGAAGCCAGCCAGTGCCTCTACATAGCTCCATCCTCCATCAT
The DNA here is from genome assembly GCF_964106645.2 of Podarcis pityusensis. Taxonomy (NCBI): domain Eukaryota; kingdom Metazoa; phylum Chordata; class Lepidosauria; order Squamata; family Lacertidae; genus Podarcis; species Podarcis pityusensis. The sequence goes on from NC_138037.1 coordinate 33,642,608, forward strand.
GATATATCAATGTATTGATATATCACAATGTATAGTTGCACTGTGTGTGTGTGTGCACACGCAGGCAGGCAGGGGCACTAGAGTCATACTGTGTGTGTGTGTGTGTGTGTGTGTGTGTGTGTGTGTGTGTGTAAATATATGTGGCCTGTAAATTGTACCAGCCACACTGGCTCTCACTGTCCCTGATTGTATGGTGCTAACCAGCTGATCCTCCTTTTATCCAATGTGCAAAGATGTCTGGGCCTGATTGAGCAGGTCACAAAACACAAACTTCTCTGCTAACTCACAAGAGCCTTTTCTCTGTGGGTCTTAGACAAGCAAGGATTCTTATATCCTGTTCACAGGCACATTCAGTCCCGACACAGAAAATGCATGGATTTTTATTTTATTTTTATGAATTGCTCATTAGTACCCTTTCTTTAACCAAGGATCCTTCTGAAAATCAAAGCAACTGAGCCACAGTTATTAAATCTGACATCTGTCTTCTTAAGTAGAGAGAGAATATCTATTTATGCAGGAAGAAGAAAAAAGCTTGGACCTGCACATTCCTCATGTGCCAAACATTTTGTTAAAAGAGAAATATAAATAAGAGAGCTGACTCTAAGGGCTCTACATAGCTGTCCTAAAACTAGTCATCATGCAGATTTGGCAAACCCATGCCCAAGCAGCTACAAAATATATATTTCCAAAGAATCTGCAAATTTAAGGCCTTTTCTTATAGACATGGTTTGCCACATGAAACCTGTATATGGGAGGCAACGTACGCAAATTGTACATGTGGGTTTTTTTTTAAAGTGCACACACAGCAAGATTGCCATACACCTGCTCATAAGTCTTGGCTGCATGCATTTAGCCCAGGTAATCAGTATACTGGGCTAGTAATTGCCATCAGAAAATACAAAAGGTCTTGCTGGATCAGGCCAATGGCTCATCTAGTCACAGAATCATAGAATTGCAGAGGATCCTATAGTCTGGTGGTTTTCAACCAGTGCTCCTTAAAGGATGGCCAGGGGTGCCACAGGCAACACTGGCCTCTGTCCCTCTTTCCTTCCCTCCTTCCTCTGAGGCCCTCTCGCATCTCTGCCTCCCAAAGGCTTGAGTAGCTGTTTGTTGCTGCAGCCTTGGCTACAAGCTCCCCAGTCGAATGGCTCCTCTGGAACTGGCCAGGGGTTGCTTCCCAGGCCCCTGTGGGGCAGTGTGATGAGGCACCTCTCTTTGGGGCATGTGGGGGGGGGGAGCTCAGAGGCCAGGGGTGGGTGGCAGAAGTGGCTGCCCAGAAGACTCCCAAGGATAGGGAAGAGGAGAGGAGGCTGAGGGAACACTCCACAAGGGTGTTTGAAAAAGGGTGAGAAGCTGCCAGCTCTGCAGGCAAGGGGTGATGTAACTGGTCCCTGAGCCCCACAGGGGTGCCGCAGAAAGAATGTAGGTGGTTAAGGGAGGCGTGGACCCAAAAAGGTTGAAAACCTCTGATCTAGTCCAAAGCCGTACAATGCAGGAATAAGCAGCTGTTCCGTACAGGAATTGAACTTGCAACCTTGGCATTGTCAGCACCACGCTGTAACCAACTGAGCTATCCAACATCCTGTTCTCACAATGGTCAACCAATGCCTGTAGGAAGCCCACAAGCAGGAAATGAGTGCAACAGTGCTGTCCTTACGTGAGATTCCTAGCAACTGGTGTTGAGAGGCAATGTGCTTCTGGCAGCGGAGATAGAAAATAGTTGTCGTGGCTACTAGCCACTGGTAGCTTTAACTTCTTCTTGTTCTTCTTCCTCCTCCTCCATCACCATCTTTCTTTTGTGAGTGGTATATTATGCAAATAGAATAATGACAGTTCTGCATATACCAAATTCAGTGGTATGGAGGCAGGAACCTATGCAAGCTCTGCATCCAACTGCCAGAAATTATTCATCCAGCTTTCTGATTTTAAGATTGAAATATGCATTGCCCGACATCTCTTGAACACATCTTTGCTGTCGAGAGGCCTAGAAACTTGCTTTTTAAGAAAAAGCGAACATCAAGATGTTTAGGAAGCTGAGCTCTGAACCCAATATTACATTTGGTGGGTTTTCTTGATGAAACCTGTGCAGACCTGCTCTTGGTAGCTGAGGTGAAGTTCTGTGCCAAGAAGCAGCTGTTGTGGGCAGAGAGAGGGAAAGAAAAGAGGCAACCACTATAATGGAGATTTAATAGATTTGGATTAATAGACAAGATACAGGCAGAAAAGTTAACCTAAGGACCTACAAAGGAGAGGAGGGAAATCCAGGAGATTCTTTGGAATTCTCTTTCTATGTAGGTTGTTTGATAATTGTTTGTAAATTTCAAAATCTGAAAAAACTAAACAAAATAAAGAAAAAGAAAAAGAAGAGCAGCAACCACAAAGAGGATGATCATGGGCTCCCAGCCCCAGTCCTGGTTAACTGAATGCAAATGTACATATACATCCTGAACTGTTGGGTATAAAGGAAAATACCTTTATGAGTTAGGGTTATGGGGCTTGGGCCAATGCGCCTCATGGAATGGAAGCTTCTGAAACCATGAGATGCATTTTGAAACAAAAACAGCCAAGGAATGGATTATCTCATTTCTTTCTTCTGTGGTGTCCCAAAGGACAAGGCTAGGCACAGCATCCCATAGTGTCCAGCAGGTGTTGCTGTAAGAGCAGCAGAGTCCTGCAGCCTCTTCCAAGAGCATCAAATTCAATCACAGCCTGAGACTCCCAGTTCCACTATAAAATGCAGGCATCTCACTTGGCAATGCAAGAGGCTACTGCTGTGCTACTGGAGTGACCCTACTTCTCAGGCGCACCGTGCCAAAAAGCTTGCAGCAGACAAAAGAGAGAGAGAGAGGAGAAAAAGAAGAAGTGAAATTGATGGCCATGAAAGAGCCTTTAGGTTTGGGACTCCTTAACATCCTCCTGGCCTTTTGAAAACACACCCCGGTCCAAAAACAAAAAAAATGCAGCATGGGTCAAGAGAACGGGATGATGCACCACTGTGCTTCTCCACCACCCCATGCAAAATCAAAAGCATCATTAAATATTTTTAAAATGCAAATTTGCAGAATGAAATTTCAGAGCCCTGCAAAGCGGCCAATGAAAGCAAGAGCAGCTGGAATGCTGGTGACCGATTGCGAGCCCAGCATCCAAGCAAAACATCTTGAATTGCTGGTACAGTAATAAATTACAGTTTTCACTTTCCTATTTTGCAAGTGAAAACAGCACTACATCAAACTCGGAGGAGCGGAGACAAAATGATGACCTTTTCCTTTGGCCTTTCTCGGCTTCTAGATGAGTTGCCGAACTACTGCTGCTTCCTTGCGTTGCACTGAAGAGTTAAATGCAGGCACCGAGTGGACGGAGCAATGAAATGAGGACCCAGTTGCTGAAGGGAAATGTTCAGGTAGCAATAGATGAAAGCCTAAAAGGCCTATAAGATGGTCTGCTCCAGTGGCTGTCCACTCATTTTCTCCCCAGGATTAATTTGCCCTCTTTAACTATAGTGAGATAAAAGTCTGAGGGCAAGAGGTGGCCCTGGAGTGTTCAAAGGGCAAGAAGTGGCCAAGAGCTGGCTTATCTCAGTCTTCGATTAGCCCGTTTGAGAGCTGATACATGGCAACCTGCTTGATCTAATGAATGAGGGGTTCCTCCAGAGGTGAATGAATGGGAAATGCCGCCTCCCCCAGCCTAGGGAACAAATCAGGACAGCCCTCTTCATAAAAAGGGTATCTACATTCTTTATGGTGACAATGATTTATATTCCGATTTTGTCCTGGACTATCTCTGTTTTGATGGACTCCCTTGATCTTGACACAACTAACTTGGTTTTCAGACACGAGGGTGAAACTATAAGATAAAGGAGGAGACACCAGAGAGGTCCTTAGAGTTTATTGTAAACAGAATGTTATCTTCAAAGGCAAAGCATCTTGAAGCGACAGTGGACAATTATGCTCCGTCACAATGCCTCTGTTCATTTGGTACACCAAGTATGGGGAACCTGGGGCCATCTAGATGATGTTGGAGTCCAAATCCCATCAGCCCCAGCCAGCATGGTCAATGGTCAGGGATGATGGGAGTTGTAGTTCATCAACTTCTGGGTGGCTGCAGGGTTCTCCATCCCAAGAGTACATATATAGATACCCTCAGGGTTGAGCTATTCCTGAAATTGCAAGTTACAAGTAACCAGGCTGTGACTCTCAGATAATTTTCAGCCACACCAATATATGCTGGAAGCTACAAGCGAAATGACAAGGCAATAACCCAAAGCTTGAAGTTTTCAGAAAGCTCAACATTTTTTTTGGGGGGGGATAACAAGATAAGATGAATATTGTGCTCTATTTGTAAACTTCCCTGCATTATCTGCCATTGGTTGCTAGACCGAAGGCTGCTTAGTGCTGTGCTAGTAACTCTCTTCCAATTTATTGAAATTGTTCTTACCCCATGAAAGAGCCTTCTGTTTTCCTGCCTCATTTGCAGGGCACTCTAGAATTGCTTTATAATTTTGGTGGGTATGAAGTTGACCTTACCTTATTGCTGTGAGGCAACTGAGGGTTTTCTTGCATATGTTTTCCTGCAGCCTCCCCAGCTGCCTGCACCTGATCTGGAAAAAAAAACCACCCATCGGAGGAGTTACCTCATGATGTCTTCCCCTGGGCTGTGACTGAATCATATTTAAAGAAAGCCAAAGAGGCTAGCTAGTGAGTGCCTGAGATTGACACACTTGCTGGTTTTATTTAAAAGGAGAAATCCTTGCTTTTACATTTAGAAAGTTTCTGCTCTGATTTCTTAAAAAATAAATAAATTAAGACTTCATTTTAAAAACAAACAATTAAGAGCTGTCCAGGGTATAACAGGCAGCCTTCTCAGCTTCTCAAAACTTAGATGAAAGCTCAGTTGAGGACAGCCATTGGGTATTTCAGAAACATGGTCACCCAGGAAGGCTGCAGAATGCAGACCACCAGATACATGGTTTGTCGAATGAAGGAAAGGGCACTCAAAAACCCTGCCACATTCGAAGCAAGGTAAGCACACATACAAAACCAACCCTGCACCATCTCCCCAATGAGAATTTCACTGGTATTTTCTCCCCCTGTTACTAATTTCCAAATGCCATTACTTGCCTCTTTAACTGATAGATCATCAAAATCTTACATGAACCACATCCATTTCAGGAAGGGGAAGTGGTTTAAGTTGAGTTGTACTGTATCAACAAGTGCCCACACAATGCCCCTTTTGGGGGAGTTCTGCCAGCTGAGCCAACATAGCGCCAGCTGAGCTGGGTTGAGGATCTTAAGGCTGGTATATTCCTGGCTCAACCAGGATGTGGGAATTACATGGGCAGAGTCTGAAATCAGCCAGGAACTGCCCAAGTTCCACCTCTTCCAAATGTGCTTGTCCCAGCAGACCTGGGGCTTGGGTTGTACTGAGGAACAGTTATGGAAGAGAGACAAAAAGGTTGGAGGAGAAAAAGTATATGGGAATCTGGGCAAGTGAGATGTGTGGAAGTTTAGGGAAAATGGGGAAATAATGCAAACCATTGCAACAAGGGTCTCCGTACTCGACTAACACCCTCCCCACTTCTCTGAAAGTCTTTCCACAGACTTGAGCAGATGTTTGATCCAATCATGAGGTATATAACTTCAGTATATAACTTTGTGGCAAACGAAAGCTTGAACATATTAATTAGACTAACATTTATCCTAGAAGTGACCTCTGAGGAATAAGCTTTGTGCAGTTAGGCTCTCCACAACGGTTCCTGCCAGATTCTTCCTGTACCCCAGAAGAGCAGCAGCTTCGGAAATGAGAGGAGCATGGCTTGAATATAGACGCAATGCCATTCCTAGCACTTGGGCCCTGAGGGGGCCACCGCTTGCCATCCTGCCAATTACCACAGCCAGGCAAAACTATGTAAAAGGCAGAAAATGTTGCAGGGCACTGATTTTAAAGATCACCAGCAGATCCCAGTGCCCCTTAGAGACAGCCGTTTCCAAAGCAACAGGGATTTCATCTCTATACATTTCCCTTGGCTCCTGGCCAGCATATTTAGTTGCCATCCAAAATAGTAGGGCTGTCGAGCAATGAAAGCGCTTCTGAGTCGCTTTATCATCTGTCTTTCAGTTGATTAAATCAATCAAACTGAATACATTTCAATATATTTGCATTTTCAGAAACCTCACTGCAGATGCCTTTTTTGAGATATCATAAGGAATAAGAGATAGTTTAACAGCCGAATAAAGAAAAGCTACTTTCTTGGAAGAAGGTTGGGGTTCTAAAAAAAAAAACCAACAGCATAAATGTGTCTCTAATTCACAGTCCCAGTGATTAAAATTTTACTGTGGTCCAACAGAAATACAGATGGAATGCTATTTACAATAGCTGCAGCAAATGGAAATTTTCCTATTTTGAATCTGCACATCTAAGCACATTTAGGTACCAACAGTGAAGTAATGATTTGAGTCGCCCTGCAGGATCATTTCAGCAGAAGCCCTAGGAGAAATGGGTGTGAACAGCAGTGGAGCAAGCCAATTGGGCGCCTGGGGTGGCGTGCGTGCCCTGCACCCAGGGGCAATGCCAGCCATCCGCGGGGCAGGGTGAGTCGGGTCAGGATGCTCCAAAAAGTCTGCCTGCCTCCTCCCACTCAGCCGCCCTACAGCTGAAGGGGAGGTGGCGGGCGGACCGTTTGGGGCAGTGCAGAGCCTGCGGGCACCCAAGCCACCACGTCACTCCCAGGAGAGACGTGTGGCTCAGGCGCGCTGCAAGCCCCATGGTGAGTGCCGCCCGGCATTTTGTCACCCTCCTCAGTGGTGACACCCAGGGTGAACCGCCCCACCGCCGCCCCCATTCCCCCACCCCTGGGTATGAAAGCAAAGGATGCATATAGGCAACAGCAGGCAGCATCATAATGGGAGAATGTTGGGGAGTACAGCTCTGAGAGCCAGTGTGGTTAAGAGCGGTGGACTCATAATCTGGTGAACTGGGTTCACTTCCCCGCTCCTCCACATGCAGCTGCTGGGTGACCTTGGGCTAGTCACACTTCTTTGAAGTCTCTCAGCCCCACTCACCTCACAGAGTGTTTGTTGTGGGGAAGGAAAGGAAAGAAGAATGTTAGCGCTTTGAGACTCCTTCAGGTAGTGATAAAGTGGGATATCAAATCCAAACTCTTCCTCTTCTTCTTATTCAGAGCAGGTGTGATAATGTTATCTGCTGGTGTGCCAGGTTTGATGATGATGATGATAAATATAGTTGCTTTACTCACAAAAGTGATCTGAAGTGCCTTACAAACAACAGAAATACCAAGACTAATTACAATAAACACAACCAATAAAGCCCTAAAAAGCACCAAAGGATGGCTTTTCCTTGCTCTTGCAAGTGAATGAGGTGATGATGAGGCTTTCAAGTTTCTTTGTGTGACACAGTAGCATACAGGAAGCCAGAGAATGAGGAAAAGCAGAATACACCTTTCCTTTCCTTTCCTCCAGCGTGCTACCAGTATAAATGATAGCATTTCTTCGAAAGATTGTTTGAATTTCTTGTTGAAAGTTAAAGGTTGGCTGAAAATCATTTGTTAAAACTCAGTGGGTTTTACAAGTTGAAACTATTTTATGGAGAGATCTTATTTTTTAAAAATTCCATTATGGGTCACAGTGTGTATGTGTGTGTGTGTGTGTGTGTGTGTGTGTTTGCTTGTGTGATTGCATGCAATGCATCCTTTAGTCTAGAACAATGGACCATAGTGGCATCTTAAAGGAGCTTTTGAATATTCATGGACTGAGGGGAGCTTCCATTTGGGGGAAAATATGAAGATTAAAATATAATAAAGTATGTGAGGGAGAAGAAAACAATAGTACACCATTCTATAAGATTACTCTTTCCAAATGGGGGCTGAGAATTGCAGGATCTCCGAAACAGCAATTACAACTGTTTGCAACAGAATGTCAATGTTGCACTCTAACACAGTTTTTTTTCCAAATCACATGCTTTGTGAATCTTGCAAAGCGTCAGCTCATGATCTTCTTGCTGGCTACTGGCCTGTCCAAATGCTGCAAAATTGGTACATTAAGGGCCTGAATATCTGGCTGCACAGATTATGATGGATGGATATATACGTAGGCAGGAAGAGAAGGCCCTAAACATGTTACCAAGGTTTGTAATTACCAGGTTTGGTGCATGGATATGCCCAGCTCCTAATGCTTGGCTGCATTATGAACTGAACCTTATTTTGGCCCGGAATGTCTTCTTTAGCTCAGAATGGAAAATAAGATTTCGCACATACATGGCTGATGTTTAGGCTGTCCAGGTGGCTTTGCAGCTGCTTTGTAATCAAATGCACCAAGCATCTTCAGTCTTAGCCCTTTTCTCCTGGTAAAGCTCTTGCTGATTGCAGTGAAATGACGAGGCTTTTATTTATTTACCATTCAAGCATTCAACAGAAACATAGACATTTCCTTAAAGCTAACCCCTTACTCATAATAAAAGTCTTGCTGTGTGCTGCGATTGTGAATTATATGACCAGATCACCCAACAAAAACTCCTTTGCTTGTGAGAACCTACTCGCTAGAGGGCCAGCTCCCTAATTTGTACATGGTTGTCGCCCCTGATCCAAAATCTTTCTTATTTCATGGCATATTTGTTTTTGTAGAGGTGGGGTTGCATTTCCAAGTGGCCCTAATGCACAAGGGCTACTTGGAAGTGGTGCCCACCCTGTGGAAGGCCCTTCCATCAGATGTCAAGGAAATAAACAACTATCTGACTTTTAGAAGACATCTGAAGACAGCCCTGTTTAGGGAAATTTTTAATGTTTGATGTTTTATCATGTTTTTTAAAGATTCTGTTGGGAGCCACTCAGATTGGCTGGGGAAACCCAGCCAGATGGGTGGGGTACAAATAAATTATTGTTGTTGTTGTTGTTGTTGTTGTTGTTGTTGTTGTTGTTATTTAATTAAGAATTAATAATGCTGAGTTGCTGAGTTAATTTGCATACATGTGCACACTCACGCATGAACACACATTGTTGTAGGAATGAGGGAGTCTGGACATGAAGGGTTTAAAAAACTCAGGAGCCTGGGCAAAGTTGGCAAGTGTCTCTTTTGTTAGGGAACTTACAGGCAATTTGTCTCCATGGGAAATCATGGTTAGACATCTTCCTTATGTCTTCTGAAGTGGACAAAAGCAACAATGCCCACCTTTACTTTCCACTAAGGATGAGATCATGTAGGTATCTGTGAATGAAACAAAGAGGGCAGGCGGCGGCTTTTAAACGGGATTAAGACAAATGAGAAAGAGGCAGAGAGCTGAATTTAGGCTCTGTAAACTAACAGCATTTTGGGGTGCTGGCTGATTCTCTCTGGACATGGCCTTGCTGTCATCATCTCCTAAACCTAACCTTAAAGTGTAGGGTGGGATCATTTGCTCTTTGTCTTTGGGCACTGGAAGGTACTGAGATTCTTCCGGTGTGTGTGTGTTTCTGTCTGTTAAGTTATGCTTCAAAAGGGATAAGCCATTTAAAGGCACCCTACTCACTTCCACATTATGATTGTCCAACTGAATAGTCTAGCTGTGATTTTGTGTGTTCACACACACACATACAATATATATATACAGACATTTTTATTTTTATTTTTTAAATGCCACTGCATGTACGCCTTCCCCTTGTTTCTTTTTGAACAGCCAAAGTAACTAGATAGGGGCTTATTTGCCCCCAAGTTGAAAGTATCCTATGAAAATTCCTTCGTCTCGATGCTCTTTAAAAATGCATGGCTTCGGAAAATTAAATTACAAAAAATTTATCTGTTTGGGATCAGTCTTGTTTCCTCTTTCCCTTTGTGTTTACTTTCCTGCAGTAGCTCACATCAAAATGTTTTCTGGAATGCCAGGGCTAAATAAGTTATGCTTAACTCAATATCTAATACAAATAGCTTCTGGGAAGCCTTTGCCACACCATCCTAGAAGCTGCCTTTTCTTTTAATAGCTCACCACACTTTGCTGATATAGTATTTCTCTAATCACCAATCTTGATGTGCCTTCCTGACCTTGCCGCTCTCTGCCCAAATAACTGTGTGGGTATCAAAGGTCCATGTCATTGCAAGAGTGAATGGCTTTCATTTTCCCCCTTCTCGAAACTTCCGGTCCCTGCCATCTGCAAAGAATTATTCCAATGAGGGTTTTTGCTGCCTTGCGGCGAGTGCCCTGTAGTGGCCTGTTGGTTGGATGGAGGCAGCCCTTGCCAAAACAGTTCTTGTGGTCAGCAAATAGATAGACGCTGCTGCTGTGTTTTTAGCGTGGAAGAGGCTGGTTTGCTTACTTAAGCAATTCTCTTTTGGCTTTTAGTTGTCTTGATGGCATCACAGTGTTTGGGGTGATGGCAGGATAGAAGTTCCTTTGTTTTCCCCGCCCTGGAGAAGGAATAAATATCCTCCCCTCCTCCCATCGTCTTCTAAGTCGGTCAGTTGCATCACAGCAAGGCAACAGAGAGATAGCTCAGTGGAAAGATTTCACCATTTTTGTAGCAAGTTGATCTTTTGGCAGGATGCCTATGGAAGCATTCTTCAGAGTTTTGTTATAAAATACACAGACACTCCAAAAAGCTGGGCACTGATGAACCAATGTGTCTAACTGAATGTTAAATATGATATATTAAAAATTGCACAATAACTTTCCAAGAGTAGAAGGGAGCAAGCAAATTAGCTGGTGGGGTGGGAGGCGGGAAATTGAATGTCTTCCATGTCAGGCAGCCAAATGTTTTGAAATATGTGGGTTTTTAAAAAATATCTATATACAAAAATAAAGCTTGGGTATCGGAAAATCTCCGCATCCATACAAAGTTAAAAGGAGAATTTCCAAGTCTGATAAAAACAGACCGTAATTACATTACAGGCTCGATCATCTGCAGGGCTTTTGCCAAGTTTACATTCAAATATGTTTTGAGACCAGAGGCTCTTAACCTTCTGCTGCATACACATCCTTGTGCTTCATGCTAATTAAATTTAGAATAAATACCACTCTCCATCATTCTCTTAATCTACTAACACAGATTAGAATCCCCACTCTGCCCATAAGCATTCCTTGAAGGGATTGGAATAAATCCATCCCATTAAACCAGCAGGGAGGATAAACTGGTGTTAACAGATCGCTAATCCATGTCTTGACCTTGAAAAGAATTGTTAGATGTAGTGCTGGTGATGGATGCGTTCCGAGTCTAGCCAGTATGTCAAAGCCCATGGAACCAGTCCATCTGAGGAAAGGGAGAACTCTGGAATGAGCTAGTGAGGTTGGCTGTTGCAGAGCATGTGATCAAATAATGCAGATGGGCAGGCTGTCAGCAATTAAAAATATTATTATTAAATTATTAAAATTATTGTTATTAAGCTTTCCAAGTGCATGTTTGCTTTCTGAAGCATCACATTCAGTGCCTGCTATTTCTCATGTTCTGTCTATAGGAACCTGGAACCTTGTTTGGTACTTATTCAGACACCAATTGGAGAATATGCATGGGTGGCAGCTATTAACCCCTTAATGCCTCGATTTTCCTTTCTAGAATCTCCTCCCTTTCTTCCATTGCTGTACATCCTGCTGAGAATTTGTAGCTTCCTTTCATGCATCTAAACACAACCAAAAGTGTTGTAACGCCAAACATTGAATGAGGACTTATACATTCACAGAAGAAGGGTGAATAGCTGCTTATCTAGAAAAGCTATGTTCAAGGGATGGAGGATGATTATGTTTGGCCCACATTTGATTGCAACCTGACCTAATGTGCACCTCTGAGACTAATGTACAGATCAGAACAGAATTAGCCTTCAGGATTCAAACTTCTCTAAATTTTGCAATACAATTTTTGGCTCTATAAGCATGCCAAAATGCATGGAAAGGGGTGTGTTTGGGGGTAAAATAGTTTTGGAATTGCATTTACAGTGGTACCTCGGGTTACATATGCTTCAGGTTACAGACTCCGCTAACCCAGAAGTAGTACCTCGGGTTAAGAACTTTGCTTCAGGATGAGAACAGAAATCGTGCTCCGGCGGCGCGACGGCAGCGGGAAGCCCCCTTTGCTAAAGTGGTACTTCAGATTAAGAACAGTTTCAGGTTAAGAACTGACCTCCGGAACAAATTAAGTACGCAACTAGAGGTATCACCGTATTGGGATAAAATGTGGATTTAAATAGGTACTTGTAAAAAAGTAAATATGTGAGTATGTATTTTAAAACACACATTTAAGTACATATTTAAATCAGAATGTTGTATGGTTTTTCTTTTCTTTAGAAATATGCAGATTAATGTGGGAATGGAATTTAGGAATAAACACATGTGAAATGGACGCAGCCCAGAAAGAGAGTGCTCCATCCATCCCTTCCAGGATCGGAGGCAGGAAGGGGGCTTTCCCATCTTAGCTGGAGTTGTCAGGGACTGAGTGAGCTCAGGAACATCTCATCTTCATACAAAGCATGTGGTCTCCCACAGAGCTATGCTCAAGCAGCAGCTGACTGGCATCTTAAGGCTTCCAGTTAATTTGGGGAAAGTATGTAAGTCCTCGTGTTGTAGAGAAAAAGTATCTGGGAAATATCTGGTCTGCATCTATTGCCGCCTCCGCTTCTAAAACGTTTCGGCTGGGTTTTAAGAGTCTAGAAGCCACTCTTTTATATTCCTTTGCCTTTACTGCCCTTGTGTCTTGATATCCACACACTTCCCTTTCTACAGGATGTGGCTTTTTCTAATCACAGAAGATGACACATATTCTTCATTAAGTCACACTGGTCCCATGAATAGGCAGACCTCTAGCTAGCAGCAAGAGTTACCATATTTTTCAGACGCCCCCGTGTATAAGACACCCCCTCATTTTTCACATTCTTTTTTAGAAAAAACAACAACCCTAGACTTATACATGGAAAAATACGGTAATTATCTGCAAGTAAATTGCCTGCAGTAACATCTGTGCTGGCTTTGTGATCTCCATCATAAAGCAAAAATGGAGAACTTGTGATGACTCTGAACTACAACTCTCATAATCTCTCTGACTATTGGTTACACTGGCTGGGGCTGATGGGAGTTGGAGTCCAACAACAGCAGTGCCAAAAGTGTTCTTTCACTAGTGTTCTTTGATCCAACTGAGTCCAACAGAATCACAGGCATTTCAGTTTTAATTATGACTTAGTTAAAATTAAGTTAATTACAGTGAAATCACGTATATTTGAAACACCATTGAAAAAGCCTGCAAACACCTCCATTCTGCCCCCTTCCTGCTCTGTTCTGCCATTTTTGTGACATTTTCAGGTTTTGGTGTGATGGATGTGCCTGAAACGATCACTGCCTGTCTGTTTTATTTATGAATTTAATTAATTAATTATTTTCAAAAAATTGTTCTGACATTTATTTTTTATTGGTTTCTTGGCCAAAACCTCTACAGGCTCCTAAATATGCCAAGGCCACAATTCCAACCTCAATTTAAGAACCTGTAAATGTCTGCAAGTTTGCTTTCACTCCTTGTCATTTAACCCACTTCATGCCTCATCATCTCCATCTTGCAGTTGTACAAATATTTGTTGCAGTGTACAAATATTTATGACTAGAGGGTGCCATTCCTGCTTGCTCCACTCGGCAACCCTGCCTGCCCCATTAGTCTTGCCCCACACCTGACCAACCCCTCTCCCTTTACACCTCACCAACTCCCTTGCCTATTCCCCCCACAGCTCACTGCAGGCACATTTATTTGAGGGGAAGGTGCTCCACACAGTGGTTTGCTAAATCTCTGTGAAACACCCCACCTCTGTTAAATGGCCTGCTTGTCGTTCCTCATGCTGCCATTGGCACGGCTGCACACAAACTGCAGAGTGTGACGATAGCATACATTTTTATTTATATAGGAAGACAAAATAAATGCACTTTAACTCAATAATATTTTTTTAGTCCATATTGTATATTCCTTTTGTAGGAAAGGGGGGATTTTAGAAACAGTACCAGGGCCCTCAATCCTTTTAATGCCACCTTGACAAAGACTCAACTCTCCTTATGACTCTGATGACTTATTGTAAGAGTCCTGCCAAGCTGCAGTTAGCTGGCCATATAGTCAAGAAGAGCAACAGTTGGGAAGGGCACTTAAGGAGAGGCCAAGGAAAACCAGCTGTTCCTGTCCTGCAGCTGAGCTGTCAACCCCCAAATCTCCTCAACTTCTTTGCCAGCTTGAAACCTGCCCTCTCACTGTTAGCTAGGAAACAAAGTAAAGGAATAAGTCATTCTCTACAACAAATAAACACGAAAACAAACAGCCCCAGGACTTCCTATTCATTCTTCCATCATCTCTCCATCCATCTTTTCCTCAGCAAAGTCCCTTTTATTAGTACAACAGAGACCACCTGCTTCTGTATCTGCCTGGGTCAGAGGCCACTGCTGTGCTTCTCCCTTTTCCATGCTCAGAATAGAAGGGAAGGAGAAACTGTGTCCGGCAAAACTCCTGCTGATTTATCTTTCTGTCATCATTTTTGGTGAAGGAATTTGCACCACCTAATGATGATGATGATGATGCTTTGAGTCTATGCAGAAATGTGTGCATGGGTTCCTTAAGATCCCAAAAGTCACAGAGCACTCAGCCACTCATTTGTACAATATTTCCTATCTTATTCCTGTGATGAGCCCAACCTGGTCTCCAGGCCTGGCTTCATCCCTCAACTCTGATCTTCTGGAGAACTTCCTGGCTCCCAGTTCCTCTTGTTTCTCTGTTTCTTTGTTTATAATCCTGTATATCAAGGAATGTCATACAACATCCAAAATCATAATAAATCGTAATAAAATCAGTTAACACATCCACAAAACATTATTAAATTGTCAAAACATTATTAAAATTGTCAATAATTGGACCATTGTGCTGATACTCTCTGAAATGTTTGGCTGGGAGGAACTGGCATATGCACTGCACTCAAACTCTGAACCTTGTTTCACCACCACCACCCAAAAATTGCAAAGTTCATCTCATTCAAGGTGCCTTGAGTATTGTGCACTTGAACATTTATGATATAAACCGTTTCTTCTTTGTGGGTGCCTCTGAATGTTTCTGCTGGTATTCATCAGTCCCGTGTGCCAAAAGCCAAAAGAATGGAAGGCATGTTGCCAAAATTCATGCCACTCATGCCAGTTGGGAGTTAGTGGTTGAACGAGCTGGTGAGACATACATGATGAATGTACAGAATGCAAAGGGTCTTCATTAAAAGATGCATTGCAAGGAATAGCAATTCCCCTTTGGAATGACAAAAGAACTACTCGCAGACCGTTCCCTGATTCAACTGCATAACAGACACGCAACACGGATAATCAATCCCAGTGAATCCACCCTTTCCACTCATGGGGATTTTTGTCGACATTGTGTGCCTTGATCAACCACACTGGAAACAGACCCTTAGGCAATTGGCCTGATCTCCTGTCCTTCCCTTAATTTGAGCAGGCAAAGGCCCGGGGACTGCAATCAGGAATGCTGGTGATTCTCAAAGACACCGGGCTGCATAATTAGCTACAAGGTCAACCCGGCTTAAATCTCAAAGGAACAAGGTTTTCAAAGTAGCTAATCATCCATTGCTTCAGACTAGTTCTCCAAAAATTATGGTTGTTCATGATGGGACAAATCTTAAGTCCCTTATTTGTGTCAAGTGGAGAAACTGAGGAGTTTTATGTGCTATATAGCTGAAGATGTTCCTTGCTTGCTGGACCTCTTCAGACAACCCAGGTCTACTTGATCCCTGTTATTTTGGAATGCCAAATGTTGAGAAGCATATCTGAATCACCTTATGAATACTATTGTGCACTAGTGATAGCCAGGGAGGTAGCTTGCTAGTTAGCAGCTGAGTGGAGAAGGACATCTCTGCAATTTTTGGATAACTATCTTGATCCCTTGAGGTGGAGTAGACAGCACCTCTGCTAGCACTTTGTAGGTACCCTTGCTCATGGCCGTACCAGTGCTTCCATGGTGATGGTTGAGATACTCCCTGCCTCCATCACCACCCCTGACTCAGATAACAATTCACTCTCCCCGGCGGTTATAGCTAGCAAACTGACTCACCAGCACTTACTGGCTGAGAACATCTCTGTTATTTTGGAGGATTTAAATGAAGCCAGTGACGTTCTACCAGGACATAGGGACCAGCAGGCGCTGTACATAGGAAAGAAAGTGAGGACACTGAGGTAAAAATGTTCCATACAAAAGCAATGCAGGTTGAGGGCAGCATTAGGCTTCTGAGTAACTACTACCAAGTGAGGCAACTTAGGAAAATCACCCAGGAGAACATCTCTGGTTTGCTTTTGAAAGTAACTGGTGGCACAAAGCATGTCATGGATAGATCTAGGAAGATTTCCTTTTGCTACAACATGTCATAAGTCTGTCACAAACCTACACTGCTCTTGTGCTTTCCATGTTTCCACATGCAGGAGAACTAAGGGTGAATTTTAATGTCTCTCTTTTTAAAAGGGAACTCATATTATGAAGGTTGAAATTCAGCTCTCTCTGTGTGTAGATTTAAACCTGTATCTAGCTAGATAACCAATAGCAATATAGATAAAGCTATAGGAAGAAAACTCGAGGCTGTTGAAATACAGAGCTGTCAATAGGAGAGAATCTAGAGCAATTACAGAGTCTGAGGAACAGAGAGGCTCTGTGGTCAGCCATTTTAGGTCTTGAGTCTATGAACTGGACTCATTATTCTGAATGATATGTATCACTCGGAGGGCACTTGCAAATATCCCACTATGGTGTACCATACATAGCAATTAAACTCCTCATGTGGTAGACGTTCTAGGCATTTTAAATTGCTCCCGCTTTCCTGTCATATGATAAGCAAACATGAGGGGGGCTTGAAAGGGTGAACCATTGATTCACACCCCACACAATGCTCTCTGGTGGTTAAACCACTTTAGGAATCCCAGTTGTGGCTTATATTGCCTAACCACAAATCCGGCATTCATCTTTGACTGTTTCCTCAGCAGCCATTTAATCAGTTGTGCAGATCCCAGTTTTACCTTCTGGGTACATAACACAGAACAATGAAATATGATACCAGTCCCAGTGGGTAGTCCCTTCCAGAAGAAGAGTCCTGCTGGAGAGGACCAAAGGACCATATTCTCCTCTTCTCACAGTGGCCAACCAGATGCCCGTAGGAAGCCCTCAAGCAGCACTTGAGAGCAACAACTTACTTCCTCCATTGTGAGTCCCAGAAAGGGGTTTTGAGAGGCATTCTATGGCCATGAAACATTCTTTCAACTATGGAGGGAGTACTTATAACTGCCAGTTTGCACTAATATAAAATGGTTTCATTTTCAAACAAGGCTCTTTCATCAAATAGGACAGCATCTTAAACCTCATCTTTGTTTGAGGCATCCTCAAGCCCGAACAAAAACAATTGCCTTATTTATTTTGAACGTAGTCCTCACTCAAATCATTTTGGGTTGGTTGTTTCATAAGTGGCTCATCTGTTGCTTTTTGGGTATTTTTGTTAATGATGTTGTTTTTACAGTGCCTTTGCCTTTTTAATTGTAGATCACTTCGATTTTTCTTTGGAAAAGCAGGGTGCAAATATTTGAATACAGCAAATGAAAGAGGCATTATTAAAAATGGCAGCATTCAGAAACTAGTGGGGAAACATTTCAGTCTCCCGGGTCACTCCCTTGTTGACCCCAAAGTCTCCAATAAAGAGAGCTGAAGCTGCTGACCTAGATTGTCTTAGGAAATTTAATTCTGTGCAAGGCAGACCTAACTGGAAAAGCAGATTTAGCTCCACCTACAATCTAAATTAGCATAGCATAGCTAAAAAGACACTATCATCACCAATGGCTAGTGTTGTGTATAGATCACTGTTCCTATCTAGTTCTTGTATACTACCTGTGACCCTCTGGGTATTGTTGCAGTTTCTATCATCAAGTTATGGATCAGTGCCAATACAGCAGTGAAAAATCTGTTGGTAGCAAAAAAAATTAAAATGCATGGTTGCCTTTCAGTGAGGTTTTCTTTTTACATATCGAAATGCTGGATAATTTAGTTTGTCACTCATCCCGAATGAGAACTCTCAGGGACAACGGCAGTATTTCATTGAGTGAACACAGGGCCAAGATAATTAGGAATAAAGAGGTGAGCTTCAAGAAGAGTCATCTGTGTAACTTCACTTGCTAAAAGGGAGGGTGGCAGGTAGGAAATCTGTAAAATACCAAGCTTGTCACAAGCCAAGGCCAGCTAAACAGAACAATTAGAATCAACATTTTGCACGATCTGGGATTTCAGGTCTTCGTACTCTTACCATGTATAGTTAAAACTTATTTTGAAAAATTAATCACACTCGCATGATCCATTGAACACGCATGGGCAAGATGGAAGAGCATCTGTAATAATTAGATCTCGTTCCATACCCAGATTTGGTTTTGATAAAACACAGCACAGATCCCCTCAACAAGTAAATATTGTTGTATGTATGGTATGGTATGTATTTCAGCTTAAAAAAAATAGTAACACCATCAGATGCATGCCTGCTCAGAAGTAAACCCCAGGGAGCTCAACTGATCTTTCTCCTAAGCAAATGTTCATAGGAGTCTAGTTTAACAGCATACTCATGTGAACGTCTACTCAGAAGCATGTCTGGCTGAGTTCAGTCGACTTACTCCTAGGTCAGTGGATAGAGGATTGCAGGTTAATGGTACAATCCTATACAGTCATACCTTGGTTTTCAAACAGCATAGTTCTCGAATATTTTGGCTTCCGAATGCTGTAAACCCGGAAGTGACTGTTCCAGTTGCAAACTATTTTTGGAAGCCGAATGTCCGACGAGGCTTCTGCCGCTTCCGATCAGAAGCTGCACTTTGGTTTTTGAAAGTTTTGGAAGTCAAACGGACTTCTGGAACGGATTCTGTTCAACTTCCAAGGTACGACTGTATATGCCTTCTCAGAAAACCCCTCTGAGTTAAATGGGAGTTACTCCCTAGTAACTGTCTCCAGGATTACAGCCTGTAATCTAAGTTCTCACATCCTCAGAAAAGAACTAAGGTGGTGTTGCTTAACTTCCCTCTTTGGAATACTTTAACTAAGACAATTTCTTACAGAAACGCCACTTCTATGTAGGAAGAGCACATTGTGCGCCAGAATGTGCGGCAGACTCATAAGTGTCTATTTCATGACTATCTCCTGCATGGCTTCCCACCACATTTACACATGGCATGTATGTTTGTCGCACATTGTGGCTTTCCTCAAGAGTGTGGTGTGTGCTTAGGAAACTGTGTCATGGTGTGTTACGTGATCCAAAACTGCACAACGAAACAATTGATTTGTGATTCTCTCTCAGTGAATGATGAATAAATAAATAAATTCTGGAGCGGCTTTAATTTTGGGAAGAGTGAATGCTAGAAAAGCTGGATGTAATGAAAACTGGTTTATTTAGTAGTTCAATGGAATTGCTCTTGTGGGGGTACAGAAACAGGCCCCAGTGCCAAAGTGCCAGCAGAAGTCCTTGATCTACTTATGGTTTGATTTTTAAGATAGTGCAGCAGTCACCACACACACACACACACACACCACACACACACACACACAGAGAGAGAGAGAGAGAGAGAGAGAGAGAGAGAGAGAGAGAGAAAGGACAAAAGCCAATTTCATAGCATCTTCCTGATGCTCCAAATGGGAGAACTGATTTAATGCTTTGATCGCTCACTAATTTGCATTTGCCTTTGTGGCCAATCACAAGCTAAAGAAACCAAAGAAAGAGAAGGCAGTACCAATAACAGGGAAATAAGTAGGGGGGGGGTGAAACCTCATGGGGTGCACAAAAATAAATATTTTATTTATTCAAAGTGCACTTTGAATTAAAATTCTTCGGGGGTACTTTGAAAGCATGCCATTATGTGGTGTAATTCTGTTAGGACAACAAGAGAACACAGTGGCGAGCTTTTAAAATGTGCATTGGGCCAATAAAATCTCTCTTTCCTTGTGCACCCTTGGGATTTCATCTCCCTCCCCACTCTTCCCTCCCCCCCCCCCCCAAGTCTTGCTAATGCCAGAATATCCATTAACATTTACTGGGGCTTTCCTGTACATCCACATAATTCCACTGGTCTCAGTTGCTATGATTACTTTAAAATGTATTCTGCTTTCCTTGGTCCAAAATCAGTTGGAGACATCAGAAGCTGGAAACTCTGCTGCGCTGCACAGCCTGTAATATAGTATGTGCTAACACAGCCCTAATTTTATTTTCCACATTTTGATCCTCTCGTTCTACCTAGCTCAGCAAGTATAGACACCCCCACTCCTCCCTGCTCAACCCGAAATTAACTCACTCTGGCAATGAGTGATCTCACATTAAATACAGTAATGCCCCAACGATTCCACTCCCTGAGAAATGGTGAACACATTAAAAGCACCTCCATAGCTTCCAAGATCACTTCAGCAGAGTTGCTTTGGGCAGAGGTGGCAGTGAGAGAGGGTCAGATGCATTTAGGGTGGCCCTGTGCCCTCCTTTACAGACAATTCTCTGTTGGAAAAGCATTTCTTTGAAAACAAAGCAGAATAAGAAGGGTGAAAAGGGACCTTGAGGTTGGTCATCAACAGTGATCACCCGGCCACAGTCTTCCCCACGATGGTGAGATGTACAGAATTTCTATTTAAATTATAGTGATTCTCAGTTTGCATCTATACACATTTTGTGCACATCTATGCTCAAGAAGGGGACGCGGGTGGCGCTGTGGGTTAAACCACAGAGCCTAGGACTTGCCGATCAGAAGGTCGGCGGTTCGAATCCCCACGACGGGGTGAGCTCCCATTGCTCGGTCCCTGCTCCTGCCAACCCAGCAGTTCGAAAGCACATCAAAGTACAAGTAAATAAATAGGTACCGCTTCAGCGGGAAGGTAAACAGTGTTTCCGTGCACTGCTCTGGTTCGCCAGAAGCAGCTTATTCATGCTGGCCACATGACCCAAAAGCTGTACGCCGGCTCCCTCAGCCAATAAAGCGAGATGAGCGGCGCAACCCCAGAGTCGGTCACGACTGGACCTAATGGTCAGGGGTCCCTTTACCTTTATGCTCAAGAAAGGTACAAAATTAGCGCTGCAATTCTCAGAGTGGTTAACAGTCAGTCCCTCTTCCTGGGGGACTCTGGGAATTGTAGCGAAGGCAATAAGGGTATCCAAATGACTCTAACCACCCTTAAAAAACTACAGTTCCCAGGATTCTTTGGGAGAAGTCGTTACTGTTTAAAGTGTCAGGATAAGACCTGAGATAGCTCTGTCGGTAGAGCGTGAGATTCTTAATTCCAGTGTCATGAGTTCATCCCCCACTTCGGACGATTCTATGATTTTTATATATAGTGCAATTGGGGCTTGTGTGTGAAGGAAATATTCCCACATTATTAGTGTGTGTGACTGGATGTGGTTTTTGCAGGGGTGCTGGGTGGGGTTATGCGGAATATTTTGTGTCTATTTTGTATTTCTAGTCGTCGGGATTTCCCCCTCCCCAAGCAAAGCATCCCCCCACTTTCAGCTGCCTGTTGCGTAAGCACCCTAATAATTCAGAAAGCCCAAGCGAGGAATCGAATAAGCAGGCCTAAACACAATGATATTATTCACACCCTGTTGAGAAAGCATATGATTTATTAGGAGACCACTTTACTGGGTAAAATCATGTGTTCTATTATTCCGAAATAGAGTTTTCCCATGTAATGTCCTTGAACACAGAAGAGTTGTTTTGTTAAATCCATGTTAGTGTGACAGTTATTAGATGTAGGGCTTGGGTCCCTTTTCACATGGTGAAGGACTTCTTAAATAACTGGGAACGGAGCCAAAGGGTCATTGCTGATGTGGAAATAATACTCCATTCACTTCAATGGGAAACATAGATCTCAATGAACCTTTCTCTTACCTGCTCCCTTCGTTGAAATATACCGGTATATGACACCCTGCATGCACAAGAGCTACGCATGTGTGTCAAAGCCCATGCGGAGCTCTGGAATGGAGCACCAGAATTGTACTGGAGCATTAGGAAAACTGATATGAGTCATACCTAAGGGCTGAGTCACTGTGAAAATAATTTTATTATTTGTTGCTTGAATCAATAAGCATTACTGAATCGTCTACCTTATCTGATCATCTCTCTGGAGCTGTATTGGGTGATCTCTTCTGTTTAGATCATGTGGCTTCGTTTGAGATCTTGTTACTGAATCCCTTTCTTTCCAGTCTCTGTATTCCCCTGATGGGAGTTTTCTTCTGCAGCTACCTGGTGGAGGATGCAGAACTTATTCTGGGCCTGGCAAGAGATGCAGCCTCTGACATACCCTTCAGCATTTCTCCAATGAAAATAGGGAACCTCCTATTCCAACCTATATAAAAACATAAAAAAAAAACATTAAAAAAAACTTCCCTATACAGTGGTACCTTGGGTTACATACGCTTCAGGTTACATACACTTCAGGTTACAGACTCTGCTAACCCAGAAATAGTGCTTCAGGTTAAGAACTTTGCTTCAGGATAAGAACAGAAATTGTGCTCCGGTGGTGCAGCGGCAGCAGGAGGCCCCATTAGCTAAAGTGGTGCTTCAGGTTAAGAACAGTTTCAGGTTAAGAACGGACCTCCGGAACGAATTAAATACTTAACCTGAGGTACCACTGTATAGGGTTACCTTCAGAAGTCTCCTAAAGGCTCTATAGTTACTTATTCTCCGATGACAATAGAGACATCCTAAGGAAAAGCAGGACATTCTGGCATCAAATCAGAAACTGGGGCGGCTTCTGTAACTCCAGGGCTGTCTCTGGAAAATAGGGGCACTTGGAGAGGTTCAGTGTGAACACATCTATTGGGCAGATTTATTGAGTAGCTCTCAGGTGGGCCTTTGCTCACCCTTGTTTACTTAGCACACATTTCCCTCCAGTCTTCCGCTTGATCCCTTCTCACATTTCTTTCCACTGTGCTTCTTTCCTGACAACAGCAGATCCTGGAGCACCGGCGAATCCAGCAGTTGCAAATGTACCGGGCTCAGATGGCTGCAGTTGGCATGGCGCAATTGGACAGACGCCAGCCCATTGCCAGGACACAGTCTTCCCCAGCGACTCCTGCATTACCTCACCCAGCGGTGGATCAGCCCGTAGCTCATAGCTTCATGACTGGTAGGACTCCCTGAAGGCTTTGCTTAACAGGCGGAGTAAATGCACGCTTCATGTAGGATCAATCGATTTAAATGCCACAAATGCCTCTTGTAGCCGTAGCAATGCACTCATTTCTAACCTCAATCCTACTGGACTTTATGATGCTTTATTGGCTGCCAGTCAACGAGTGCAGCTGATAAGAGATAATATTCACACACTCATAAATTAATACCGTTGACTTGGCTCCATAACTTGAGCAACAGGTGCATTTGGGTTCCCTTCCCCCTCCAACTCATGTCATTCTCCCCCCTTTCATTTCTTTCTCCCTCCCTCCATGTTGCTTCTTTTTTGCCTCTGTTGAGACCACCACCAAGTTGAAACAAGACCCTTATGAAATTGCATGACTGGGGTATATATAACGCTGAGGCTCGTCGTTCGCCTCCAGCAGGAATGCCACTCGCTGATGCAGAAGGTGTTGTTCTTCACTGTGACAAGCAAAGTCACAATCGAGACACAAATGACCTGATCAGTTACGGGGAAGGGATACCTGCTTTCGGCAAAGGCTGATTGGCATGTGCTTGTGGTATTTGTAGGTGCTTGCTGGCGCATGTGCTCTTTGAATTACAGAGAGATAAGAAGGGGGCTTCAGGGTTGCGGGTGGGTTTCACCTCCCCCATGACATCCCACACTCTCCATTTTATCCAAATGTATCAGAAATTAAAGTCCACTAAATTTCAGCCATAATAGAAAGTTGATACTTTTGCAAACAAAAAAGTACAATTTCCATAATGAGGAATGATATGTGAAACGTATTTGGGTTGCAGTGGGCTATAATTATTGTTATGGGTTTGTTTTGGTTTTAGCTATTCATTTTGTGCTTTTATCCTTTATTTTTATCTTGTGAACTGTCCTGAGATCTTCAGATGAAGGACGCCATATAAATTTAACGAATAATAATTATAATTACAAAATAGCAACGTTTACTGGGTTTGATCTCATTTTAAAGTCTGTCTGATTCTTTTCTTGGCTTTCTTCACATCCCACTGTGGGTTCACTTTAATGGACCTGATATTGAGCTTTTTGAAATCTCTTAATCCTCCCATTAAGGCTTTCAACTAAGGCCATACAGGCACGCTCTCCATGCTCCAAATGTCAACACTGAGTCACTGACAGCAAAGGCAGAGGAATCTGTGTTGCTTGTGCCTGGCTTGTGGGACTTTCCTTTCACAGAGTCTCATGCAAATCCAAGGGGTGATTGTTTGTTTTCTTATTTATTTATTAAATATATATCCCACCCTTCCTCCCAGTGGAGCCCGGGTTTATGCAGGGACTAACAGGACAATGATGAGTGTGTACCAGGGACTGGAGTCTGACCTGTACCCACCAGGTGGAAAGAATAGAGGCAGGGGAAGCTTCAGAGCTGCATGAAGAGAAGGAAGAAGATGCAGGCCAGGCCAGTGAATGGCCGGGTGCTGCCCTACCTCCCCTGCCCCACTGTCTCCCTGAAACAGGAAAGAATTGAAGCAGAAAGCACAGAGGCAACTTCCACTCAGGTGCAGTCTCAGGCTACATGTGCACAACCCGTCAGGGGAAGGTGCATAAATGGATGAATGGTCCCCTGATGCTACAATTGCTTCACAGAGCACAAATCTGGGAATAGCTGTCTAGATGCCAGATTGGTGTGTGCAGGTCTCCAGAGCTGTAGAAACGAGTGTAAGTGTTATCTTTGATAAGTTAACTCTCTGCTGTGTGTGTTCCTTTGGGCAGGGTGGCAAACACGTCTGTTGTTTAAAAAATACAATTAAAAATGAGGCAAAAGCATATAGTGAGCATTTAGAAATTGTTAGAAGCACCTAAAAACAACGCATTAAAAACAGATAGGTGTGCTCTAGACAGGGCTGCTGAAGCAGAGGGGATTTGGTGGGCATCTGAAAGAGTTAAGTGAGGTCGCAGGGAGTTCTGAAGCACAAATGCTGCCACGCTAAAGAACTTTGTGCGACAGTAGTAGACGTGCAGGTTTCGCAGATAGAAGTGATTGAATTGGCAGGAATGGGGCCAAGGCCTTATGTGAACCGGTCGCAAGCTGTTAAGGGCTTTATATACAGACAACCCTCAATTTGCATTCCGGGTCATCACATGTGAATGATGGAGCACACATAAGCCCATTCCACCCCCTGTTCTGGCCGCTTCTGGGTCGCCACAATGCCACAAGTCAAGGTGAGCAGTACCCAAGGCAAGTCAAATTATTTTGGTAACCGAGAAAGAAAATTCTGCAAGCACCTCTCCCTCACATCGGCAGTAAAAATGCAACAGTAATACATTGAGTAGCTAGGAGCAGAGGAAACTCAGCCTTATACTGAGTCAGACCCATTGGCCATCTAGCTCAGTATTGTCTACACTGATTGGCTGTGGATCTCCAGGGTTTCAGACTGGAGTCTTGTGGGATGTGATACATAAGTAGCAGTCAAGTACAACATTCCTTGTTTTCCTAGAGTGGACATGCAAGGGGATGTTTGGACCAGCCAGTCGAAAACTTCCTGTTTCCTCCTGGGCTGGGACATACTTCCTCTTGCATGTGATTAGAGGTGAGCGTGGCCTTACCTGTTCAGGTAACAAAAGCACAAGGCCCACAGCCCTCCTCCCTTCTTCTCCATCTTCCTTTCGTCGTGTGAGCTGCAGTGACTGCCAGTCTGCAGTCACTGGGATTAACCCCCCATATGGGGTAGATCCACATGTATGTGTGTGTGTGTGTGTATATACATACATATATATATATATATATATATATATATATATATATCTGTAACTAAGTCTGCCTTCAGGGATCCAACTGTGAACTGATGATGTGAGTAAACTACTTCTATATATCTTAAATAAGATTGTGGCGTGTTTATTCTTTTAAGAGGGAACTAAGGGATCTTACTAGGAATCTATATTGAGAAGCTTAAATAAGCTTGCAACCAGCTACCCACTGTGCGTTTAAAGGGGAATGTTAAAACTCTGCTAAGGTGTAGAACTTGCTAGTGCAAGTTAGGAAGGATATTAATAAACAAGATATCCTCTCCTGCCTCCCTGAACATTCCCACAAGTCTCTCCCAGCCCTACCTTGAGATGCTGGGGACTGAACCCAGGACGTTCCACATGAGCTACAGCCCCTCTGCTGCCTTTTCATGGCACCCATTTCACAGCAGATAGGCTGACCACTTTCTGAGACTGATGCCCAGCTTTTCACTCGGGCAGGCAAGGGAGAAGTTTGGGATCCTTCCCTGCTCTATATTTCATCGCACCATTCAGTGAACGTTCATAAAGGTTGTCACCCACTGCGAGCCTTAAGGATAATAAAAAGTGATGCATTTGAAATACATGTATATTTCTCTCTGGAGGTCAATTTCCACCCTGACATCTGCGGAGGCAAGTTCGCGATTTACAGGACTGCAATTAGATGAGCATCTGACTCAAAGCAGGAGCAGGGTTTTGCAGAAAGAGGAAAAGAGCAAGTGAAAATATTGGATCTTCTGATTTCAGTGGGGAATTTTGCCACTGGCTTCAATGAAGACAACATTCCAGGCCGAATAATTATCTCCCACTAACATTCCACAGCAGCTAGCAATTGAAAACATTTGTCTCTTCTCTCTTTACTTTGGGGGTGGGAGCTGTAGCCTTGGCTGGATTGTGTTAGGGAATCCTACTGTCTATTTTTAGAAGGCAACTCTGTTGCTGTGTTGTGGTACTGTAGCACACGTGCTGCGTGACCCGCAGCTGCAGAAGTGAATTATTTGCACATCCTAAATCAATTTAGATGTTTGAAGTGAATGAAGAAGGAAAGGGGGGGGGGGACCCATTCAGATTTCATTTTTTGAAACCAAGAAACTCTTCATCAGACACGATGCAGTTAGAAGGGCAAATATATTACTGTCAAACAGTCTGAACTGAACGTTTCTGACAAAGGCCAAAAAATGCAGCATTTTTTATTTTATTTTTACTGGATTCAAACAGAATTAACGATCCTTTGAGGCAAAAGATTTATGCGATCTGAAGAGAAACCAGAGTTAAGTCGGGAGAGTCCTCAGAACGGCATAAGATTGAATTGCACCCTAAGAGACTGGGAAGGGTTTGTGAAACTTTGTTGCCACATGTAGTTGGCCCTCTGTTGCTTACTGAAAAGGCAAATGGTTAGGCATTTGTTTGTTTGTGTGATTGTTTTGTGTTTTTATATACTTCTCTTCATCATAAAATCTCAGGGAAGTTCACAAGATAAAAATGCAAGGTAAATGCACAAATAAATAGTTAAAACCAAAATGATAACACCCTCTTCCCACAAATAAATTTCAAAGGCTGTAGAACGTTAATCAGTCTAAGGCCTGGTTGAAGAGAAATGTTTTTGCCTGGCACCTAAAGATATATCATGAAGGCGCCAGAAAAACCTCCCTGGGGAGAGCATTCCACAAATGGGGAGCCACTGCAGAAAAGGCCTGCTCTTGTGTTGCCAGCCTCTGAACCTCTCATGGAGGTGGCACATGAAGAAGGGCTTCAGAAGAGGAACACAGAGTCTGGGTAGGTTTATATAGGGAGAGGTGGTACTTGAGAATGTACTTATCATTTCTTGTTATCTTGTCTTTATGCTGAAGGTGTTGCGTACGACACGCTAATGTTGAAGCACCAGTGCATGTGTGGAAATTACAGCAACCACCCTGAGCACGCTGGAAGAATACAAAGCATCTGGTCGAGGCTGCAAGAAAGTGGCTTGCTAAACAAGTGTGAGGTAATCAAAAACATGGCCACACAGATAGGTTTGATGTTAAGAGACGCAATATTATTAGCATGTGTTTCTATTCCTTCTGTAAGCACCAGGCAGCTAGCCCTGTAAATATCCCTTGTGCTTCATGATATAAAATAAATAAACTATGGACTCATAGTGGATTCATGTGTGGATCATAATATCCACATACAAAAAATGACAGATTAAGTTATTTTTCCCCTTTTGTGACTCCATCCATGATGTACAGCTTCCATTTGAACTCTGAGGCATACATATCTTACTTGTGCGAGCACCACTAGAAGTGTTTGAACAATCATATTTCAGCATAAAATTATTTGGGGGGGACATAGGTTTTAATAATAACAATTACAATTACAATTACAATAACAATAATAAGCAACTTCCCTCTTTCCTTTGTACAAGTGAGTGAACAAGTGCATACACACCACAGATTTAAAAAGCAAATCTTCCTCAAAGATATAATTCCCAGCACCCTTTAACAAACTACAGTTCCTATGATTATTTGGGGGAAAGTAACATGCTTTACATGTATTGCGTAACTGTAGCTTTTTGTTATGTCAAAAATGGGAAATTATGGTGAATTGTTTCCAAACAAGATGTGGTTTAAAGTTGGCTACCCTTGGCTTGTTTGGAGCCATTAACCATAGTCCCACACCAGTTTAATCACAATGGGAAGTTGTACTTCAGTTGTACTCCCAGTTCACATGAAGGGAAGAGCAAAGCAGCTGCATGTGGGGTGTATGAGGCTCATTCATAACTTGGCCAGGATGTATCATCTAAATGCTGCCATTGTGAATCGATGGAGCTGATCCTTTCCTGATGTAAGAATGAGGAACCAGCAGGCCTCTAACGTGTTGCTAGATTGTGGTGCTGCTGGATTGGGGTCTCATTCTATAGAACCCCCAAACACTTAACCCAATAGCTGTGAGACAGTTAGATTAGCAAAATGTCTATAGTGGATGACTATAGGAAGGAAATAATCTTTAGGTAAAGCGACCCCTGACCATTAGGTCCAGTTATGACCGACTCTGGGGTTGCGGCGCTCATCTCACTTTATTGGCCATGGGAGCCGGCGTACAGCTTCCGGGTCATGTGGCCAGCATGACTAAGCCGCTTCTGGCGAACCAGAACAGCACACGGAAACACCGTTTACCTTCCTGCCTGAGTGGTACCTATTTATCTACTTGCACTTTAATGTGCTTTCGAACTGCTAGGTTGGCAGGAGCAGGGACCGAGCAACCGGAGCTCCAACCTTCTGATCAGCAAGCCCTAGGCTCTGTGGTTTAGACCACAGCAGATAACAAATTGATTGATTGATTGATTGATTGATTGATTGATTGATTAGGTTTATGTGCCTTTTTTCCACAATGAGCTGTGCCCAAAGCAACTTGCCGCAAACATTCAAAACATCAAAATACAAATATATGAAAACGCAGAGCATGCCGTTAAATTCAAAAATGACAAAAACCAACAATTTAACAAACACAGAATAAATTCAGTTATACATCATATAAATATACATATATATTTAAAGAAGTACATAAATATTTAAGTACATAAGTACAAAGTATTTAAGTGCATATATACAAAGCAAATGGAAGGTGTGACAATCAAGTGTCTGGTATTGGTTTTTCTGCCCTCTAATGAGTCTGGCTTAAATATAGTTCAGAGGGGAGAGGTCCTCTCACCTGACTAGAAGACATACAGCTGACTCCCATATCCTGACTCCAGAGAAGGTTGGCAGCAACAAAAGGCAAATGTTGAGGAGGTCAGTGGTGACCAGTCTCTTTCCCAGCTTCCAGGAAGTACCAACTGCTGGCACAGGTCTGATTGCATCTAAAAGTTTGGTGTATTGGCTTCTATGAATGCAACTCCTTTGTATAATGTTTTTCCTCCAGGAGTGTTACATTTTGTACAAGTCATTCATTTTATCGTTTGGGATAAATAACTATAAGTAAACTGTTGCTGCAGTTCGTGGTGCTGCTGCCTAAATTCAACCAGACTAGGTTAGATTTGACAGAAGCTAAAGAGAGGACTGTGATTATTCAGACAGAGATAAAAAAAAGAAGGATTGTGTTTCCACTTAGAATCCACCGAACAATTGAACAACCTGAAACAATCTAGGAGCGTTGTTCTCATCACCGGATAAACGCTGTGAACTGAAAATATTCTAATTCTCTCTTAAGTCAATCATCAGGCTGTCATAAAGGTCATACTCAGTTCCCATAAGAAATGTATTGGCAGTAAAATAATGATATGATGGATATTGGGTGAAGCAAGCCAAGCTTTATGATGCCACATTCTTTACATGCAATCCAAGTTACATTTATTCTGAGCATTATTTTGACGTCTGTGCTGATCAAAGCTTGATCATACATTTGCATCTGATTGAGCTGGTAGAACTTTCCATCCAATTTTTCGAAGCCTTGGAGCTGGTTTTTCCAGGTGCTAGATCTATGGGTTCACTACGCTTTTATTTATGGGTTCATAAACAATGAGTGCTGGGCTTGGCTTTCCGACATTGTGAAACACAAGGCAGGAGCCTAGGATTTGAGCAACCTCGTGAAAATAGGAGATTGGCGCAATCACACACACACATTTGATCTTGGTGGCTCCTGTGTTTAGCAGTGCAAGTAGTAATCATCTGCCTTCTGCTCCCCAGTGAAGCTTGAACCCATTCACAGATAGCTACCTATGTGTATCCTCTCAGCTTTTTTGACTGTTCCATCCACCACCTCCACGACCCCAATTCCCTCAGCAACCTGGTCCCACCAGCTACACCAATCTTCGTCTTGTGGCCTCTACATGGAAGCTGTTCCAAATGCTTCCATTTGATATTGTGGGCTGTGGTGTATACCTCTACTTGCTGAAGATCTGTGGTTTAAAATCACCATGCCAGTCCTATGGATGTGTGATAAAGGTGTGGAAAATGCCCAACACAATGTCAAGGTGGAATGTGGTTAAATGACGTCTTCTGGAGAATCCACCACATGGAGATAGTTTTTGACACTCTACATAGGGGCCATGATGTTTAGATCAGCACAGGAGCCTGGGACCAATGGGCTACTGCTTCTTCCCTGCTCATGCTCATCTTCATGTCCTGGCCTCTCACTTTCCTTTGTTTCTTTATGAAACTTTTATTGTTTCACTATTCCCTGCTACTTCTGTGGCCTACAAGAACATGCACTGGGAAAGAAAGGGCCCATTTTCTGTTCTGTGCAGCTAAAGGGTAGCCCCTACACAGAGTTGCTCTGTGATCATCTAGAGGTGTTTCTCTGCTGTATCACTTACCGTAAGACCAGCTGTTCATATATGTGCAGACAGTATATGTATTGCAGATATTAATATTGCACAGTTTGAAGTGTCTGGATGCATAAAATCTGATTCCTTCTGGAAATGAAGCATTGCCCAGACCAATTAGATATTATTCAAAACTTTACTTGCAGAACTTTCTTCATAACAGAATTAAAACATCAAATGATACATCCAAATAGTTCCATAAGACATACGCCAGTAAAATGCACAGGCTCAGCATCTTACAAAATATGAAATAATCCAAACAGTTCCTAGAAGCACAGGTTTGCATTCCAGCCTGCATCAGGCTGCTTACCCGTAGAGATTCACTTACATCCTTCTTCCACAAAGTCTAGGAACAAAGACACCCTTCCAAGATGGTGACTTTGAATTCAATAGCCTTCCATGTGATCTAAAGTTTAACATTCAAGTGTTAGCTACTAGAGAATGACAACAGTTAATTATCCACTTAGTTAAAGCTCAGAGAGCCCATCCTTGGCCTGAATATAGCCCCATGGAAAATCCCCATGTTAAAGCCTTCATTAATGCACATAGCCATTCACCATTTCAGTGTCAAATAATTATACTTAGCAAAATGCACTAGAAAGCACAAGCACACATGCAGCAAACACACAACTTGCTGCCTGTGCCTTGTCACATATCCCTACGTATTAGGATGTGACGAGATATATTTTTGGTTAGCCTGGACTTCCAATGGGATAGGCGCTGCAGTGAGCCATCCTTAAAATATACAATGTGAAAACCATGATGCTCTTGTGAGCATTAAAAAAGAATTAGATGAGAGTTGCAGTCCCTAAGCATATTTAGCAGGAAGCAAATCCCCCTGAACTCAGTGGGACTTTGGTCTGGGTAAACATGTTGAGGATTGGACTGCAAATCATTCAAAAGGTCTTTTAAAATTTAAAACAACAGTCTAGCTGTTGTTCTTATCTCCTTAAGTACAATGAGGTTTATGGTACTTCAGTGTGTCTGGACTAATAGACAAAAGTGCTACAATGACTAATAATTACCCCAGCCTCTTAAATATTTTAATTAGCTTTCTTATAGAATACACAACCCTCAGTGGAAATGGAAGGGGTCTTCCACAGTACTGGCCACCTGGGGTTTCTTCATTGATTTGCTATGCAGTCATCTGAAGCCCATTCCAGGAAAAACATTTATATTATACCACATCCCCTTTGCCTTCCTTCAAGAAAATACATACATACAACTTTTAGGAGAGCAAGAGAACGTTATCAATCACCTGACGTATGAAGAACACTGTAGCTTTGTTTGTTATTTAAGCAGCCCCAGAAGAACCATTTATTGTCTTCACAAAGTAACATTGTGTTCTCGACTTTAGGCAACTGTGCCTCAGACATCTTTCCTCAGCTGTGAGTTCTGGGAGAGGTGGAGAAATCAGTTATTTAAAACCCCATTGTGAAGTTCTTTAGACTGTGAAGCTAAAGTACCGTATTAAGTTGGAAAGAAATTTCACCGAAATGAGAGTCTATGCTAACATTTCAACCAAAGCATATTTTGAAGTAAACTGAGGGGGGCCGGAGTGGGAAGAGAAAAACTCTTCAGTCATGGTGCTGCAAACTAGTTTGTCCATGGAAATTTGATGGAAGCTGAAATGGTTTGAAGAAGATTAGCAACATAAAGGGAGAAAATATTATCCCTTCCCTAACTGAAATAAGTTACTTCTAAATAAAGATGTTTCAGAGACGTCTTTGGATAGCAAAATCCCCCTGAATTATTGGGTACGTTTCAATTTCAAATTGTAGAAATAAAATAGAGGCTTCCACTACTTCATTTGGAGACTGTTTTGTGACTTAACTCCAAGTTTTAGGGAACATAGTCCATTTTTTTAGGCAAAGGCAAGGCTAAATCCTAGATTCAGTCTATTATATCAAGTCCTGTTGACAGTCGCAGAAAATACCCTCTTCCCTTAAATGTTTATTGGCCTTTGAAAACAAGCAGTGTTTGCATTGGAATACTAGTAAGGAGTATAAATCTTTTGTGCAGTTTCTTTCTGGCTCCTGCTGCAGAAACAACATTCAAAGTTTGGTTACCAGAAATTTCTTTCAAATGCTCTTGATTTCTTACTAGGCAAAGCCCTGTTACGTCTCCAGTAAGCAATTGTGAAGAAAATCCAAACATGCCATTAGCAGGGCAAGACAATGATATCTCCAGAGGAGGCAACTTTGTAACTGAAGCAAGATAGAGAGCGAGGAACAGCAGATTAATGCAATGCGATCAAAGGCATGTGAAAATATTGGCTGTATTTTATCAGTATAAAGAAAACTAGATCCCTGAATTTTAACAGTGCTAGATTCCAGAAAGGCAGCTTCCTATGTTACCTACGCCAAATGTTTATCAGTATAAAATCATTTTGCGTCTAAAGAAGTCTGATTTAAACACATTGGGAATAGCATTTTTCCTGATAAATTTATCAGTTCTGACTGCAAGTTGCGTTGACTTGCTTTATTTCATCTTAGCAAAGACCTGCAAGGGGCCAGAAGCAGTTACTTTAACTTCCCATGTGGCTGACACTACTGGCCAATGTTAGGGATGGAGGAGAAATTCAGTTCAGGTCACATTTAAAGGTAAATCTGGGCTTCTTGGCTCCTTGCTTGCCTCCCTTCTCTGGGCTGCTTGTCCATTCTCCCTCCTGTCTGCCTGCCTGCCTCCATCCACTGGTGGAGGAAGAGGAGTGCAGGGGGAGCGCACCGCCCCTGGCAGCGCAATCTTGGTAGGGTGCCATTGCAGCTGTCTCCCCACCCGTGCTGGGTGCCCCGCCTCCACATGTGGTGCGCCCCACCCCCAGGACACGTGCCCCCCCGCCTGCTCTCCGCCCCCCCCAGAAGCTCCGCCACTGCCTCCATTTTCTCCTCCAGTGCAGCTGTGATGGACCACCCAAAGGTGAGCCACTCTCAGAATTCTGTCATCCTTCTGTAGTTTGCAGCGCCATCTGTTGGCAGCCACATGGACAACTGCTGCATGACGACACTCTTACATTCTTATTATATCAAAGAGAAAAGAGAAGTTTGCACTACAATGGTGGTGAATTTTCATGAGGGCTTTAAATAATAATAATCACAAAGTTAATAAAAATCACTAAATTGAAGACTGTAAAAATGAGAAGCAAAGAAACCAGAATTGATAGATTAATTCAACCCTACTGACCATAAATGTGGTTTCATGAATGACTGCGCTCACAATCAGATCCCCTTCTCCCCTACTGTGCCCCCTTGACTGTCCACATCTACACTGATTAAACAAATATGTGAAGGACAGCCATGAGAGAATGTGGCTCTCAAGCTGAAAATTGTTGCCCACTCCTGTTCTAGATAAACAAGACTGACCATCGACCATTCTACAAGAATGATAAACCATTTCAGCTTCCATCAAATTTCCATTGCCTCTTTGCAGACAAACTCTGTGCATCAGATATTGTGAATAAATGACCCTCCAATGCAAATATCCTGAAGACAAGTTAATTAGGAAACATGTTGTTGTTTTTGGATTAACTTAGGGCAGGTGTAGTCCACCTAATGCTCTCCACATGTCATTGGACTACAATTCCCATCTTTGTTGTCGGGGATCAGGGATAATGGGAGTTGTAGTCCAACAACATCCGGAAGGCACCATACTGACTACCCCTGCCTTAGGACAAAACTAAATGTAACCTCATTCACACTATGAACAATTGTTTGGATGGGCTTCTAAAGTGTAAACAGCAGACATGGAGGTTCTGACCAAGACCCTGGTGGGGGAAGGAGAAGGCTTTAAACCTTTGGTCCTTGCTGCAATCCCACTCTGGATCAGGGCCTTTGGTGCTAGCTAATCATAGAGTTGTACGGTCCCCACAAGCATCATCTAGTCCAAAATCCCTGCAATGCGGGAATCTCAGCTAAAGCATCCATGACAGATGACCATCCAACTTGTGCTTCAAAACCTCCAATGAAGGAGAGTCCACAACATCTCAGGGGAGACCATCCCATTGTTGAACAGCTCCTATTGTCAGAAAGCTTTTCCTGATGTTTAGTCAGAATCTCATTCCTTGTAACCTGAAGCCATTGGTAATCATGTGACTGGTGTCCCTGTGGTTTTGCATGTAAGGGGAGGGGAAACCTGTCTGGGGGCGGGGCATTTAATTTTTGCATGCAAAGTACTGTGTTATTCTAACATGTTTAATTTACCACGGACCAATGCATTTGTTAAAACAATCCTTGCTTTTCCTTTCTTGAAGAATATTAAACAAAACCAGTCTCACATTCTCATATGATGCAATTGCTGCCCATGATTAATCCTATTTAATGTTATTTTGGATTTGCTCCCCCCCCCCACTCCCTGTCTTCCTTATATTATTGGTGGAATATTGTAGACCTCTGCTGCTTTCTTTCAGCGGATCCGAGGTCGAAAAGCCAGTCTGGAAGAAATACAGCTGGTTCACTCTGAACATCATTCACTGCTGTATGGCACCAGCCCCCTGAACAGACAGAAGCTGGACCCCAGGAAAATCCTAGGTCTGTAAAGGGCTCTATTCTACTGAGAACAGCACATTCCAGCACTGTCATTAGTCATAGCTGGTGTCAGTTTAAAATACTTGGCAAGCAGTATAACAAAAAAGAAAGAAAAAAAGTATCACTTTTTCCAAATGCATTGCATTGTAGAAAGAGAATGTTGCAGCAGCAGCCAACACAGATTAGGAAAAGGTCCTTGCCGGAAAGTAGAGATCTTTCTCTTTCTATCTCTCTGTCTCTGCTTTCCTATCCTCTGGACATTAACCCTTTTGTGGCAATGATATTTAAATTGCATGGGCAAATAGAACCCTGAACATAAGGCTGTTTGACTTATTTCACAGGACTCTTCCTTGCCATGCAGCCAGTGGCGGAGCTTCATGCTCCAGCACCGGGGGGGGGGGGGGAGGGCGGAGAGCAGGTGCCATATTCCTAATTATGGCAGCCCACCGGGATCGCGCTGCTGGGGGCGGTGTGCTCCCCCCACACTCCTCTTCCTCTGCCAGTGCATGCAACAGGAAGGGAGCGGAGGGATAAGTGAAGGCAGGACTTCTGTAGGCCCGAAACAAGACATTTTAAAGTGTTAGTCCCAGGAGAAGGAGCATGCTGCACGTACAAAACTATCTTTGACTAGCGCATGCTGAATACACCTGATAACACAACACGCAGTAATGTTTAGTGCTGTCAGCCCAATACATTTTGTTGGCCAAATGGTCCAACTTCCTTGCTAGAATCAACATTCAAAAGACTATTGCTGGACTATTTGGACACAAAGAACCTAAGAACAAACTAAGCAAGGTCCATCTAGCCCAGCACTTGTGTGCTCATAGTAGCCAACTGGATCCTTATGGAAATCCCACAGGCAGGACGTGAGTATAATGGTCGTCTCCCACTCATGTTCCCCAACAGCTAATCTTAGAGGATTTTTTTTTTTTGGGATGAGAGTGAGGCGCAGGTCACATGATTTTCCCAGGAGCATGTCCTAGAAGATGCATGTCCCAGTTTGGGGCTTGAAAAAGTTGGAGGATATTAGGGATGCCATACTTCAAAAAGTGAAAATCCAGACACAAAAGTTTTTGAGCTTTTTTTTTTTTTTTTGGCCAAAGTTGTTGAACTTTTTTTAGTTTTTCCCAAAATCTTTTTTTTTTCAAAAAAAAGTTGAACTCTAGTAGATAGTGAAAGAACATTCATATTGTACAAGACTCTACTATGTGGTTTAAAAAAATGTCACTACCATAAAAGCAAAACAGCCAGGTTTTACAACACATCAGTAAAGAAAGGTTCAAAGAGGAGTTAAAAAGAGACTTACAGAAAATAGATTTTGAGCCTGATTTAGCAACGTGAATAAATGCTTTTTCGTGAACTTTACGTTAAGAAGTAAATTCAAAAACACTACAGCAGAAATTAGAAGATGGTTAAGTATGTGTTCATATCCTGATGTCATTTAACTGAGCATCTACTTAAGAGGTTTCCCAAACCAAATGTAACTTTAAAAAATCCTTTAACATGCTGCCTTTGACAACTTATAGTTCATTACAATGTGCCATACAACATTACATCTTGATGTGATGTAAATTATCATGATTTTCAAATTGGCACCATACCATGTTCCTTTAATAAGCACAATTCAGAACAATTGCCCATTTTCAGTTTCCATTCCTCCCCCACTGCCACCCTGACGAACATAGCATTTCTAAAAACCAACTATTCCAAATTATGGCAAATTTATAAATGCCAAAATTATGTGTCAGGCCATCACAATGGCTAATGCTTCATTTTAAGCAGAGCTGACATTCTAAAGAATCTGGACAGTATGTGTGAATATATTACAGCTTTGAAGCAAGTTTTTCATGCTCTTACCAGAGTCACCACTGGCCTGAAGTGATGATAATGAAAACCACTAAGGACCTCCAGACCTCTCCTGGTTTCTATTAACTTGCAACCAATGGCAGATATTCCCATACACAAACACTGGCACGTGACCACCAAACCATCAGCTTTCAACAGAAGTGAGCCTCCAAAGATTGCAAATTCAGCCACAGAAATAATTCGATAATGAGACTTTACGCAATACTGCTTTCCTGGAACCAAGGTAGACAAACCAGGGTTCCAGTTGCTGCTTTAACTGCTTTGGAAGTTTCCTAAATGTCAATATTTTTGACTCTTATCAAAGAGTATTTGTAAATCTGCCGCTGTATATCTGTGCACTGCACAAAATTTTATCCTGTTACAAATGTGCTGACGGGGGCTGATAGGAGTTGTCATCCAAAACATGAAGTTCTATCTTAACGCTTACTGTTTCCCCCTCTTTTTTTTATATAGGTAGTGTGCCTCAGAAACTATTTTCGTTGTTGCCCTGCGGAGGCCTTGGGGTAAGTAGGTTTCTCTTTGGTGTAGTAAGGTAGCATAAACAGCTTTCTGCTGGGTAACTCATTGATGTATATATATACTCTGGTTACACATTTTGGGAGCTAGATGCAAAATTGATCGGGATCATGATGCAAAGCTTCGCAATATGTGGGTTCTAACCAAGTTACAACTGTCACAGTTCTAGCACTCCATACAATGCCCTGGTGTGCAAATGCAAATGCAAATATACGACAGGCACACATTTGTCTTCAAGGTATTACAAACTTCATCGGGGATACATTAATAATAAACAATATATCCTTGGCAGAGGAAATGTGATACGATCAATGTCGCCTTTGCATTAGTGCCAGGTTCAATCACTGGGATTCCTTAATCATAGAATCATAGAATTGCAAAGTAGGAAGGGACCACGAGAGTCATCTAGTCCAGCCCTCTACAATGCAGGAATCTTTTTCCCGACATGGGTCATGAATCCACTGCCCAAGATTAAGATTCTCTTGCTCTACTGATATGTGGCTGTATGGATGGATTGTAAGAAGGAATTTATTACTCAGTGTATGCAAAACTCAATGAAACATATATTATTGATATATAAACACCTTAATGGGCAAGAATGGACAATTCTCTGCCTCCAGAAACCTACAATCTAAAATAAGGTGGTCCTGCCCTGTGGAACTCCCTGCCAGTGGATGTTTGACAGGATTCACCCCTGCCTTCTTTTAGATAACGTCTTAAAATGATGTTAATTAGACAGGCCTTTGAAATGTGACTTTCTTTTAACCACCTGGTATTTATAGATTTTTAAAATGCTTTGTGCTTTTTAAGGTGTTTTTATTGCTGTTGTACCTTTGGTATGGTGTGTTGATGCTATGGAAATGATAAATAACGCAACAGCAGGAGTAATGGTCAAATATCAGTACAAGCTAAATCAAATTTATATATCTATATGAATATATATTGATATATTTATGATATATTTATGTTTATGCACACATTTGTGTGTAGTGATATAGATCTATCTGCCATCTATCTATGATTTATTAATAGGAAATAAAGAAAGAAAGAAGAACAGGGCCTCTGATAGCATAATCAGATTCCAGCTTCAAAACTTCTGTGGCATTTGAGTTGTTGTCATTTATAACTTGGAAGTGAACCTGCCCAAAATTCCCTGGATACACACAGAGAAATTGATAACAGACTGCCTCTTTTATGACTCCAAGGAGGCCACACCAATCACATCACTATTGGCAGTCAATATGATTTTTGACATGCTGTAAAAAAAAAAGCAAGCAAGCAAGCATAAAAGGTCTTACGGCATTTGTTTAGATGAAGAATGGGCTCTCAAGCTGTGCCGGGGCAAAGTTTGGGTTTCAGTCCTGGTACCCCAGGGATTGTACTGCAGACAAAAGAGAATTCCACATTTATCTTATAAAACGAGGCAGCTGCCCAATCCAACGATGCTTAAAAAATAAAGGAAGGAGGAGGAGGCCGGGAGGAGCAAGCCGAAAGGGAAAGGTCAATGTGCAGTGTCAGACTTCCAAGCTGAATGATCTCAGGAAGTGCCAATGTAACACCTTGCAGGAATTCAGGCACGCAGGGCAGAAGTGTTAAATTAGGCTTAGCTGCAGACTTCAATGTGCCAAACGCTGTATCCCTTGGAGTCAGCCAAGCTCCTTTCAGCAGATCAGAATGATTTGATGTTTGTGCTACAAAAGTACCTCTCGGGGGGGGGGGGGGAGTGAAGGTGCATCAACCTTTCTGATTTAGGGAAAAAATATTTTTAGGAAAGGACCAAGCAACATCTTTTGTGCAGAAGGATACACTGGTGATATATTGTGAGCCAGAAAGTTGTGGCTCTTTTGCGTGGTTTAGTTGCATGTAATTGACATTAGCTGCTTATGATTTCCATGAACATGGTGGATGCCAACATCAATGGGCACATGTTTAAAACTCCTTGGAGAAGAATATTTTTTCTTCTGCTATTCTTACCCTCAGTGTTTGATAAAGCACTGGCTATGTAAGAATGGGGGTGGGGGTGGGGAACCACCATTGGAATCCCGAGAATTATACTGTTAAAAGTTTTGCTTTTTATGTGCCTTCTTTTTCTACTACTTTATGGTTTTGTTTTGGCATAAGATTTCCTCTTGCATTTCATGAAATGGCCAGAAATACTTCCCATTTCTTTTTTTTTAAAAAAATAAATCTGAAAGTTTTAGTGCAAATAGGATAGGAAGTGAAAGTGTGTTTGGGTGTGTGATGGCACAATGCTCCGGAGGCATAGCTTGACCACTCCTGATTTAGGACAAGTTCACAGTACACCTGGTTTTGAGTAATTCTTTTATGATTTTCATGCAGAGATGAAGCAACTGCCCTTCTCCATTGATCATCAGCATTCAGGAGCGATAGTGACAAATATATATATATATGTTGTTTAGTCGTTTAGTCGTGTTCGACTCTTCGTGACCCCATGGACCAGAGCACGCCAGGCACTTCTGTCTTCCACTGCCTCCCGCAGTTTAGTCAAACTCATGCTGGTAGCTTCGAGAACACTGTCCAATCATCTCATCCTCTGTCGTCCCCTTCTCCTTGTGCCCTCCATCTTTCCCAACATCAGGGTCTTTTCCAGGGAGCCTTCTCTTCTCATGAGGTGGCCAAAGTATTGGAGCCCCAGCTTCAGGATCTGTCCTTCCAGTGAGCACTCAGGGCTGATTTCTTTAAGATGGATAGGTTTGATATTCTTGCAGTCCATGGGACTCTAAAGAGTCTCCTCCAGCACCATAATTCAAAAGCATCAATTCTTCGGCGGTCAGCCTTCTTTATGGTCCAGCTTTCACTTCCATACATCAGTACTGGGAAAACCGTAGCTTTTACTATATGGACCTTTGTTGGCAAGGTGATGTCTCATATATATATATATATATATATATATATATATATATATATATAAAACAAGTTCATGCCCTACTTATCTGTTCCCACGTACTTAGGGATACAGA
Source organism: Podarcis pityusensis (assembly GCF_964106645.2). Taxonomy (NCBI): domain Eukaryota; kingdom Metazoa; phylum Chordata; class Lepidosauria; order Squamata; family Lacertidae; genus Podarcis; species Podarcis pityusensis. Next base: position 33,683,651 of record NC_138037.1, read on the forward strand.
ATGAGGTCTTCCATTTCAGGTCCACATCCCAGGGGACAGGTAAAGGATCAAATGGGTGGACTGCATCTTTGTGGAGAGCACATGGGAGCTGAAGACTTTCCTTCAGTTGCAGTTGTCTGAGTACCAGGGCTCCATCCCAAGTCACAATCTGGTAATCCTGTTTCATAATAGCAAACATGCAATACCAGAAGAACCCAGTGCTACAGCATCTTCCTTCTAAAGTATCTTACATATTACTGTCTGAAGTTTGGGCAGGGTAGTGGGGACTGTCCTGCCGATGACAAGTAACATTTCTTTTACCTCTTTCATAGGCTGACAGCCACATATGCAGTGCTGGATTTACGTATAAGCTAAACAGGCTTTGGCTTAGGGTCCCACTCTCTTAGGGTCCCCCCAAAAAATGAAAGGGGAAAAACTGGATATACATTTCCAAAATATAAGATAAAAACAAATAAAATAAAACCTTCATATAGCAACAGTTTTTTGTGTTGTGTAGGCACCCTTGAATTAAGCAATGGGCCCCGCCTGCTAGCCTGCTCCCTAAAATATCACTGGTTTGCTCATTTCTATATATAGGGTGTCTACATTCTGCTATTTATAATTATTAGTAGTTTGCATCATATATTTACACCTATTATTATTTCATGTTATATCAAGTTTCTAGAGACTAGATTATGAGTCTTTGTAAACTGTGTTTCTAAAGGAACTTTTGTTATTGCCAAATGCCAATGTGTTTGCATTATTAAGTTTGTTATGAATAAAAAATCATTTTAAGTTAGAGCTTAATAATTACTTCACTGTTAATATACTTCATCTTAATTGTATTTCAGTTCAACAAATACTTTGATAAAATACATATTTTGTTATGTGCAAATGGCTTTAGATACCTATTAGATCCATAAATTACTATATAGCTTATATTCAACACAAAAAACAGTGACAATTTGTTGTTGACAAAGGACAGCTGGACATATAAAGGGCCCCATTACCTTCATTTGCTTAGGGCCTCATCAGACCTAAATCCGGCCCTGAACATATGACAAGCCATCCACTAAGGGTGACCTAAGTTCTGACGTATACGTCTTTGCCTCTTCGGTCGTGTGGAAACAAAACACAAAGTGGAGAAGCTGAACTTTTGGCTGTATAACAAAATGATGCATGCGATTGTGCAGCAATTTCATTCCTGTGAAATTTACCTAGCGATCCTAGGCATATTTATGTCGATCTAAGTGCTATGAAATCAGCGCAACTTGCTTCAGAATTAGGAGGTTTGGAAAGACCATTTCAGACAAATGTCTTCACAGTAAGAAATTGTTAGGTGCTGCCATCTGGGGACCCGTGCCCTGGTTCTTTTGCGGTGGGTCCTGGATTTCAGTAGCAGACAACATTAGTGGAGCAACAGCAACAGCAGTGCTCACCTGACTGCCCAGCAGCTGAGTCCCCAACTGAAATGACAGCAGGCTTCCGTGCTAGATTGCGTCACCTTTCCTAGTGTTATATACTGAGCTGAATCCTAGAATAATAGGATCCAGAATGCAGCAGTCTGATTGGTCCGCAGGAGCCACCCAATCCAGCTCCAGGTGGAAGTGAATCAACGACCTGATTGGCCTGCAGGAGCAGCCAATCAGGCTTCTGGAGGAAGTGAATCCGCCACCTGATTGGCCTACAGGAGCAGCCAGGAATTAGCCATTCATGGGGGCCCATTGTGTAAATGATGTATATATAGCTAGACGTTTTTGGGGAAAGTTTCATTCATTGCTACTATGAGTTGAATAAAGAGCATGAAATTCACACTCGACTCCGAGTATATTTCATCTAGACTCATGGACTTCTGCCAACAAGGCCTGGGAATGGCAGGTTCTTTGATGACACTTGGATCTTAATGGCACACAGAGTTCTTAAAGGCAGGAACACTTTGGGAAAGGAATGGATTTAGTTTCTACTTGCTTGCCACTAAAGAGCAAAGGCGGCGGGAGGGGTGATTGGAGGCAACGTATTTTCTCTGGAAGCAAACGGCAAAGTGTGAGCCTCTAAAAGCTTTTGTACCTACAGAGACACATGGATTCAGTAAAGAAGGCATAAATCACCAGATGACATGGTAAATCTGTGGCTTCCAGAATGACTTCTCATTCTCACTGTGGATGATACCTGCAGATCCCTTCCCAAACCTGCAACCCTGTATCTGTGAGTTCAGAATCTATAAGAGGAAAGCTGCCCAGCCATTTCCTTTGTTAGGGCATTGACCTCAGCTGACTAGTTAAGTACTTCCATGTACTTTAAAAAAGAAGTCACCCTGTCACCAGTGAGGCAAATGGGGTAAGCTCCCTCACCTGGTTGAACATGAGATCACTGTGTATGGAAGAAGAAGAAGAAGAAGAAGAAGAAGAAGAAGAAGAAGAAGAAGAAGAGGAGGAGGAGGAGGAGGAGGAGGAGGAGGAGGAGGAAGAGCCTGAGTTTGGCTGATGCTGGAAGTTGAAGACACAGAGGCTCATATTTGCTCTTGACTAAAGCTGTGGCTCTTGACTAAAGCTGGAAACCCAATGAGGAAGCAAGCCCATCTGTCCTATGCTTAGTTTGTATACATGTATACAATTGTATAAATGAAACCATATACAGTGGTACCTCGGGTTACAGATGCTTCAGGTTACAGACGCTTCAGGTTTCAGACTCCACTAACCCAGAAATAGTACCTCGGGTTAAGAACTTTGCTTCAGGATAAGAACAGAAATTGCACAGCCATGGTGCGGCGGCCCCATTAGCTAAAGTGGTACCTCAGGTTAAGTACAGTTTCAGGTTAAGAACGGACCTCCAGAACAAATTAAGTTCTTAACCCGAGGTACCACAGTATCCCAGGGACACCATAGTCTCCGATGACCTTCATTCCAAGGAAACCTAACCCTGGCTAAGCACTGGAACCCCTGGAGTCTCTTGCCACTCGGAGACTGGGGGGTGTGTGTGTGTGTGAAACACTAGCTTTCATCCCACACTTCCAGAGCACAAGAATGCTGCTGAGAGTGTAGAGGAGAATAACTCATCTTCCTTTCAAAACATATTACATGGGCCTATTATTTCTGCAAAAATTGCAGGTGGGGGGAGGCACACTTATGCAGGCTGTAGGTAAAAATCCGGTAGCTTTCACATGGGATAGATGTAAATTAATTTTTATTTAAGCCATTCAGCCTTTTTGAATAACTCCACACACACACACACACACACACACACACACTTCTGGGACAGGTAGTTTAATTTCTATCATCTGGGGCTTTCCTAAAGTCTAGCTTTGTTACACATGCCAGTGATTGAGCTACGTAGGATGTATTTGGAAAAGCTCGAAACGACTATATTCATTCAGGAAATTCTGAATGAAGTAAATCCATATGTGCCTTAAGAGTCTTAGACTTCAGAGTGGGACGGCATATTCTGGCTTGTAACATTGTCATGAATAATTCTGCCTGTTTGAAGTGTTGCTGAAATATGAACAATGTTGATGCCTTAAATTTTAGTGTAGTTATATTTCAAAACTTAACTGTTGGCGCTCATTTTCCCTTGGATATATATTACCTATAGTGTTCCATTATCATTTAGATGGTGCAATGTTGGTTCAGGCTGGTGGACATTTAGAAGAGGGCTTTTTCAATGGGGGCCCCCACATTTTGGAGCCCACATTTAGGATTCAACCATCGCCATCATTGAACTGAAAACATATTTGTTTACTATCACTTTTTCAAAATCTTAAAGATTTTAGTTGTGCTGTCATTATGTTTTATCTTGCTATCACTGGTTTTATAGCACTGACCACTGTTTTAATGTTACCTGTGGCTGCCTCTGTTTGATTTTGTTGTGATAGTTTCCTTTTAGTTTTTACGATGATGTGTTTATAGTGACATCAATTTGTTGAATTTATATTTGTTTAGTATATTTGGTTTTTATATAAACCAATTTATATATAAACCAATATATAAATTTAATATATATATATTACTGCAAGTTGCCCTGCAAAACTGCCCCCCCCAAAAGAGGGAATATAAATTTAATAAAAGTAAAATAAAATAAATTCTAAGGGACAGAGAATACTAGTAATCATCCAGCTATTACTGGTGGCCTCCCATCTCTGATCCGATTGGCCTGGGCCCACTTTTGCTCTGCTCCAATAAGTGCTGGGCAGCTGACCTTCTTAATTACTTTTGAGTAATGTTACAGGGCTTTGGAGAACCATGGGAAATCACAATGGTAGCCACTAGAAGAATACAGCTAGCACTATCACCCTTGTCCTTATCTATGCTAGGATATCTCTGCTATCTATGGCAGTTTCTTGAAAATGGTTTGCTGCCCTACCACAGCTCTTAATAGTCACCTCAGCAATTCTGCTATTGCAGAATCTTAAAAGTGCATCTATTTAATGCATATTTAAGCTTTATTGATCACTTACTGTAATGGTTGTATCCAATTGCCATTCAACTTCCTAAGATTTCGTTTCATGTATGTGATGGAATGAGCTTGAGTCCACAAAAGAGGTTTGTTTTTGAAGGTACCAAATGTCTTTTTGGTTGTTTCTGCTGCTCCCCTGCGTGAAATGTTAATCCCTGAGGAAGATGATGCCCATGGGGACCCCTCCCCTTATTTGTACAACTACCCCCCCATCTGACCATCTAGATGACACAGTCGCCACCTGTGTTAGCTGGCAGTGGGAGCAAAGAGAGGAGACCATTTGCTCTGGACATCGGTAGGGTCCTCTCACAGTCATACCCCACAGATTTGACCTGCCTTCCCTGCCTGCTCACAGGTGCTAAATTGCAGACCCTTTTCTGATTCATGTTGGCAGCGACTTTGAAATGCCTCTTATTTTAGGAATATGAACCATAGTTGCCTCCCTCCAATACACTAAAAAAAAGAAAGGTGTTTGCTACAGCTTGAGTTCATTATAACAGAGCTTTCCTGTAAGCACATGCCATTTCATTGAAGCTTTTGTTCTGGCTTTTGCAAAAGCAAATTCTTTTCTTAGAAGTAAGGCTACTCCGAGCGTATGCTGCATCTATTACCGCGGCCTGGTGTCTAACGGGCCTGTTAGCTAGGGCCAGCTCTGGCCTATGTAATGCTGTTTGTAATGAGAAATCTAAACAGGGAATGGCAGTGAGGCATGACAGGAATGTGTTTCCATTGGAGAAGTTGGTGTAGAGAAAAAGTATAAGCAAAGCCATGTCCAGAAGGCCTTTTCAGCTGGCCAAGTCGGAAGACTAATGTTATTGTACATTGGCTGTCACCCTGCCAGCCCTCCCTCACTGATTTGTTTTCTCTTAAACTCTCTCTCTTCTTTCCCTCCCCCACCCCCTCTGCTAACTGTTTGCTCAGGTGGACAGTGACACCATTTGGAATGAGCTGCATTCGTCCGGTGCTGCACGCATGGCTGTTGGCTGTGTCATCGAATTGGCTTCCAAAGTGGCCTCAGGAGAGCTGAAGGTGAGGTCTGGGTTGCATTGTGTGTGGGAAAAGTGGGGCGGGGGGAGAGCTGAAAGCGATGTTGTTGTTCTGGGGTTGAAGGAAGGGGAGCGGAGACCGGAGAATGGGGAAGATGGCGGGTCACTAAGGTGTGGTAATCTAAATAGCCTCGCTTGGCAATCAGCAGATCGTTTTATTACTCGAAGCCTTCCAATTCACTAGAGAGAGTTTTGCTTGCCAGCGTACTACAGTATTATTGCAGTCTCTCTCTCTTTTTTGTTTTCCCCGCCCCGGAGTCAATTGCACAACCGTTGTCCGAGTTAGAAATGACTCAGAGGATGTACAGATCTGGCACGCCATTCTGAAACTCCCTTTTGAAATGAATTTTAAATAAATTATTATCGGGTTGAAAGCATGGCCTCAAAAATGCCACCCAAGGCGAAGAAAAGTAAATAATGGACCTGTGGGCTTTGAAGAAAGAAGGAAACTGTTGATTGGAAGGGTAATGGTGCAGCCTATGCCTTTCCATCAAACAATCGCAAATTCAAAGCACTTCCCCAACCCAAACTCGGTTTTTGAGCTTCCTTTCTACACGATCTGAAAAGAATGAGATACAAAACCCAAATTATCCCCAGTCTAAACAATTTATAAAACCTGCATGCTCGACAGACGTTGACATTTTGTTTGATGTTATAACAACCCGGTTTTAAAGGTAGGCCCTGTACAGCCCAAATGGTTAGATACTCCAATAAACTTTCTTGGACGTGACACGCCATCAATACAATTGATGTTAGGTAAAATAGCAATGGATTTCACCCAGTGACCAAAGTCTACTGTTATGGTTCAGATCTGACGGCAAATGGAATTAAATGAAAAGTATGTAACTTTCTTTCACATGCTTACAGTTTCATGGTGATTTGGGGCTTTTTTGTTTTTCCTCCATTGGGGCAAATGCAGTGTGGGGTTGGGTGAATTGGAAGTGAAGGAGAGGGGGAAATGGGTGAGCGCTTTGAGGGATCTCCTAGGAGATGGGGCACTTCCTGATACCTGCCCATCTATGCTAAACAGCTTGGGGGGGGGGGTAAGGATAGGAGATTGAAAGAATGAGAAACTGTGAGAACTGAAATGGACAGGTTCTTTTGTTCCTAGCCGTGGCTACCATAGCCTTGGGACACCATCCCGCAAAACCTGAACTGTAATGAACAGCTTACTTAAATCCCAGTGATTTCAGTAGAATTTAAGCATGGTTCCATTAGCAGGTTATATTTACATGCTTACTGAGGAAGTCACTACACCTCAGATTCAATCACCTATCTGTAAAATGTGAATAACAATGAAGACACTAAAGTACAGAGATCGAAAGCACCTTATTTATATGGTGTACAGGGATTTACAGTATATTGTAACCCATCTGAACATCTGCAAAATGGTGGCCTCTTGAGGACATATTGCATGGCGATGCTCTGGCTGTGCAGAAGGCTAATCATCTGAAGCCACCAGCTAAAAGGAATAGGCATCATCACTGCGATCTCTATTCTCCAGTTTTCCCAGTTGTTGCAGATACATGGTAACTATTCCTTCACTGGGTACAGGTCCATGAAAGTTTAACTATGGATACGTGGAATAATGTTCTACAGAGGCTCTGAATACGTCCTACTTTCTACTCTTTTCAAGCCAACCATGCTGAAAGTTTCCCAAAGAAGCCACGGCCAATACATGTTTGCTTTATGTATCATTTATTTATTTATTTAGATAGCTTGCTTCCTGCTGTTCAGTTTAAATTTTTCAATGAATCTCTCAAAGCTGAAAATAAGCATAAAATCCAAATAAAATAACAAAACAGTAAATAGCTTGGGTTCTCTCTGAGAGAGTCATACTCTGAGTAAACCCGGATGAAATCGATGGACATTGACTATGAGTTTGACACTGAAACAACCCATTAAAAACCAGCATAGAATACGAAACATTGCGATAAAGCATAAAAGCAGTAGTAAACATTAAAATCATTACTTAGTTTGAAGCAGGGGCAAATAATTCAGTTTTGTACAGGTGTTGAAAGCTTAACATGAGAACAGCCTTCCATTATGTAGGTGCCACCACTGAGAAGGCCCTGTTGCTGATAGACTGTCTACCCTGCAAAGAAAGGCACCCACACAATTGCCTTTGTGGAAGTTTGCAACATGAATCACAAATTCATATGGGTACAATCAGTCCCTTACATATTCAGGCCAAAGCCATAAAAAAACCCAACACACCAGCATATTAATTTTTGTCTGGAAACACACAAGAACCTCATGGAGCCATTTTAATGCAGGTGAACACGGCTTCATGTGGCTAGTTCCAGGCAATGACCTAGCTGCCAGATTTTATAGCAATTTATAGGAAATGCCTTGTATTAACTGACTTGGGCTATGTACAGACTTGGGCTATGCACATGATTTCCCCCAAAGAAGCCTAGGAACTGAAGTGTGTTAAGGGTGCTGGGAAATGTAGCTCCATGAGGGGAAAACTATAGTTTCCAGGATTCTTTGAGGCAAGTCATGTGCTTTAAATGAAAGATGTGTATGCATACGTACATCCTCAAAAATAATAATTTAGACTTCCATTTTTTTTCCTGCTTAGAAAGTATAATTGGGATGATGAATATATCAGAATTTAAAAGCTGGCCTAGATAAGAATAATCAGACATGCTTTATGTGCAGTTGACACAACCAGGATTTGCTTCAGGACCTTTATTGCTTATCTCCCAGGATTTATGGGGTCTTTCACATCGTGGATTTACTCTTCACTGTTTATCTCTGTGTAATGAAGAGCTTTAAAAACAAAGTTGTCAATCAATCTATTTTTTCAATGGCCACTGAAGTAGCTGCAGTAAAGCAACAAATACTTACATGGGTTGGGGGGGGCTCGCGGTTTCCCCTCACCCATATTTATTTGCAGTTTATTTTAAGAAGAAGATTTAAAAGATTTCCAAATGGAATGTTTGTCTGGAACTGAATCCTGCAGATCAAGGTCACGCACACAGTGTTACAGCAGAATACCAACTGCATTACAATTTGAGAACACAGTGTCGTTAAAATACTATGGGACTCGGGGACTATAAATCACTCTTTTATTTGCCTTCAGAGGCACCAGGGAAGGTCAGCAGAGGATAGCCACAGGATGACACACTTTTATCCCAAATTAACATATTCATTTAGAATAACTATCACCCTCTGGTCCTGTCCTCACAGTCACTAATACAGATCCATCAGCTTACACCTAATGTCCTCCTTCAGACATCCATCTCGTTGCCACTCCTAATACCTTGGGTGTATGAAAAATACACACCAGGAATCAAATGGGGATTAGCTTATGCGGTGAACAAGCACGCACAGTGCAGATTTTTTATGAAGCCTGTTCAAATGTTCTTGCCTCTCATTTCCTCTGTTGTTCTCCTTGCTCCATTCACCAACTATCATCTCCTCTTGTAACCTTGCAGTATACATGCTTTGGGTTTATGCTATGCCTACAACCAGAACAACAAAGAGCCTTGTGGCACCTTAAATAGGCTTACTATGGCATAAGCATGAAGTGTTATCCTCGGTTGAAGGTCTTGATGGACATGGGGGGTGAGGGACTGTAGACACTGAAGTGGAAGAGCCAGAGCTCAGTGGTAGAACACTGCTTCACATGCAAAAAGGTCCCAGGATCAATCCTCCCCATTCCCAGATCATAGGACCATGGAATCATAGAATTGGAAGGGACCCCTGTCAGTCCTCTAGTCCAACTCTCTGCAATGCAGGAATCTCAACTAATGCATCCGTGACAGGTGGCCATCCAACCTCTGCTTGAAGACCACCAGTGAAGGAGAGTCCAGATAGGGCTGGGAATGTCCCCAGCAGAAACCTGGAGATAATTGGGTATAGGATTGCTGCAGTCAAAGTAGACATTAGGGCTGCAATCTTCTGCCTATTTACTTGGTTACACATTCATGCAGAAGAGTTCACAACATTGATTTTAAACAGCAGTCTATTATGGATTTGTTTACATGAACCTGTACATATTTTTAAAATGAAAGGAGGAAGGAATCAGCTATGATTTCACTATTTTGTCCACTTAGGCTTCATTTTTAGGCATACCTGGTAATAAGTCCCATTGATCTAAACGGGACATATTTCTGAGTAGGCATGTGTAGGATTCCACTGCTAATATATGGAGACTTCCCTATGGTCACATAACATGCCTGTGGTATAGCTGAACAGTGAGCCAATTTATCAAAATCTAGGCTATTCCCACCACTGGACTCCTTGTACAGATATGCCAGATTCTATACTATGACCTGGAAATACATTTAATTTTTTGAACGAAATGAATCCTTTGTGTCCTCTCCTCCCATCTTACGTAAGTCTCAGATCAGCAACGTAACTTGATAACTGACCAAAAAGCAGGGGAATCTGATTGAAACCCTGAATCCGTAGCTATAATAAACATCTCTCCATTCCATTTGAAATCCCTTGTGAACTATTTGGTCTTTTTTATTGTTCCTGGCTAATGGACAGAATACCAGCTGTGAAACTGTAAAACAATACAGCCTACTTGAATCCCACTTTAAGGAGAGATAGTAAATGGCTTCTTTGGGTTAGGAGAATGTTGCCTCTACCTGTGGAATCTGAACAAGAATATTTTCCCACATATAAAAGTGGGTGAAATCATCCAACAAAACCAAGCTTTTTCTATTGTTATGTGGGCGCAGTTCAGGGTTATTTGGCATATCACTCTACCTTTTAAGCAGGACCCTAGATCACTGGTGTGTAAGCATATCATAAATGATGAGATGTCCAATGGTCTCGCTTTCATTCAATTCTCACCCTGTATCTACTTAACTTTTTATACATGGTTGCTTCTAAGACATGAAACCTAAAGGAGATAGTCAGATTCCCTACTCCTGGAGAGCTTTAGCACTCCATTAACTCACCTGCCCCCCACCCTGAATTTCAGCCATTTGGAACCTTAAAAGTGAATTTTCTCTGGGCTTGCATTGGGATTTGGCAGATTGATTGGTGTGCTTTAATGTGCTTGCATATCTCATGTATCAAGATCACATGGCAGTTTGGGGGCTTTAGTGCTTAAGAATGATAGATCCACTATACCTGTATCTTAAAAGTATATCTCTTTGAAGTGCATCATTCATACTGCTCACAAGAGGTGATTTGGCATAAATGGGTTGAGACTTTGCTATAAATGCAGCAGGAGCAAACATCGTGGTGGCTCCTGTATTTCCAGTGTGCCCATCTCACTGCCATTTTACGCCACCCCTGTACCTCTGTACTTCCAAGTAAGCAGCAGTGATACAACCAACCAGAGGGCAGGTAAGCAGCAGTGCCCCACCAGGTTGCTCACTAAGGCCCATATTATGATGCACAACTCTCGTAGTTGAGAAGCCCGAAAGTATTCAAAACCTCATTGTGACTGACTGCATGGTGGACGAAAAGCACGAAAGATTTAGGCCATGATGCCAGAAATGTCAAGGCAGTGCTCTGAATTAGCAGAATCAAAGTTAAATATTGAAAATTTTCAGTGGCGGTGCTCATGAGAAAGACATGTTGCTGTAGAAATTCGCACCACTAAATGTGGTGTCATGAACTGCAGGATATATATGTAATAGGATCTATCAAATGAATAGCCAATTCCAGTGAGTTTTGGAGTAGCTATTTCCACCAGATCTGGTGACTTGCATGTTCTCTTGATCACCTAACATCCATATAGATCTCTTGACATTAAGGCTGAACTATTCCTTTAGATACAAAGTCTACAGTAGATTTTATCAGACTGCCAACTCTCTCTCTCTCTCTCTCTCGCTTAATATCTAGCCTGATGAAGAATTCTGAAGAACTTGAAAAGCTTGCTTGCTATTTGTCACATTTTGATTGCTTCTAACATTTTTGTACCCCCCCCACCGGTACTCATATCTTGATAAAAGTGTTGTGGCTGCCAAAACAAAATGGCTGCCACCAGCATCCCAAAAAGGGATGGTTGTACTCCATACTGGTGAGTACCATCACACACAAAAAAAACTGCTCAGCACCACCGCTTTAATTTAAAAATATGTTTAATTGAAATAAGTTTTCCTGTAAATTTCAAAATGTTCTTCTAAAATTCAACTAGCTAAGAGCAAAACCACTGGAATAGGTTGGTGGGGGAGGGGTAATCCATCTCAGGATGATGCATTCTGACATTATCTTGCACATCCATTTGCACTGAAGCAAAACAAGCACGAGTCCCTTGAAACCCCTCTTCAGATGGAGTGTATGGAATTGGCCTCTTGGTAGTCAGGGATCATTTAACAGAATTAAAATAGTTTGAAATGAATATCCTTGGAAACTAAAACTGTAGGCTTTCCTGGGATGGTTCCTTTTGATATGTCAAGACTGATCAGTATCAGAACGATTTTTGCTGTATCCAGTCACTATTACGCTGCTGCCTGTTTGCTATTTCTGGGTAACATGAAGGAAACATAAAATTGCTATTTCAAATAAGTTTATATGTTTGATGTTACCCAAGGCCTTTGCCATAAAAGTCAAATACACAGGGCAGAGGTCTCAAAATATCCATCAGCCTTAAAGGCTTCTAGAATATGGGGCAAAAATGTGTTTTTTTCTTATTCAGTCAATACAATTGACTGAAAACAATTGCCCTAACTCCAATCCCAGAACACATAGATACAATAATTGGGATTAACTATGAGCCACAACTTTATTTGTAAATAAATAAAGTGGGATGTACACTCAACTGGTCAAGTCAAAATCCACCTTTTCAGTTTGGACATGCTATCTACCAAGATGATGGCTAGGAATTTCCACTTCCCCTGCTTACCTTGGACAGGTGATGTCACCCTGGTCCCAAACATTGGATGAAACTGACCTTTGCCCTTTCTAGCCCCCCCCCACTTGTTTATTTCAGTGTCATCAGCTCTTCTCCACTATGGTGCCTTACAGAGGGCTGGTGTGGCTACCTGCCTCCATGCAAGACAGGATATGGGGCAGAATTCCTTTCATGTTTTCTTGTTTTCACATGGTAAAATATGTTTGAGAAAGGGATGAGAACAGACCATTTTGGTTTAGCCATTGTGGGGGGAAAGAACTGAGAATTGCTACAGAATAAGGGCCAGGGGCAGAGGTATGTGACTTTCCCTTGCCACAGAGGAATCAACGGAACATCACATTAAAGATAAAGTCTGGATGACAGAGACAGGCAGCTCTGGGCTGAGGCGTTGCCGGCTGAAAATCTAGGGACCACAGACCACAAATTTTCCATGTCTCTGAATCTTATCTTAAACCTGGCAGATGGTGTTTTTAAGATGCTGTGAATCACTCTTCCTTGTCAGTCTGTAAAGCACGTATCATAAACTCTGTGAGGTGGAAAGACTTGCCAAACCATTTCTGTGCTATTTCCGACAATGTTTAACTGGGGCACCAGCTGATTTGCACAGGGAAATTTTTGCGTAATAATGTTATTGCTTCGTTAACATAAAATAATCCAGTTCATGATTGTACTTCTCTGAGATGACTGTTTTGTTTCAGGTTCATTGGGGGATTTTCAGAGTATCTCTCCCACATGCATAACAATGCCAACAAGGAATGCCAAATTGAGAATCTGTATAATAAGAGACAAAGAATAACGACTGTGTGACTAAAAAGTTAAGGCACTTAAACGAAGCAGTATGGTCATTGATGCTCAATAACTAGCACAGGCTAACAAGCTTACACTTAAAATAATATAAACATAGTAGTGGGATTATCTGGGCCAGCTCACTAAAGTAATAGATTTCTCTAGTCTTACATCAATTTGCACCAGATTCTTCTTTAAAACTGTCACTGATAGTCAGTTTGTTTCCTTGACTAACTGTGATTAGAAGACATGTCCTGGTATTCAACCTAAAGCTGACTTGCAGCTTGAGCCAACTGCTTCTTTCTTCTCCTTGGTTTCCTTGGTGATCCAATATGGTTCCCAGCATTTTTTTTTTCAACTTCACTAGTTGGCCAAAGTGATTGCAAGAAACCAATCATGGCTTCTATCAGGCCCCCGAAGTGTGTTCTGAAGGCTTCTATTTTCATTATCTGAAAATTCCTGAACTGCATTCCAGTGAGGAAAACGAAGATGGTGTATGGGATTCATTCTGTTTGGAAAATAAACAATATGCCACATATTTAGCACGTAACTGAGTGATACTTTATAAATGAGGAGACTGGGCTTTCATTGTCCTTTCCAATAGGCCAGTGATATGAGATGAAAGAGTGATTCTTCCCCACTCAGACTTTGATATACTGCTGATTTGTCATTCCTGTTTTAAGCATTTCTAGACTTTAGACCAAGTTTGATGCATTTCTACTCCATCATATCCTGAAGTTTAAAACACACAAAAATCAGGCTTATAATGACAAAGACATGAATCTCTCCTCTAATGTGCATTTCTGTCAGTCAGTTTAACCTTCTGTTGACGTATAATGGTGTCTGTATCCTAGTATAAACAAGCGTCTGTGTAAAAATGCTTTGAATTTATGTGTGTTGGCTACATTTTCAACATATTGCTCCATGTTAGACTGTCTATCTCTGGAGTATATTTTTACGTTTCTGTCTGACCTTCACCCACTGTTCTGAGATCACTGTCTGGTATTTAGTATTGCCCAAATAAATGAATTCACATTCCCTCCTGCTAATATGGGACAATGTTGTGAAGAACTAGTAGCCACAGACGTGTGAAGATTTTTGGGAGAAATGGAGAACTGCTGATTAGCAAAGCCTGGCATAAGTGCTTAACAATGATTAGTCATTTGCTGTGGGGAGAAATATCATGCCCTCAAAGTAATTTAGTACCAAGGTCATACTATAGCCCTCCCCCACCCCCACCAAAACTATTACTATGATCTTGAGATAGCCTAAGATCTCCTTTGGAAAGCAGCCAAAGGGAGGAAATGTAATGTAAAAACTAGGGTTGAATGAAGAACGGGTCTCCCGAAATTCTACATACTTTTGTGGATGACATATTGCAGGAGTGACAGATGCTCTGTTCAGCCTCTGGTCCAAGGTTTGGCCAACACACATTAACATACACAATACAGACAATAGCGTGTCATAGGCCAAGAGAGCCTAAACTGTAATAGGTTGAGTCAAGCAAGTAACCAGCCCATTTGCTTCAGTCACAGTGGCTTGAAGCACTCACAGGAAACTTGAGAAAACCAAATGCTATCCCCGTTCCCCAATCAAATGACAATGAGTCAGACTCTGAGCAAAACCCACACTACTCTGAAAGTTATTTTGTATTAACTGCCACCTATCAAATTCCCATTCACTCTATGGGATGAAGAGGCAGCCCATAATTTGATGGGTGATTTAGCAGAAATGGGATGGCTGGCTGGGTTCAGAAGGTAGCAAATTCCTCATTAAGAAGAGGAGTGGTCCCAGTCTTCTTAAAGGAGGCAGGAATGTGGCCACTCCTGAGAAACACCTCCTCTGGATCTGGAATATCTTAACAACTCCAGTTCAGTAACCAACATTCCCTTCCTGGGCAAGGTGCTTACGAAAGAGTCAATCAACTTTGGTTGTTGATGGGTGAAACTGATTTTCTAGATCTGTTTTCAGCTGAGTTTTCAGCTGGGCACTGAAACTACCTTACTGCCCTGCTAGAGACAAGGCAAGTGTGACTCTCTTGATTATTCTGGACCTCTCATGGGGTTTTGTACCATCAACAGTGGCATTCTTCTGGCTGAACTGTTTCCAATTGTTCCTGGGGTATCTTTGCTCTGGCATTTGTACTTTTGGGTCCTCTAGGATTCTATTCTGTCCCCCGTGCTGCAGTTCCTACATGAAATCACTGAGTGAGGTCATCCTGGGATTTAGTGCCACCCGTGTGCTGATGACATGTAGTTCTCTTTCTCTTTTTCATAAAGCCAGCTGAGGTGGTGGAGGTGTTAAATCAGAACTTGGCTGAGGAGGATGGCTTGGATGAGTGCCAATCAATCCAGACAAAGAACAGTCTAGAAAGTTCAGTTGATGCAAAATACGGTGTGAAGAGCATTAAGTGGGACTGATGAGCATTATGAACATATGAAGCCAGTCCTGCATTATCTTCACTGGTTTCCCATCTCTTTCTACACCTGATTCACCACATCACCCTCTCTGCTGCTTTACCCCTCTTGGTTTCAGTAAGAATAGCAGTTTGGCTGATGGGAGGCCAGATGCATGGTGGTCCTTGCTGGCCACCCTTCCTTGCTGGTTTCCTCCGGTTGCCTATACCAACTTTTTTCACTTGGGACCATATCTAAAGGATTTATTCTTCCCTTACGTACTAAAGCCCTTCTCCATGTGCTGCCACCAACTGAGATGTGGTGGGTGGCTGAGAGAATGATAGAATCATAGAACTGTAGAACTAGAAGGAACCACAAGGGTCATTTTGTCCAAGAGAAAGGACCTTTTCTGCTGGACGTACTCAGTTGTGGAACTAAAATGTCTTCTCTCCCACAATAACCCACCTGGTATCTACCTTAATTTCTTGTCTTATTTCCCCAGGCCTTTTAAACTTTACTATGTGTTTTTATTTTTTAAGAAAACTGTGAGAAGTTTGTTCTTTTTTGGTTCTCTGTTCTAGTTGATCACTGCCACAGTATTTTAATCCCTTGAACTCTGTTTTAAAGTAAAATTTTCTTCTTATTTCAGCCTTATTTCCTGCTGCTTTTTTGTTTTTGTTTATTAGAGTTCTGGTTTTTAATTAGTTTATCTTTTGTACATCACCCAATGGAAATGTTATTATTAGGTGACAGATACATGGTATAGATAAATACATACAAAAATTGAAGATATCAAGCATCTCTCAATGCCTTCCTAAACAGAGAAGAATAAACAAGCATTTCCACCCCAATCATTGGGGTGGACACTGAGGTCCAGCTCTGAGGGTCTTCTGGTGGTTCCCTTACTGTGAGAAGTGAGGTTGCAGGGAACCAGGCAGAGGGCCTTCTCGGTAGTGGCTCCTACCCTGTGGAAGGCCCTCCCATCAGATGTTAAGGAAATAAACAACTATCTGACTTTTAGAAGACATCTGAAGGCAGCCCTGTTTAGGGAAGTTTTTAATGTCTGGTGTTTTATCATGTTTTTAATATTCTGTTGGAAGCTGCCCATAGTGGCTGGGGAAACGCAGCTAGATGGGCGGGGTATAAATAATAAATTATTATTATAATATTATTATTATTTTCAGTTACCTCCTGAAAGAATACTATGAACTCCAAAAGCATCATTATACGTCTGTGTCTATATGTTAATGAAGCTTCATGGATGTTTTCACTAGCCTAAGAAAATAGGAAGCTCCCTTATACTGAGTTAGGTTATTCATCTATCAAGCTCAGTATTGTCTGCATTGACTGCAGTGGCTTTCCAAGGTTTCAGGCAGGAGATATTCCCAGCCCTACCTGGAACCACCAGGGATTGAACCTGGGACCTTCTGCATTCAAAACAAATACTTTACCACTGAGCTATGACCCTGTGCTGTGAGATCCCCTTGTGTAGATGGACTGCAACCTCCATCTCCCCAGCTAACATGACCAGCCTAATGGTCAGAGAAGATGGGAGTTCTGGTTGAACAACATCTGTAGACCCAAGGTTTCTGCAGCATGAAACCAAATGCCCCAGTCCCCACTTCCCAGTTCCATTACTTTAAAAATGCAGCTTAATGAATAATAGAGTGTATACATTCAGTCATTGCCATATTCATTATGAGTGTGAGAAAGAAAATGAAGATAACTTAACCTGAAACTTTCTTTTCATTTGTGTAATGTTGACTCTTCCACTGCATCTGTATAAACCTGAGAGAGTGAACTCTGGCATCTGGGTTTGGAGCTATGATGTCAAACACACAGAGAGAGAAATGAGTTGCACTTGCAGTTACTGTCTCATGGAAACAAAAAATAATTCATCCTCATTCATTGGGAGATGTATAATCAGGTGTTGGTTAACAGTAAGCTCCTTATCAGCAAAGAATGTTTGCATATCTGCTACCTACCCTGGGTTTGGGGGGCAGTCATCATTTAGCAAAGATTTATAGGTCTTTGCTTCATGGTGTTCTGGGAGGGAATGGAGGGTCATTGTAAGTGGTGCATTGCAGTGAAGCAGTAGCTTAAGGTATTCCTAGAAAATCAAAACTTTTGATGGCTGCTCTGTATGAAAACCTCCTATAAAATGTCCAGAATGTGTGTTATAAACTGACTTAGGAAATCCAATAAAGTTGCAAGCTTTGGCAGGCTTCTAGATGAGATTTATAGACTACCGAAATATGGAATTTCCATCATCCTTTTTCTCATATCTACAACAACCCTTTTTTGTTGTGATGTGAGGGCTCGTCATCCTTGTCACACAAAAAGGAAAATTCAGTGTTTTAGAAGCAATTTGATGTAAAAGAAAAGGAGTTAAAATAGTTTTGAATTGGTTCGTATGTTGAGCGATCTACATTTCCCTTATTTATTTATTTTAAAATGTAGTGCTGCGTGGAAAATTTCTCCTGTGGGTCCCCCCCCCCAACCATTCTTAATTTATTAATATGAAAAGAAATTGCATTTGAAAAAGGGAGAGAGAGAAATTCAGAATTCTCATAGGTGGGGTGCAGGGCTTTGGATGTGCTGAACTTCCTTTTCCAGGTGATCAAAAGGTGTTGCTAAGTACAGTGGTACTTCAGGTTACAGACGCTTCAGGTTACAGACGCTTCAGGTTACAGACTCCGCTAACCAAGAAATAGTACCTCGGGTTAAGAACTTTGCTTCAGGATGAGAACAGAAATCGTGCTCCAGCTGCAGCGGGAAGCCCCATTAGCTAAAGTGGTGCTTCAGGTTAAGAACAGTTTCAGGTTAAGAACGGACCTCCAGAACGAATTAAGTTATTAACCCAAGGTACCACTGTACCCTTCCCTTCAGTCTACAAATTCTCTCACAGTGGTCTGTGTTTTGCAGCCTCCCTGTGTAGCTGTGCTTCACAGTACTTCATGAGGGGACTCTTATCATGGGGCCTTTCCGGATCAGGAAGTGCAGTCAGTCAGGAAGGTTGCAGAGCGCTGGAGAAATGTTCTGTGGGGCAGAGGGTGGGGTGGGGCAAGCTCCCAGGCAAACACCCCTTGCTTACATAGCAACAATAAGGTAAACTCAGCCCCACACCTGCTGAAATTGTAAAGTGCCCCAAGAATAAGGCAGACAAATGTGAACCTCTTGCTCAGAGAAAGAAGACTTTAAATTGAATTAGACAACACATTTTAGCACATCACAATTCAATATGGTTCTGTGGTTTTTCTAGCCTCCTTGTCATATGTGCCTTCTGGATATAACAGGTTGTTTGTGCTGCTCCCTTGCGACGCATCGCTTATCTTGATTTAATGTGTTTCTTCCATTAATGTTGCCTGCAGTTTCTGCATGGGCACAGCTAGGAATCAGTGAAACCACAGGGCTTCCATGCTTCCATAGCCTTGGTGGGTTGAACAATGGTTGAATCATACCATTTTGCTTCTAGCACAAGAAACTCAACGCTGACCAAAATCTCGCATTATATCTGGGGCTCTGCCACCAAGACATTTGCCCCATTTCATACCCTCCTACACGACACAACCCAAATCTGGGACTCCATCTTCTGGGTCCAAAATCCAGCACAAGATCACAGACCTGAAAAAAGTGGGTTTTATCAGCCCAAATCATAAGAGAGCAAGGTGCCCAAAATGGCTGCCGTACTCTCAAAGGAAAAAAACAGGATGTCCCGGTTTTTCTGAGGCAGTTGATGGGTATGCCATTTTCCTGTTATGTCTGCCCATTTGAGCATATTTTCTATGCAGTTTCTTATTTTTCTCTCCTCTTCCGTGATCAGTGCATAACTGGAGAACATAAATGAATGTTTCCAGCCCTGCCAAAAGACATCTCTTATACTCTAGCATAACCAAAGCTAGACACAAGGAAAAGAGAAAATATTTATTCTATATGGAATCAATGGGTAGAAGCAGACAGTGCAAACAGCTGTACGCAACTAAGAGTAAAGGTGCACAAAAACAAAAAAGGGTTATCTTGTGGTATGAACAACACTTGGAGGTTGGCAGAAAATATTAAATCAGCTGCACTGAGCAACACAGTAGAGTTTCAGCAGCTCAACTGAGGCCTCTGACGCCTCTAATGCTCACCCAATGTGGCAACAAATGCACATTGAGTTGGATACAGCTTAGTCATGCTTGCAGTAGGCCCACTGAAATCATTGGGACTTAGGTCAGCCATGTCCAAGTCCCACTGATTTCAGGTATGACTTAGGCTGCAATCCAGTCCCAAGCCACATTTATGCTAGGCAGTATCCCTCTGCTGGCTTCTGTCAGCTCAACCAGCCCCCTGTCTCTGCCCCTACCAGAGTGGCACAAGCATCAGTCCATCCTTGCAGACTTCCCCCTTCCGCCTACTAAACAGGCAGAAGGACCACTGGTGGTATCCTCATGGGTGGAACTCCCCCAAATGGGGCCTTTTGAGGATGGGGAGGGGCAGAGACAGCCCAGAATCTGCTGGAAATGGAGATGCTGAGACTTCACAACTGGGGCAGATGGCCATTGGGCTCAATCTGGGCCTGATCTCTGCACCAGCCTGGAGCTGGCACAAGGACTGGGGTTGATCTACCTGCTCCCACTTCTATTACTGCAGCTACCGTGAGTGGCCAGGCTGTGGAAGCAACAGTAGAAGTTCAGCAGCAGAGAGTTTGGATTGCTGGGTCAGTCTCAATCCAAACACATCCCCGACATGTAAAAGAATGGGCAACCTCTGCTGTTGCAGTTCTGCGTCCACATAGTAGTCATGTGGAATTTTAGGTTGCAGAATCAGTCTATCCAATGGTCACATGTCATGAGGCAAAGTGGAAGCTCCATGTTCAGAAATAGCATGTTAAGTAAGCTCTCTCTGTTTTATCCTTTGCACTTACTCAAAATGTTCTTATTGAGCCAGGCTGCCCCTGCAGCATGACCAGCTTTTGCATTACACTGGTACCTCGTGTTACGTGTTACTTAATCCGTTCCGGAGATCCGTTCGTAACCGGAAACCGCTTGTAACATGAGGCACGCTTTCTCTAATGGCGCCTCCTGCTTCTGCTGCGCCGCCGGAGTGCCACTTCCGCTCGCATCCCGGGGCAAAGGTCACAACAAGGGGCATCTACTTCCGGGTTAGCGGAGCGCGTAACCGGCAGCATTCGTAAGGAGGGCAGTACATAACACAAGGTACCACTGAATTGTTCTCAAAGTTTTGAATTTGTATACTGACTTGCATGGTTTTATTGCTCCCTGCTTAGAAAAATTCTCTTGGTATGAGATATGTGGGGGGGTATGTTAACATGCCCTGCTTGTGAGCTTCTGGGGTGAGATATCTAGCTAGCCTGGAATCCTTGACACACGACCTATTTTTTTAAATAACCACTCAGCTGAGATCCTTTGCAGTTGCCCCACTTATTCTATGAAAGGGTAATGAGTGCTGGTGTGGGGATGCGTTTAGTAGCTTTTAATACATTCCAAACCTGTTTACTTGCTGCTCTTTGCTCCACAGAAAAGAGAAGAGATCACTCCCCTTCTTCTTTTAAAATCTGGTAATTGAAAACCTATCTTGTTCTTACAGAATGGTTTTGCTGTTGTAAGGCCCCCAGGCCATCATGCTGAAGAATCAACAGCCATGTAAGTACCAGGGAATATTGCCCATCTTGGAGTGCTAGGGTTACTGGCAATCACCTGCATTGTGCATGTCTCTGGGGAGCTCTAATTGTTAGCAGATGACTGAAAAGGTTTTCAAGATACTCACAGAAGCAGATTTATGGTCTTAGAGATCATATAGTGGGTTTTTTTTAAAAACACACACACATACACACACGCATGCCCTGAACATTATTTATAACTGTTTTCCTGACTGATGTGCTTTGTAAAATTTCTGTTCTTCTCTATTCCACAGGGGGTTCTGCTTTTTTAATTCGGTTGCAATTACTGCCAAATACTTGAGAGACAAGCTAAATATAGGCAAGATATTGATTGTAGATCTGGTATGTATTCTTGGCAAGCATCATCATTTGGGTGGATCCAGATAAAAATGGTTCGGGGAGGGGTGGAAGGAAAGGGGGAGGGAAAAGGGGGGGGGTTGTGTTTTTCTTTTATATGTTAGGCTTTCCTGCCTTTAATACTTAGGAGTAATAAAGGTGTGTGTTTTTCCTCTGAATTTGGGAACTCATTAAATCCAGGATGGCAGGACTGAAACCATAAACATGTATGTTTCACTTTAATGGTGTTAACTGCAATTTTAATGAGAAGAAGGCGCAGATCAGGGTGACTTTTATGGTCCTTAAATGAATTGATACTTCCACTGTTAAAATGACCCAACAAGTACCAACGTTTACTTTTCCCTGCAGAATATAAATTTCAAATAGTTAAATTGCGTGGCTTTGGTTTGGTAACCAGTTTGGCTTTCCTCCTTAAGCTGACAATAGCTTAGTTTAGTTGTGCAATGCGAACATTATTGAAACAAAGGAACAAGGCCTTTGTCTCTCCCCAGCCCACCCTCGCCCGGTTCCAAATCACGTGTGCCAGTACGGGATGCCTTCCATGCAGGAAATCTAATTTAATAACAACAAAGAGCCAGCCTTTGTGGCTTAGATTAATCTTTTGCTGCATAGTACAGTTTCAAACAAATGGTTAGTTCAAATGCGGTTGTCACTGGGTAAGTTTTCTATCCATTCTGCTTGTGAATAATGAATTGAGCTTTGCCTCCTACTTAAGGACCAGCTTCATGCATAGCCTGGAGGAAAAGCCGGGGGTTGATTTATGAGCACCATTTTTGTTTTGCCTACACTTTGGGAGGAGGTGTAATAAGTTGTCTGAAAAAGCATAGACAGGAAATGAACCCTGGCATCCAAACCTAACCTGTTACATCTGCATTTAATTTATTTTTGCAGGTGATAAAAGATTTAAAGACAAAATGCGTTAAAGATTCCACCCCACCCCCCAAGCTACGGAATTAATAGTTTAAATCTTATTCATATCAGCGCTCATAATTAAATCTCCTTGTGATGTTGCCCCAGCGGAGGATGGTGCAAAGAAAACAGGGCTTGTGGTTTAGTTATGAAAAACAATTGTTTTCTAATATATTTAATCATGTGATATGAAATGCACAATTAAGCAGGAAAAACAATGAAGATGGTTCTGTACACTTCTGGGCAAGTGACGGGAAGAGTCCTGTTCTACTCAGAAGCCTCTACGGCTGCAGTCCTCTGCTAAATCAGCAGCAGATATTGCGCCACAAGAATAGCAGCAGTGCAGCAAAATGCACCCACAGCAGTAACCCTGCCATTGCTCACCATCCAGGAAGAAGCTTGCCATCAACACTCCCACATTAGCTGTGCAGGGAAAGGCAAGAATTAGCATATAGACATGGCGGAACAAGCACTTGTTGTTACTACGGATGGGCCAGAAATTTGATTCAGTTCACATTTAAGGGTGGGCCCACCTAATACGAACTTTCTGTAACAATGTGCGAAGTGTATCCTTTGAAATTTGCACCTCTCCAAATTCTGCAATGCAGGTCTCCTGCTACATAACGTGTACAAAAATGCACAGTGGGACAAGGTGTTCACAAAAATACATATGAGTAAAAATAACATACCAAAATCCATTATATTACAGAAAATGCTTTGCAAAAATGTGTGCATTAGACAAAAATTGCATTCAAAGATGTGTGCATTAGGGATTTTCTCCCCTACCCACCATGCCTGGGATTTTGTGTTTGTTTGTTTTTTGCAGTCACAAACAAGCTCTGGTTTCCTTTGTAGCTGTTTCAGAGTTGACGTTAAGAGTTGCCTTATAGAAACGGGGGGGGGGGGGGGGAATATGACAAATGTGATAGGTAAAGGGGATCAACTGGAACCGGTGATTGGGTGTTCATATGCTGAGAATCTCTGCTGCTCTTTCATTCCACATATCTGGCCCAGCTGCCCAATATGCCAGTGATGTCTTTTTTTAGGATAAAATTATGAATGCTTGGCAAGCATTGAGAATCAGTGCAATAGCAGGTTTGGTGCTCATTGACAAAAGTAATAATAATAATAATAATAATAAATTTTATTTATATCCCGCCCTCCCCAGCCGAAGCCGGGCTCAGGGCGGCTAACAACAGTAAAACAGTACAAAAGTACAACACAAACAACACTCTAAAATCATTCATTATAAAATTAATTAATTCAAGCCACTGGCAAACATTGGGCCAGAGCTCCGTGAAGATTGCCGAGGGAGGGAGTCAGGCTGTGCCCTGGCCAAAGGCCTGGTGGAACAGCTCTGTCTTGCAGGCCCTGCAGAAAGATGTCAAGTCCCGCAGGGCCCTGTCTCTTATGACAGAGTGTTCCACCAGATCGGAGCCACGGCCGAAAAAGCCCTGGCTCTAGTTGAGGCCAGCCTAACTTCTCTGTGGCCTGGGACCTTCAAGATGTTTTTATTTGAAGACCGTAAGTTTCTCTGTGGGGCATACCAGGAGAGGCGGTCCCGTAGGTACGAGGGTCCTAGGCCGTATAGGGCTTTAAAGGTTAAAACCAGCACCTTAAACCTGATCCTGTACTCCACTGGGAGCCAGTGCAGCTGGTATAGCACCGGGTGAATGTGATCTCGCAGTGAAGACCCCGTAAGGAGTCTCGCTGCAGCATTCTGCACCCGCTGGAGTTTCTGGGTCAGTCTCAAGGGCAGCCGCACGTAGAGCAAGTTATAATAATCCAGTCTGGAGGTGACCGTCGCGTGGATCACAGTGGCTAGGTCAGGGCGAGAGAGGTAAGGAGCCAACTGCTTAGCTTGGCGGAGATGGAAAAATGCCGCTTTTGTTGTAGCTGCAATCTGCACCTCCATGGAAAGGGAGGTGTCGAAGATTACACCCAAACTCTTAACGGACAGTTGGCACTAATTGCGCCCCCACAAGAGATGGGAGTTGCCCCCCCAATCCCATATCGTCCCGTCCCAGCCACAGGACCTCTGTCTTCGAAGGATTTAGCTTCAACCGGCTCCCACGTAACCATCCAGTACCTGTGCATCCCATTGTTGCCACCGAGAGCTTACTTGCATTTGGGAGTTTGCGGCAAACAGAAGCTCCCTTTCTGCATACTTACCATGTATTCTACCATTTAGGAGATACTGCTACAGTCTGTGAACGAACGGAGGGCCTTTAACCTAGCTAACACAGTCATACCTTGGTTTTTGAACAGCTTGGTTCCTGAACATTTTGGCTCCCAAACGCTGCAAACCCAGAAGTGACTGTTTCGTTTTGTGAACTATTTTTGGAAGCCGGATGTCCGACGGGGCTTCCACAGCTTCCGATTGGCTGCAGGAGCTTCCTGCAGCCAATCAGAAGCTGCGCTTTGGTTTTTGAACATTTTGGAAGTCCGGAACTGATTCTGTTCGACTTCCAAGGTATGACTGTACATGGTTTCATAGGGAGGACGGGGATGCTTTCTCTGGCTACTGTGTTTGAATACCCTGTACGCCGGAGGTGGCCAAGAGCAGTGATAGATGTTGTTTGGGTGTTCCACTTGGAGGTATGGAAATTCCCCTCCCTGATTTGGACTCTCCTTCATTGGGTGGTGTTAAACAGAGGTTGGATGGCCATCTCAGGGATTATTTAGCTGTGATAACAGGGAAATGGACTAGAGGACTCTTCCAACCCTACAGTTCTACGATTTACATGCATCAGGGATCCCCGATGGGTGTTTGTATCTGAGTTCTAAATCAGGGTTCTGAGAAGACTCACTTCACAGCGAGCCTTGCATGTTTGTATCAGCCCAGCCACCCTGTATGCAATGATGTTAAAGACTGTGTTTAAAATAAGGAGCAGCTCACCTTGAGCCCGTGTAGAAGCCTCTTTTTATGTGTGATGCTCCTTCAAGTGAATGGGGCTATGGAAAAATGGTGATCATTTGTTTGTGTGTTCAGATGATCAAACACAGATCAAGATTCCCACTTTATCCATAAATCAGCAATTCCACAAGTCTGCCTCCCTTTAGGATGTCTCCTTCGGCAGGACTAAGTAAAGTACAGTGGTACCTTGGTTTAAGAACAGCCCTGTTTACGAACTATTCGGTTTGCAAACTTCACAAAACTGGAAGTAGTGTCCTGGTTTGAGAACTTTACCTCGGTCTAAGAACAGAAGCCAAATGGTGGAAGGGCACCAGCGGTGGGAGGCCTCATTAGGGAAAGCGCGCCTCGGTTTAAGAAAGGACTTCCAGAACAGATTAAGTTCATAAACTGAGGTACCACTGTACGTGTGTGCATGCTCGGAATCCCACATTCTGTAAATCATGGACTGAGATGTAGGTCCAGAACAAACAGAGAGTAGCTCAAAAAATAGATAACTTGTTTTTGACACAGAGGGTGACTTCAGAAAGGTATAATGAATTATGTGCCAGTGGGTAATTTGCATCAATTAGTTCCCCGCAATATACATATTGAAAGAAAGATGGCAGGTGCCAAGCTGCAGCTGGTGGATGTGTTGTGCTCACACTACAGTATTTTTCTATCTGAAATTTCTGCCGACGCATATTAAACATTTGACTCAGCCCTGGAAACTGCTTTTCTCTTGGATTTTGGGATTATGTGCATTGAAAAAATATAATGAAGCCAGATTGTTTCAACTAACTTCCCTCCTTCTGATCCTTGGAGCTTTTACCATTCCTTTTAAAGATTTAAATCTGCAATCCTGAAAGGATTTTCAGTGTTTACATGCTGAAAAATAGGAATGGCATAGGAGGAATTTTCTCATAGTTACTGAATAGTTCTTGAAGGAGACTGTCTCATGTGTGGCATACAGCTCCCGAACCAAATGCCCTAAATGGGACTGCCCTGCTTTTGTGTGAAGTTCATGAGGCTGTATAATATATTATCTCCATCTTCTTTACTTAACAGAAAATAATACCACCATCCCCATTTAACACTTTATGTATACTGCATGTTCGCACCAAGTTCCTATACATTCAGCAGAAGCCAGCTCCATCCATTTATATGAAATATCTGCTCCTTCCATTACAGTGAATCAGTAAATGCTTTAAAAAATCAAAAAACAAAAAGGCAGGAGAGTTTTGTGTATCCACCCTGAATCTACAAGGTTTGGCTGGATCAGAATAAACATACTGCTTGCCATCAGGTCTGAAGATACCCATCTTCTTTCATGCTGCCTCCTTTTTCTCAAGGGAATCAAGTATCCAACAGACCTCTAAACATTTTTCCATATTTTTTTTTAATCAGAACCTAAAACCAATTTTTGTGCACTGGTAGTTTGAGACAGTAACTTCCACATCATTGCCTATGTTGGATCTGAGAAGGTTCTCCTTGGTGGGAAGAGAAGTATCATTACTACGTGTCAGAAATAATTTGTGGAAGCACCCCACAAAAATGCAGAATGGATGTTAGAAAAAGTATCAAAAATATTATCATTTCTTTAGCTTTGCCCTTGGATAAAATTGTGCATGGAACCCAAAGGTTTGGTGTTTCAACTATGCACTGTGCAAGAAAAATGTCCCCATTTATCCTGCTATCAGCAACTATGCTGGAACTATTTCCTTTATTTCTGTTGAGGTAACCATTTATCAGACTAAAAAATGACTTGCCCTCTTTCTTTGTCTATCAGCGCTACTACTCATGTTATGTTGAAAAATAATGTGTATTCCATTTTTATCCCACACATATAGGGAGAAAATGCATCAGTATTTACAACAATTTGTTAAAATTAATTGTGGCAGCTATAGATGCAAGCAGGCAAAAATTTCCACTCTGCCCTGTGTTTGCTGCATTCAGCATCATTTCTGTTCCATTACAGTTCAGCTTCTGTTGAAACATACATTGTTCATCTCGCTATCTGATATGGCTGAAACTAATGTAATTAATCACATAATTAACTTCAGTGTGTTTCAATGGAAGGAAAACCATGAGAACAATGCAGACTATAATGTCATTTATGCAGTGTTTGTAATCTAAAAAAAAACAAAAACAAAAACAAAACAGAGATAGAGAATACCACTCATATTTGCTTGCATGATTTTCATTCCTGGCCTCAGACAAACGTGCAAATTGTCACAGTTTCCACTTCCGTTTCTGTTTCTGATGGAATTATCCAACATCCTTTATGGCAGCATCTGTTTCCAAGGAACAAATAATATATTTGGCTTACACATGTCTACTCAGAAGAAAGCCTCATTGTCTTCCATAGGATTTGTTTCCAGACAAGTATGTGTAGCAGTGTAGCCTTTGTGGCAATTTTAGAAATAGCATACACAAAGTTAACATATACAGAAAAAATAGCCTGCACAAGAGGCTTACCGCCCATGTTTTGCTGTCTCAGCAATAGTTTATTTGGACAGATAAATGGAAGAGTAACAGCCATATACTGTGAAAACAATGTTTACAATATCATATAAGTTAGACCACTGGTCTAACTCAGTATTTTCTATACATTGACTGCAGTGGCTCTCCATGGTCTCTGCTAGCACTGCCTGGAGATGTCAAAGTTTTAATGCAAAATGTGAAGTACAACGGAGCCACAGCCTTCCCTGCCCTGCCCTTTAGTTTCCAGAGAGAAAATAAATGTCATTGTACGTCTCAGAAATATCAAATTAGGAATGCATATTCTGAAGAGCGCATCAGTGCTGAGAACTCGAATGGCATGTATTATTATAGAAGTTATCTCTGGTGGCTCACAAGCTCATATCTTGGGATCATGCATTGGCAGAAAGAGACCTTTTGCCATGGTGGGGAGGGCAGGAGAGCCTGCAAATCGTGCTGCCGAAGCTCTGCACCCAAAATTCCCTTTTGGATTTCTTTTGGGGTGCACAGTGTCCTTGTGCTCTCCCCAATAGCCTCTCGATGATCGAGCTTTCCCCGGAGGTTAAAGCAATCGCTCTATCTCCGTTAGGAGACACCTAAGAAAAGCATAGCAAGAGTAGTGGGAATGTGCCTGAAGCAGGGAAAAGTTCTCAAGAGCTAAACTAGTGAGTAGTGTTACTGTTAAGTGGCATCTAGGTCATTTCTGTTGCAGCCCTGAGCCACCATTATATTGTGTTCTGCAAGATTATGATGCGGGTGGCGCTGTGGGTTAAACCACAGAGCCTAGGACTTGCTGAATCTCCACGACGGGGTGAGCTCCCGTTGCTCGGTCCCTGCTCCTGCCAACCTAGCAGTTCAAAAGCATGTCAAAGTGCAAGTAGATAAATAGGTACCGCTCCGGTGGGAAGGTAAACGGCATTTCTGTGCGCTGCTCTGGTTTGCCAGAAGCAGCTTAGTCATGCTGGCCACATGACCCGGAAGCTGTACGCTGGCTCCCTCGGCCAATAAAGCGAGATGAGCGCCGCAACCCCAGAGTCGGTCACAAATGGACCTAATGGTCAGGGGTCCCTTTACCTTTACGCCCTTTAGGCTGATGTTCTAGGATTATCGAAAGACTTTCTGGGCCTATGTGGCTTAGAAATTGCGTCTAAATGTTTTGCGTTTTGGTCGAGTCTTACTTAAAATTGACATTTTAAAGAGCTGGCAACACACATGTCTTTAGCAGCAACTGCAACTAGACTACATTTGGCTTCATTATACTTGGAAATCTTTGAATGGCGTGCTGTGATATATTGTGATGATTACCTGCACAATAAGCCATCACGGCTCCTTGGGAACAGGTTTTGCTGAACATACTAATGAGCTCACCATGAATTTTAAAATTCCTTAAACTATGTTTTGCGGTTTTCATTTCCCCAGGAGCTATTTTCCTTAATGAAATAACACAATCCCATTTCAGCATTAATTTGAACGTATCAATAATAGCTTAATAATATTATGGATTCATAAAACATCCTGCAGGATTACTGTGTAACTCCAACTCTGCATTACTCCAAAATAACTGAAACTAAACCTCAGCTTGCATAGAGAATAGATAGCCAGTATGCTCAAATTTCATTATTTTGGAAGATTCGTATCCCCACTGGTGCTGAATGCATTTAATGACACGGGGAGGCAGATCCAAGATTTGTAGGTCACCCACTCTCCTTTTTTACTTGATGTGTGGCCTTGTGAAATCCATAGTGGTCACAGAGCCAAGTGAAAAGAGAAGCACAAATAGGTTGTTCAGCAACCTAATTAAATTGTAGTTCTATGCTTCAGTTTGGGGAAATTATCTAGAGCACAGATATGACTGACTTGTTTATTTAGTGCATTTTTATCCCGCCTTCCTTTATCCCGCCTCCCACCATAGAGCACCATGTTGTGCATATGGAATTTCCATAGAGTCTCCCTTCCATGGCTAGCCAGACCATATTTGCTTTTGTATGGTGGCTGTAGAATCTACCCCGAGACCAAGTTCCAATACGTCTGGCATGTGTTCTTCCTTATTTGTCACGTTATAATTTAAACACTTTAACCGGTGTTCCTCTATCAGTTTCAGCTTGGACCCCTCCAGGTCAAAGCCAGCATCAATAATCTGTTCCACAGAAGAGTGGACAAAAGTGGACACTTGTGGATAGATACAAGCTGATCTGCAAAGATCTGTAGGCTGGCTTTTTCATTCCATTCCGTAAAACCATGCACAAGGAAATCTCATAAGAACAAAATAGCAGAGGCCCTTTCTTCCTAAATCACATTGAGATGATTGGGTACATACACAGAAATCCAAAGAAACCAAAACTTTTTGTAGGTTCCTCATCAGAGGAGCATTTGAACCATGAGACTCTGTTGGAGAAGAAGGCAGCATCTGCCTCAGGATCCTAACCTTCTCTGAAACTTCATGCCCCCCCCGCCAAATCTTCCATACCCCCAAAAGGGAACAGTTCCACCGCGTGAGAACTACTGACCTAAGCAATCGTAAGTCTTTCCTTATGACTGCCAGTCCTGTAATTGCATCTCACTGCCAAGTCAGGAAATAGGAATATTCTCAGTTTAAACAATCAACTTTTTCACCAGTATGAAATGGCAAACAGCGATGCTTGTAGCAGTTTAACAGAAACTTTGTGAGACTGGACAGTTCTCCTAATGCATTCAACAAATTTAAAAAAGAACCCCCCAAAAAACCCAAAATGGGCACATAGGCTTTTCTAACCAGTCTCACACCAAGTTCGCTGCCCTAGTACACAGACATATTTTACCCACTCCTCCTGACTTTCCCACTTGGGCTCCATGCACCCAATAGGTACATTTCAGTTCCTTATAGTCCCTTACCAGATGCATGGACTGCATTCTTCATTAGCTAACCACCAGGTACCTGCTAATTCAGTGATAGATGATATGAGATAGTGTGATCTAAGATACAAGGTTATGGAAGACACCTGTGAAAGGTTGCTTAGGAATTGGCATAGGGTGGCTGGGCAGGTGACTCTCTCCCTTTGTTGCTCTGACCAAAACAGTGCTCCCAGCTTGGCCTCAGCCCTTCTTAAAAGGGTCACATGACTTCCTCTGGCTCAGACTTCACCAACTTGATGTCTTTCAGATGCTATGGATGACAATTCCATTCAGCTGATGGGCACTGTGGTCCAAAACACCTGGAGGGCACCAGGTTGGCAAATCTGATCTGGGTGGCTGTTATTCATTTGGCTGCTCTCCTTGTAATTTCCTCTGCCCAGTGGGAATGGACAGTAATGATCTAAGTCAATACACAAACTTTATGGAAGCAGCCCTCACAAGACTGTTGTGGCTGTGAACAAATTCAGTCTCGGAAAGCTTTTTTGCACACCAACATCCTCAGTGTATTTCCTTGGAAGCAAGTTCCATGGATTTTCAGTGGCAATTATTTCCAAGCATGCGTGTTTAGCACTGCAGCTTAAAATATGATCATAGCTGCTAATAATTGTTGCTAGTAAGTTATTGCTACCAATGATTCGTATGCGTGTAGCTGCATTGTATTGATGGAATAGGCAGATCTTTTATGCTGTCCTTTGTCAGAGGATTTGCAATTCATTCTTCAAAGTGGCCTGCCAGCAAATAGCGTAGAGGATGAATGGCACTTGTGGCCTTTTGAGGATCAGGCTGCTCCAAGCTAATGAGATCATATTCTTACATCGTCAACTGCAGCCGTCATGATTTTATGAACATAAAGTATGAAGTCCTTTCTGCATCTGGGTTCCCTTTTGATGTGGATCTCGCTGCGGAGGGACTGCTAACTGAACTGAACATTTCAAGGAAGCCAATTTACTCAGCTGGTTGCAAGCCCTTTGACCTCAATAGTGGAACTTGGCAAATCAACGAATACCCGAATATTTAGTGCTCTTTCAAGAATTGCAAAAATGCTTCATAGCCCATAGATCCTCCTGCAGAATTCTAGTTTGTATTTTAAACATTAGTCTTTCTTCTTCTTTCTTTTTTAGGCCAATGAGACTAGTTAATTAAGCCTGAGGGGTTATGAACTGTTGGCAGTTAATAAGTCATAAAATTCCTCCATAAAACAGGATGCTAGATTCCATCACTGAGACAAGGAGTACAAAGAGCCGGTGTATAATATCTAATTGTACAAAAGGACTGGGATTTCTCAATGACTGCTCATCTGGAGTCTCAAGGGCATGCTCACTGTGGTTTCCTGATTTTTAGAAGCCGGTTTAAAAAATGAGTGTATTAAAGAGTAATTTGCCTGAAAGTTCAGGAAGTTTGGGGTGGTGAAGGGCGGGTGGAAAGGGGGGAGAGAGAGAGAGAAGAGGAAGGAAGGAAAAAGAAAGAGGGAGAAACACAAAGAGAGGGAGAGAAAAAAGAGGAGGAGAAGAGAAAGAAAAGGGCTCTCGGCACACTGGCTTGGACATGATTGTGTTTGTCATCTGTTTTCTTTCCCCTTTAGGATGTTCACCATGGCAACGGTACACAGCAGGCTTTTTATGCTGACCCCAGCATCCTGTATGTCTCTCTCCATCGCTATGATGAAGGCAACTTCTTCCCTGGCAGTGGAGCCCCAAATGAGGTTAGGTTTATTTCTTTAGAGCCCCAATTTTATTTGTATCTTTTCGGGTAATTGCGTTGCATGATTACCCCTAATTTTCTCATCCTCGACTGGTGCTTTAAATTGCACTAGATTACCAAATAGTCCACTGGGGCCAAGGGACCAGCGCAGAACAAGTGCATAACCCAGAACAGTCCTTGTCAAATGGGGGCCAGGTTGATTTGACATGCCGTTTGATGTTTGTTTCAAAAGGACGTTTTTTGGATGTTTTCTTATTTTGATTCACTCCTGGCCTTTCCTCTCTCCCACCCCCCTTCCTCTGGCACTTCTCCCCCTTCTCCCACTTCTCCTTTCAGGTTGGAAGTGGCCCTGGCGAAGGTTATAATATAAATATTGCTTGGACAGGTGGCTTGGATCCCCCCATGGGAGACGCAGAGTACCTCACAGCATACAGGTTGGTTCTTGTTTCCTTCTGAAAGTGCCAAACAGAAGTAACCGAGCTTGAAACGTACAAGAGTTAGAATTGCAGCAATCTTGAAAGCCATAAACGTGACCCATGGTGAAACCTGGCTTCAAGTTTTTGAAAAAAAGAAGAAAGAAAGATCTGTTATTATGTAGTGTTTGGAGACTTTGCTGAATTTCATAAAGAGTCAATGTTAATATTGCTGGCCACCCACGAGAGAAACACACACACCACTTCATGCCTGAAGCAATCATGAAGTAGCCTAGATTGCTGGATTGTTTTGGTTTTTTGCCCCCACCCTGTAAACTGGTTAAAATTAGAAGCCTTTTCAAAGGTAAGAAATATAATGAAAATCCTGAATAAAGTGTTGGCATCATGATCTAACCAGGATCATGCTCAGTTCCCATTCATTCCCTAGAACTTGCTTCCTGGTATATGGAAACTCACCGTTACACCCTGACCAAACATATACAGAACTAAGACCTACTGTTGCCAATGACATCCATAATCTTCCATGTAAGATGTTTAACAATGGGGGTGTCAATTAATGGGAATGCAAGTTGAGTGGTTAATGGGCATCACAACCAGCCATTGCGCACATTCCCCTGGCCTCATGGAGAATATGGACACAATCCATTCGTGAAGAGGGAATTGTGCATCTTCCCGAGTCAATATAGCAGACTTTGGGGGATGTGCCTATCTCGGCTGAATTTTGTACATTCTCTGGGCAGTATGCACAATCTCTGGTCAGTATGCACAACCTCCATGAAATATGTCTTATTCTTTCTGCGTTTCATTCAGAAATGTGACCCCCTTCCAGGCTGCTTCTGGACCACGGCCTAATCTTAAATAGCCCACAACATACCATTCAAGCCAAGAGGACTCCAGAAAAATATTAACTTTCTTCTAATGTTCAACCTCCTTTACACCACTCTCAGTTGTTCCCCAGTCAGCTGAGCTACACAAGGGGGATTGCACATGTGTATTGTGGTCAACAAATGAATATTCATTGAAAGAGAGAGAAAAGTAGAGTTTTCACCTCTTAAAGAAAAGTTAGACTGAAATATTATAAATATTTAGCTGGGAGTATGCCTCATTGATTCAGTGGGGCTTACTTCTGAGTAGATCCACACAGGATTGGGTTATTAGTTGACCATTTCAGCCAATTAATTAATTATATGTACATAGATTTTCATATGGTTAAATATTATTTCTGCAGAGAGAAAAAGTATGCTTTGTTTTTATACTATGTGTGTACTGTGTCCCATGTGTGTCACCATCCTAGAAGAGATATTTCAGTCTGAGTTTGGGAAAAGGGGGGAGTGCCTCTTCTTGGATGGCTACAATTTTTGCAAGTTTTTATATTTAAAATAACGGAGGGAGAATCTGCTGCCAGATTGGTGGCATTCTTTAGCAAATTGCAATATTTTTAGTTGGTCAGTTGTTTGTTTGCTGTGTATTATTCACACCCTGCATTGCAATTAAAATAGTCAAAAGGCATAATATAGTCAAAAGGGCCACAAGAGTCATCTAGTCCAACTCCCTGCAATGCAGGAATCTTTCACCCCATGTGGGGCTCGAACCCTGAGATTAAGAGTCTCATGATCTAGGGACTGAGCTATCCAGCCTGTGGGGCTAATTAGCCCCCCTACCCCAGCATCGTCATTTGGCCAACAAGGTCATTTCAGTCAAGGCACATTGACCTGGTGGGATAGGCTAACTTGTGGATGTACCAAATTCAAAAGGAAGAATGCTCCTGATTCTTCCTTTCCTGCTGTAGCTCGAATTTTGTGCTTTTAAAATTTGATACCTTTTTATATCATCCTGCACAGCACCTCATCTTGAGAAAAAGCACCAAATTTGAGCTGGGCCTGAAGAAACATCCTTTGCAGCCTCAGCTTGAATTCAAAGGGGGAAAATGGGGGAGTGCACCTGGGTCACATCCACACCTTTACATATAGAGTGCCTGGCTTCCCCCAAAGAATCCTGGGAACCGTAGTTTTTTTAAGGATGCTGGAAATTGTATCTGTAAAGCATAAACTACAGCTCCCAGGATTCTTTGGGGGAAGCCATGACTTATCAAAGTACTCTAAATGTATGGTGGGATGTGGCCTTAGAGTGCACTCCCCATTTTCCCTTTATACCTGTAGAAGGAAGTTAAAACTACCTGACACCATGTGGCACATTCAGTGATTGATAGGTAGGCATCCCAACCAACATGTCAAAGCTGCTCATGGAGGCTTGGCCAATCTTGGATCCAGCTCTTTGTTGCATCCAGTTCCCTAGCCATAGAAGTGTGTTCAGCAGATTTTTCTTGTCCCTGACAGCTGGTGTCATCATATTCCAGGTTTCATTCTGTTTCTTTTGGAGGGAGTGGGCAGACGTTACTGCTGTTGGATTCACAGGTTCAGGGATAGCAAAGATGTCAACACACTGAAACAGCCCTTTGGATATAGCCACACCGCCTCTTGGTCCCTGGCTGTTGATACCACAGTTTAACCAATTAATCAAATAAATGTGGCATCTCTCGCCGATTTTCTGCTTTAAGATATCAAACCTGCCTTTCACATCCAAATCCAAATGTATTAATAAGGCAGCCAAATACAGGTTGTTGCCAAACAGTAGCATATAAATTTAAAATGTAGCTAAGAATTATACATATAAATAAAAAAAACCATGATCCATGCAATAAATAAAGCACACATGAAAGAACAGAATCTTAAATCTCATCTACCTAGTCTATGTTGAGCAGCCTTCACTGTGAGTTTAGCTATATTAAGCATTACAAACTTGTATCAACCAGACAACAGATATTTAATCTTATCCATGTTACCGACTGTAGCAGCCAGTGCTAAAGATTTCTCCTTATATTTTAGCCTAGGTGTTTCAGACAGTTTAATGTGTAGTGCATTGTGTACTCTACCCAGG
Organism: Podarcis pityusensis; assembly: GCF_964106645.2. Lineage (NCBI taxonomy): Eukaryota > Metazoa > Chordata > Lepidosauria > Squamata > Lacertidae > Podarcis > Podarcis pityusensis. The sequence goes on from NC_138037.1 coordinate 33,719,399, forward strand.
GGCTACCACATACGCAAAAGTACTTTCATGTCCAGTTTTCTGCTATTGCAGCTGCACAGCTCATTTTTTTCTCTCCTCCCTCTTACAGTGAAATTGCTTGATGAAGTAATGCATGTCAGGAGTGGGCAAACAGTTGGCATTGGGTCAAGAATGCCAGGTCAAGTTTGCAAAAGCTAGTTCAGGACTTTACCAGCTGACAACAAAACCACTAATTTCTGCTCTGACCAATGTCAGAATTTATAATTGCAAATGTTATATCTGCTGCATACCTTTGCTGGACTGCAAATATACCACAAAATCTATAAAACCTGCCTTTCCTCTACCCCCCAGGACTCTTGGGTGGTCCAGGAAAGCACAGCGCTGAGGTGGTTTTATATTCAGACATAACACACCTGACATCGACCCCAAACACACAAGCAACATAAAATCACAGCCTCGTACTGTTTCTGTGAAATGGGTTTTGATTTCATATTCATAATTTGCCTATCGTGGAAAACACCTTGTCCAAGATTCAATTACTTTTAAGGTACGCCATCCAACCTGGTGAACCTCAGATGGTACACACTTCTATATTTTCATTAATCATTTGCTGAGGTCAATCAAAAAGTTGGGGGGGGAATAGGGTGTTTAGATGGCACAAGGGTTTGGTGCTGGAGTTCAGCTTCTCTCACCTCCTAAAAGCTTGGTTCACATTCAACCCCAGTTAGTGAATAAGGGTAGAATACTAGAAGCTGAGCCAAGCACATTTGGTGTTTAGTTCAACCGCATGGCTATCAGAAAAATTACCACAGTTGGACCGATGGTATCTCATCTGAAGGGGCAGGGAGGAATGCACCCTGAGGTAACTTAGCACATGGGTCAGTCACTGAAACTAAACCCAGTCTTTTTCATTCAGAATCAAGGAGCATTTGGAACCTGCGGTGTGAAGCGAATTATGCCGTGCTCCCACTCTCCAAATGGCTTCTGATGCTGTGGAGGTTTGCTTGTGGTCAAGGAAGGTGGCTGCCTTGCCATATCCACATGCTTTGATTTTGCTTCCTTTCGTGTATGAAAGAGCAATTTAGCCCATTTAACTGAACAGTTTACTTAGGCGGATAGCCTGGGCTGAATGCCCTTGTAGTAAAATAAGACGCCTAGCCCTGTGTGGGACATAAACTGAACATCCTACTCCATGGCTGCTATGCATTCTTGACTATCGTAGTCATGGTCTCCCCAACCCACCCAGTGGTGACTGGTGTCCTTAGGGACTGGATGGGCAGAAGGTAGGAAGACCAACAGTATGTGGCGCCAGAGCCAATGACAGCCAAAGCCAATCTATTCTAGCTTTGTCCCCATCCTTTCCCCTGCTAGGATTATGCTGAGGCAATACTGAGACTAAGGAAGAGGAGTCCCACCCCAGACTTGTTGTAAGTGAAAAGGCAAGCAGGTGGTAGCTGGCTGGTGGCAGACTGAACAGTGCTCATTTCACTCTATTCTTTCTATTTTTCTTTATGGGTCAGGGATTTTCTGTTACATATGCTCTCCATAATTTTTACAGTTGCTGTGCCCATGTCCTAAAATGTAGAGAAGGGAATTCAAAGGAAGTGGACTCCCAAATTACAGGACAGACCCCATAGTTACACAGGGGGTACTGTGTAAGCAAGGAAGCAGAAAAATTTATTTGACTGTAAGTGGTCAAAACTCTTACTGATATGAAATCATTGTTTATCCAGATAGAATAAAGGAAGAGTTAGACACTGGTTTTGGCTAGGTATGGCAGAGGAGGAAACACCCAGTGATTGGGATGCAAAAAATGGGGGCATGCCTAGACTTGAGGGGATAATTTAAACTAGAGTTACTCTGAAAATGAACAAAAATGCAATGCAAGACAAAAATGGTGGCTCTGTCGAAATAGAAAATGTTTCAAAATATTGGCAAAAAAACACATCAAAATCTGAATTGCTGTTGTTTCAAATCTGCCACCTCTTTATCCAAGAAAAGGTTGTTATTTTCAGGTTGGATTCTTGAAATCTCTTCCTTTTTGCAGAATTCTAACTCTTTCCATACCAAACCACTCTTTTAAGATTTCCAAAGCCTGTGGCAACTTCTTTGAGCCAAGATCCTTTTCAAACTGGGAATGTTTATTTCCCAATTTTCTTGAATTATGGTTTGATGCTACAACCTTTGCTTTGCAATAGCGCAACAGGCTTGGTACGTGTTAATGAGAATGATTCATGGTTTATTATGGTTAATGGTTAATTATGTAGCCTTAAAGATGCGTAAATATATAAACATGCTCTTCAGAATATATCTTGTTTGAGGGGCCAATGCACAAGGGAAGATAGATGGTGAAAGGAGAGCAGGGAGCATGCAGTGTGGAACAAAATCATGCTTATAATCTCACAGTCATGGGTTTGAGCCCCATATTGGGCAAAAGATTCCTGTATTGCAGGAAGTTGGCCTAGATGACACTTGTTGTTCCAGCTCTACAGTTCTAAGATTTGAAGATTCTATGACACAGCCTGCTTGCTCTTTTAATGCATTTTCATAGGTTTCAGAGTTATGTCTGAATCTTTCCAGTGTGGCTGTGAGCAAAAATGCTCATGCCGAAATATCTGTGGGTCTGAATTAGAAAGAACAATTGTAAAAGCAGTGAAGGACGGAGACCTTTTGCTTTGGGCAATGGATTTTCCGCATATATCTGTCTGGGGGAGGCAGGAAAACAGAATTACCAATGGAATTTATTCCTTTAGTGGGCTTCACACACACCCCTCATTTAAACCCTTTAAATGCACAAAGGAAACAAAGCAAAATGAACACAAGAGACGTCTCCTCCCTCAAGCTCACTTTACAAAAGAAAATGAATGGGGCGGGCGTTCTTTTTAGGGGTCCGGCAATGATGACAGCTGCAAACATTTGATTTTTAGATGCTGCCTTCCCAAGATGGGCCATAGGAATGGAGGCAGGGGAGCCAGAATGGAAACTGGTGAATTAAAAATGGAGCCAGGGGAGAACCTGACAGGTCAGAGAAGGAGCTCAGTAGAAAGTAGTCGATTACAGGCAATTGAGATTCACAGGCCTTCCATAGTTTGGCCTGAAAAGTGCTTTGGCCTGAGTGCTCAGTGCAGGCCTCCCCATTTGGTCCATGAGGCTGTTTTGGCCACACTCACCTGCTCTACACCTAGTATCATCTATGGCATTGGGTGGGGAGAAGGCTGAGACAAATGGGGGGAGGGGACTGGTGGCACCTGCAAGGGCTAATGCACACCATGTGAAGTTTTTGCAAGAACTGACAGTCAGTTGATCAGCTTGCACAGCTCAGAGAGGACAAATGGACACAAATAGCCCCATCCATACCCTCTGCTACCATGACTTTCCTTTTGCAGGATCCTAAAATAAGTTCTTGGTCTTGGGAGTGGGGAGAGAGAAGGCAGCAGAAGTGGAGGAAGGTCGTAAGATCAGGGTGAACAGAAGCAATCTCACTCAAGTATTTGAACAAAAGCTCTTGAATGCTCCCTGCCTAACAGAATCCTGCAGTTCAAAGATAAAGGAAAGTCAGGACAAAATCTTATGTGTCTGATGGGACATGAATTGGGGGGGGGGGGGTTGGGGGAGCACTGCAAATAATAATAATAATAATTATATATCTTTACCCACCTGGCTTTGACGTTAGCTGACTTTTCATATTCTAATATTCTTTACCTATCAAAATGCAATCTTGCTGGTTGGGAAGTTTTTGTAGTAGCTGACGGGCAACCTTAAGTGATGATAATGCCCAAAACGTTCCCCTTTTTAAACTGTGTCATTTTAAAATTTAGTATTAGCACAGTCCCATAAGGTTTATCTGAAAAGCAGCTTGGGATGGTTGAACACCTGTCCTTTTAGCATCATTTATGACTAAATGACTAAACAACAACAACAACAACAAACATTTTTATAACTCCAAAAATGTGTAGGTGAACAGTGTCTACCGATTTCCTCCAGGATTGGCCTGTGTTCCCCATATGTTCCCCTGCTTCTCAATGGGGGCATTTTCTAATGCTTAAGTGAATGGCTCACCTTCTTCTCTTTTGCTCACTATGTACAGAAGAATGATGCCGAGATTAGGGGGGGTGTGTTTTGTGCCATGTTTCATTCTGGGAAAAACAAGTTTTCCCAGGGATTGTTTAATCCTTGTATGGGCCTCCAAAAGAGCCCATTTTCTTGTAGATACGTAACAGAATACCCTTGAGTAGATTGCCAGTGGAGGGAACTGAAGCTGAGTGCTACTTTTACAACCACAGCCTTCTCCTGTGTGAGATAAAAGTTCCAGGCCTGCTAGTTTGGAGTCAGCAGGGAGCTCCGAAGTGATAGCTCCAGCAAGAGTATCCCAAGGGCTATTTATTTAAAAGCAAAGGAGCAGGAGCCAAGTTCATTCCCTACCTTTGTACTTGCAGCAATTATGCAAAACCTCAATGATTTCACATTTCAAACCTCAGTGTTTCTACATTTCATGTTCATGGGGCGTTTTTAGCTGCTCATGGTATGGTTGTGAAAGTTGTGTTGTAGGGTGTGTCTATTCATGGATGCTTTTTAAAAAAAGAAAAAAGTTTGACTTTTTTAGTTATTTTAGCCAGGGCTTTTTTTTCAGCCACAACTCAGTTCTGGCACTTCTCAGCTGGGCACCATTGCCATTCTGAGAGAACAAGGAAGGTGTTTGTGGTGAGTTCTGGAACCAATTTTTCTAGAAAAATAGCCCTGATTTTAGCACATGTAGCTCTTTCAGAACCTGCAGCTTGTTTTCAGTTCTTTGGTTCAGCCATCGAGCAACCCAACAGGGCCTGTTACTATTCTTCCCATTTTGCAGTTGGGCAAATAGGGGTCAGCAGAGTCTGAGGTGAAGGACACAATGGTGCTACCTATTCAAAACCAACTGGGCTGGCAGCTGAATCTTCAGTATTGGTGATGGGACAGCATTGTGCATCACACCCGAGAGGAGCAGGCTGGGTTAAGAAGAGCAGTGTAGGATGCCTCGCTCTCCCCAACAACCCCTTGCCATTGCTCACTGCACCCCTCCAGAAGTGGTTATAGGGGGGCCACTTCTGCAGCATCCAAGAAAAGAGGAAATACACCACTACTTTCACCCCGCCAAAAGAGGAAGACACCAACTTGCATAAAATGTGCATGGGCTATTTCTACACATAGATGCAAATATATAAATAAGAATTTATGCATTTATTAATTACATTTATATTCAGCCTTTCCCTCCAAGGATCACAGGGTGATGCACTTGGTTTTCTGCTCCCCATTTTATCGTCACAACTACCCTGTGAGGTTGAGAGACAGTGGTAGGCCCAATTTCACCCAGTGAGCTTCATGGCTGAGTAGGGATTCGAAAGCCTGGTCTCTCAGGCCAAAGCCCAACACTGTGGACCATTACAACACACTTGAATTGAAACAGAAAGACCAAACATAGTAGGGAAGACTGTGACCAGGTGCCGTTTGTAGCTGCTCGGTCTGCTGTCGAGTTGATAGGCAACTTCAAGACCTCTGCTGTCTCTGCTTGTGGTTTGTTGCATTTAAACTGGACTTGGGCTGGACAGCTCTTCAAGAAGAGGACTCCAGCAATTGGAGGGTCGTACTCTGTAAAGTAGGCCACACAGTCAAACCGACTGACTAACTGCTTCCTAGATTTCTCACAGGGCCTGTTCTTGGAAATTTAGACCTCTGGCTTCTCCCCTTCTGAGACTCACACGTGTTTCTTCACATTTAACATCTCACGGCGGCGGGGGCGGGGAGGGGGGAAAAGCTGCAGGGAAAAGGACAGTCCGTGAAAGGCTTATGTGCTCCTCTGCTCCCGTTCACCCCCTTGGGAACCAGCTCTTCCACATTTCAGGGGCCAATGGGGCTACAGCTACGCAAGTCTGTAATGTATAGTTTGTCTAAAGCAGTGGGCCACACTGGCTCTAAACCACCATTAATCCTCAAGAAAGAGGTGGACATAATTTCAGAAGGATTTTTTATTTTAATGTAAAGCAAAGAACATTTTCTGAAGGTGGAGGTAATCACTATAGCACCCTGTTCAATAGTGAAATGGGAATATTTTCAGGATGACAAGTGAGAAATAGACTAACTGGTATCTTCATGGCTAGAGTGACAATAGCGAGAAACAGATAGGTAGCCGTGTTGGTCTGCCATAGTCAAAATAAAAAAAATCCTTCCAGTAGCACCTTTAAGACCAACTAAGTTAGTTCTTGGTATGAGCTTTCGTGTGCAAGCACACTTCTTCAGATAGCGAGAAAGAAAGCATTGACCGGGGGCGGGGGCAGGGGGGGCGGAGAGAGAACTATATGAGAGCTGCATACTGTGCTTGAAAATGAACAGAACTCAGGAATTGCCAGAAAACATTTCCCAGAGCTCCACAATCATCACATTCCCTCCAAGTTTGTCCTTGTTTCCAAGTTTGTTCTCATATGGTGTAATCAGGGTGAAAAGTGATGAGGCGAGATAAAACTCACTATCCGTGGGCTCACTTGCTTTGCACTTTATTCATGTTATATGTGCCTGAGTTAAGTTCTGTAGTGTCACCGTTTTTTAATTTTTTAAAAAGCAACTTGCAGTGAGGGTTGACCTTACATCGCACCACAAAGCAATAAATGTTAGGTAGACTCCTGAAAAGGGGGAAGGCAATTGCCTCTTGCATTTTCACTTCCGAGAACAGTCTAGTCTTGCAGCTTGTCTGAAGAGCACCAGCTGCTTTCGTGGGGAAATGGTGAGAAACCCTAAGAAGGGGTCCTTGATAAAAATTAATTTCTCCAGAAAAGTATAAGGATTTATGTGGCACTTCCATAATAATTATTGGTTTATTTAATTCTGTTGAGCAAGAGTTGATTTTCTTGACAGTCTGAGTTGTTGCACACTATGCCTTAATTCTTGGCATCTTTAATGTCAATGTCCAAGGGACATTGTTTGGAGGAAGGAATGGAAAAAGGTTTGTTAGGGGAACGAGAGAGAAAATGCAACACCTAGAGGTCTTCTGACTGGCTTGTTATACTTCAAAGTTTACAATAAAGCTATACCAGCAACCCTGCTTTTATTTTGTGACACACAATCTCCTTTTTTCTTTCTTTCTTTTCCTTTTTTTATTTGGGAACTCCAACTTCTTCTCGCCAAAACACCTTTGACTCCCTTTGCTATTCCCCCTGAAACCAGCTTTTGAAAACAGCAGATGAAGCTCATTTAATCCACTGGAGAGCCAGAACAAAACCTTTTCATTGCACAAATTAATTACTGCAACTCAACTTTCTTACGGATGCACAATTCCTTTTATTGGCACGTCTGCATAGGGGGCAGGCAAGAGAGAGGATAATAAACAGTGCATGCATCCACTTTTATGTGATTTGAGTTGAAAACTGATTAAAGTCTTAGCCTCTAGATATTTTCCAATAATGGTTCAGGCTTTATCATAAGTGTCTCTAATATTTACAAAAAATGGTGAAATGAAATATTACAAGTGTGTGAGTGATAAATCATGTCCCCCATTTTATATACAAATGTGCTATATAAAATGGCAATGAGATGAGAAAAATCATCTGCAAGATCCTTGAAAAAAAGAAAAGAAAATTATTATGATTTTTATTTATTGAATTTATATACCTCCCTATACCCGGAGGTCTCAGGGTGGAACCCCAAGTTTCTGTGGGTGCATTCATCAATATTTTAAATTATTCTCCCCATACATTGAATTGTATGGATACCTGCAAGCTGTAGCTAACCACAGCTGTTTCCAGGTTAGTTAGAAGGAGCAATATAATTCACTGATTGACCCTGAAATATCCTGACACAACTATGGCTAGTAGGGGCTTATAGAATGATGGGTTTGCAATAGTAATGGGGGACAAATTCAGATTTTTTTTGCACCTGATTATCACTTCCTGAAACAATATGTGAACCGAAATGCAGACCACCTTTGAAATTTGCACTTTTTCCGAATTTGTGATACAATTCCTCAACCAAAAAAAAAAATGTGCACGTGAATAGGTATATGGTGCTTAAAATGCATACGTTAATGAACATAAAGTTCAAAATGCATTCTGCTATGGGGAACTGCTTGTAGAAATGTGTCAATTAGGCAAAATCACATGCAAACATGGGCATGTTTGGTGAAATCCACAGTAAAGTCCTGACACACTTCGGTGAGGGCTTAAAAATAGTATAAAATTTCAGACTGATGCTTTTATTTATGCTGGAAGCTGCCCTGAGTTGCTGGGATGGCCCAGTCAATGGGCAGGGTACAGGTAATAAAATTATTAATAATAATAATAAAAAAAGAGGAGAAGTAAACTTAAGGTTGTAAAAATGACAGGTTGAGAGAAGCTGAAATGGACAGTTTAGTTGGGGAAATTCCTCAGTGTATAGAATCAGACTGAAACTCTTGATTATCTGTACTAGGGTCGCTGAAAATAATATCTAGAATTGGCACACTTTCCTGTGCCAGTGCCCAGTATGTTTTAGTTGTCCAGCCCAGTTCTAATGTAAAATTGTGTAAGCATTTGGGTCTTTGATGCAACCCTTCTAGAAATTGACATCATTACAGCATTTGCACCCTGGTGCTTTATATGTATTGTTTAACTGCTTTCCTTTGGTGGATATTTTATTAAGGTCTCATTTTCCAGAATGAGAAGGCAGGGTCATTTCCAAAGTAGCAGAAACCAGGTTAGCCACATGCTTCTTTTAAATATCTGTTTTATGTAGCTTAGCTAATGAGACCACCTCTGCCTATTCTTTTTGTTTGTTTTCTTAAAATAAAATTTTTAAAATGTCACAGTGTGGATGCAGCTGTATAAATGTGTTTCTGCCTATTAATATGTAAACACACCCCATCCAGACAAAGTAGAGGTCCTGTTAGCAGGTCTGCCTGCCTGCCTGTGGCTGCAAACTGTTTAGGAGGAGATAAGGCTCATCTTAAAGTTTCAGGTGCCCTTGAATCCCACACAGTAACTAGAAGAGGGCCGAGTGGCCTGGTCAGTGACTCAGTGGTTGACCAGGTAGGGCTCAGAAACACTCCTTTCTGAAATGACGGACAGCTGCTGCTAGTCAGCATATATGATGCGTAAGATCCTAAGAACAGCCTGGCTGTTTTACACCCATTTAGCTAAGCAGATGCTTCCGTGAAGCCCAAAAGCAGGACATGAGCACAATAGCACTCACCCTACTTGCAATTTTCAGCAGCAGCAGACCGCATATTGCTTGTGGTACTACAGGGCCATTGGTCTGACTCAATATAAGGCAGCTTCCTGTGTTTCTAAAAGGGACATGGGTGGTGCTCTGGCCTAAACCACTGGGCCTCTTGGGCTTGCCTCAGAAGGTCAGCGGTTCAAATCCCTGCGACGGGGTGAGCTCCCGTTGCTCGGTCCCAGCTCCTGCCAACCTAGCAGTTCAAAAGCACGTCCAAAAGTGCAAGTAGATTAATAGGTACCGCTCCGGCAGGAAGATAAATGGCATTTTCATGCACTGCTCTGGTTTCGGTGTTCCATCACACCAGAAACAGCTAAGTCATGCTGGCCACATGACCCGGAAAGCTGTCTGTGGACAAACACCGGCTCCCTCCGCCTGAAAACGAGATGAGCGCCACAACTCCATAGTCTCCTTTGACTGGACTTAACCGTCCAGCGGTCCTTTACCTTTTTACGTATGTTTCTAACCTTACAGCACCTTGGTTTTTAACTCTCCCTCCTTACCTGCCTCAGAACTCCCCCTTCTTCACCAACGTCCTCTGAATATTCAGCCCTCCCTTAGGAAGGCAATCTCTTTTCAAACCTCAGTTCAAATTATAGCTACTGTGTTGGATTAAGGCGTGGCACTCAACCCATAGAAGTGTGGCACACGTCCTGGGGGCATGGCACGCCACCTGAGGGGGTGTGGTGCCCAGTGCGGGCAGAGGGGCAGCCGCCATAGCACCCCACCAGGATCGCACTGCCGGGGGCGGTGCGCTCCCCCTGCACTCCTCTTCCTCCGCCAGTGCTTGGAAGAAAAGGTAGAATATAAATGGATAAATAAATAAATACATAATCATAAATGTGTGGAACACTAGAAGAGGTTTAAACAAAACAAGTTTAAGAGAGCTACCATTGAACTGGCTAATCCTAAATTAGGAGACGCCAGCATAGTTGTTGGATCCCAACTTCCACTATCGCTGATCATTGGCTGATGACACCTCTAGTTTTAGCTCAGTCTGTATCTGTGTTGGATTTCAAATTGTTTTTATTGTTGATGTTTTAATAGTTAAATTGCTTCAATATGTTTTCTGGGAAGCAATCAATAAATGAAATGAAAAAACTTCTGGAAGGTACTCTGTTGGCTACCCTGTCTGAAGCCAAACCAATGGGATCAACCCACTTTTTTAAATGACAAATTTAAGGGGGTTTGGAGGAGGAACAAAAAACTGTGCCGTCTAACATGAGTTCCATATGTGATACCAAATAGGTGGCACAATTTTACACAGCTGCATGGAATATGATTGGGAACTTATTCATTCATTCACTCATTTTATTTGCATGAGGCTTTTCCACACACACAAAAACCATGCTCAAAGCAGCTTGCAACAAAGAAACAGGGACGCATTTCAAACAAACACTACGAAAAGAGTTTCATAATAATGTAGCAAAACAATGACGTAATATCGATTTCATAGTGGCATAGTCAAACAACAAGATAGTAACAATTTCATAAGAACACAGCAAAACAAAGACAGAATAACATCCATAAACCACATTTCCATATTTTAAATATCACAAAATTTCTTAAACAACATGCAGCATCCAGCAAAAATAACAAGGGAGCTTCGCAGTTTCACCTCAGTCCTAAAACATCCCTCCCATGACGTTCCTCAAATTCTTGAAGCAAAACCATAAAAGGGAAAACTTCATGTGATGCTTAAAACAGATTATGGATTAGGTTGTTTTGCCTTCTTCAGTGGTAAAGGGATTTTGTTCCACTTAGGTGGAATCTACATACATGTTAAAAATGTTGTGAATGTTAAATAGTGGGTAGACATAGCAGACGACGCAGCGATTTCTCCAAAGCAGCTCTTTATTTGTAAGCTGGAACAGAACTGAACAGCAAACAGCTCAGTCGGCCTACTTTTATAGGCAGCCGGCTGTCAACATTGTAACAACAACAACCCAGGGTTTCCCGCCTAAAGTAACTGACGAGGACCTGAGTGAAAACTATATACACGATACTCCTGGTGGCCAGGGTGAGAACTTCAATACATAACAGTGAAAACTCTCTCTCTCTCTCTCTCTCTCTCTCTCTCTCTCTCTCTCTCTCTCTCTATAAATGCATTGAATTTGCTATAGCTCACAGTCTCTGTCTAATGTCACAATTGTATATTGCACTTTACAACACATTCAAAATGTTTTATTTGCAGCTGTATAGCTGCGTCCTATTACTGTGGTACTTCATTTGGTCTGTTGTTTCAAGCAACTGTGGAAGACAAAACAATTGAATGTGTTGGGCACACTATTATTTCACAATGATTTCATTTTGAGGCTTTGCTTTCACCTTCACACACAATTCTTTGGTTTCCAGACCTCATGGTGCTGCCCTGAATTTTTTTCTCCTTGAACAAGTACCGGTACTTCCCAAACCGTGCTTCCTATGGTGCCACATCCCTCAATGACATAAGATTAAAGCACATATAATTTAGAATCCATTCTAGAGCTGGGATGATTTCATTACTTTCCAGAGCTTGGTTATGTTGGAAATTCACAGCATTAAAGAAGTTCGTGAAAACTATTATGCAATAAATCAATTCAAACTTGAAATGACATCAGATATTCATTACAATAAGGAACTGGCAGATAAATGGGTATTAGGAAATTTACAAATTTGGGGAGATTACGCTCTAATTGAGACCAGAAATTTATTGGGAAATGGTTTAACAAAGATCTGCAGGCAAATTATTGGTGATGGTGAAACATGCATTTCCCGTATTCCATTTCCCCAGTATTTACATAGTGTCTTCTATAATTGCTAAGCATGGTTCATTGAGGGACTGCACACAACTTGAGGTGCTGCTGACTGGTAGATCAGTTAAAGGAATCTTGAGTCAACTATATAAAATTCTAGCTTATCTAGATGCTACAAGATACCAGGATAATGAGAAAATGAGATGAATACCAACATCTCACAAACAAGACGGAAATGGAAACATTTCCAACACTTTACAGAGACAAAAAGAAGAAGAAGAAGAAGAAGAAGAAGAAGAAGAGTTTGGATTTGATATCCCGCCTTTCACTCCCCTTCAGGAGTCTCAAAGCGGCTAACATTCTCCTTTCCCTTCCTCCCCCACAACAAACACTCTGTGAGGTGAGTGGGGCTGAGAGACTTCAAAGAAGTGTGACTGGCCCAAGGTCACCCAGCAGCTGCATGTGGAGGAGCGGGGAAGCGAACCCAGTTCCCCAGATTACGTGACTACCGCTCTTAACCACTACACCACACTGAAGTTGGTTTTCTGGTGTGTTTAACACCACAGAGATTAAGATGGATATACGTCAACGGGAAAGTCAGCTGTTAGACATGGGATGCAGCTTGTGCTATCTTATATGAAATAAGGTCCTATCCCCAAATAAGAAACTATTGGGTTTTGATAGTAAATGAAATTATCCCTGGCTATGAGCTGCCTGTGGATCTCTAGGCTATGTGGAAGTGTAAAACCTTTGGTTATAGGGAAATGGCTGCACATTTACTGATGAATCTGTCAACCACTGAGGATTGGTTTTATATGGTTAAGCTTTCTAATATTAACAGAGTAAGAGAAGGAACACAGCAAAATAACTCATTTATGCAGAAGTGCAGCTTGTTTGTCCGTTATTGGCGTGAGAAGGTCCAGAACACAGTTTTGTTACATGTTGTGATAGGAACAATCTGATTAATATTTTCCTTCCTTCCTTCCTTCCTTCCTTCCTTCCTTCCTTCCTTCCTTCCTTCCCTGCCCCACCCCTTTCTTCCCTGGTTTTTCTTTCCCCTTCTCCTTTGTTTTTTTTATCTGGAGAATGTAAATAAATAAAATAGACACCCCTTATTTATTTATCAGTTCTGGAGAACCTAAAATAATGGATCTGATGTAGGTTGTTTGTTTGTTTGTTTGTTTGTTTAAAATACTATTGATCTACTCCTTTCCTATTGTTGAATTAAGATACCTTGCATATTTCTTTATTATTTTATTTATTTGTTACATTCACATGCCACATTTCCTCCAGTGACCTCATAGATACGGAATCCTTGGCCTGATTTCAAAATAAAAATATTATTGGGGGCGTGGGGGGAAGAAAACTATACCAGACTTCCTATGCACATTTTGCTAATGCGTCAAACAACACTTTCAGAAGTACAATCCGAACGTTGGTGTGTGTGTGTGTGTGTGTGTGTGTGTGTGCGTGCGTGTCCTTTCCCCTCCCTTTCTATTATAGCCTTATTTCCAGCGGTATTTTCTTGACAAGCTCAGTAAATTGCTGGGTGTATTGGACCTTTGAGGCTTGGGGCAAAGAATGGGAAAATTATTTACAAAAGCTTGAAAATATTTAATCACAAGAGGCAGGGGGCAACAATGTTTTAATTATCAGTACCTTAGGCCATTGGCTGGCTGGAGGCTTTCTCAAACAACCAAATGCACTGAATAGCTGTTTGCCAGCCTTAGGGTCAGGCCTGAGATGAAACAGATAAGATAATTGGCTCTAATGAAATCCAGAAGGCCTTGGCTTTCTTGTTTGAGCTTGGATTTGAAAAGTGCGTGTGGAAGTGAGGCTTAATTCAAACCAGTCCTGAACTAGGCCCATTTCTCAATGACTTTGATATTGTTTGAAGTTCTAAAAGTGTTCGCCACACCACTGGCCTGCTGGGCCGGGCCTCCCCGGTCACCTTAATTACTAAGCTTTATTGCTGACTTTACTACACAGGAAAGGAGCCATTATATGTTCCATCAACATCAGCTCTCCTCAGATTGGAGGAAAGGGCAGGGTGAAAGGCCACTGTAGGAAGGCAAAAACTTCACTTTGAGGTAGTCGGATCATTTACCAGTGTTGAATTTCACTGTGCTATGGGTGGACATTCCTTACAACACAGAAGTCAGATTTCTACTTTAAAAAACATTTTTAAAAAACCCTCCCACGAAAAAAACCCCAAGTGATTAGTTTTCAAAACATTTTGTTTGTGCTTGATTTGTGAAGGAAGCCTTTCCATTTTTTTTGAGGTTGGGATTCTCACAAAAAAGGGCTATTTAATCACCTTTGAAGGGAAAGATACCAAAGTTTAAGGTGCGTTGCAAATAGAATGGATTCTTAATGCTTCTTTGAAGTGCAAATTAAAGAGGAAACCCTTAGAGTGAGGCCTAACGCCCTGAAGCGTTGGTTCTCCTATATCTGGTTTAATATCTTAGTTTAGGAAAATATGAGTGAATGCAAGGTGTTCTGGAAACATAGGAGGAGTTCCTGTGAGGAGTCCCTGCAGTGGAGGTAGATTTTATCTACCCTACTTCTAAAAAGTGGATTATTGTGCCGTTTCTACCAACAAGCATTACTGTGTTTCAGTTCCGAAACCAGTTGGCTTTATAATGTGCCAACTGCTACTTCCACTGTTGCTTTAATAAGCATTTGCAAACAAAGAAGCGGGGAAATCTCAAAGGTGCATAAGAAACACTGACATTTATAAGACTTTTCCTTGGTGAACGAACACTGAGGGTGTCACCAGTCATGGCAATTTAGCTGTTCTAATCATTCTGCTTCAAGCTGAAAACAGAACAGCAACTCTGCTTCCAGGGCTCTAGAATCCAAATGGTTCTCACTAACAAGGAGGACATCCCCCCTTTCCCCAGACTCAAACATAGGCTAAGATTAGAGTGTTTGGCAGCACCACGGCATGGCAAGATAGGGTTAAACACGCCCTCACCCCTCACTGCAGTTTGAGCCTTGATTGTGCTCCTCTCCCTATGGCTGCAACTTAGAGCGTAGGGGAGAAATGGATGTTGTTGGGTTTTGTTTTGTTTTGTTGTGTTTTTTTGCAAAAGGGAAGGTTTAAGCCAGGCATGGCCAAACTTGGCCCTCCAGATGTTTTGGGACTACAATTCCCATCATCCCTGACCACTGGTCCTGTTAGCTAAGGATGATGGGAGTTGTAGTTTGTAGTTGTAGGGATGATGGGAGTTGCCGAGTTTGGCTATGCCTGGTTTAAGCAAAAGATATCTAGAGAGGAGGGACGGATCATAAGGAAGGGACTAGAGCCATCTGTACCAGCCATGATCATCTGAGAAAGCTATTGAACAGCTGTGTGGGATGGCTCATCTAAACGTGCGGAGATTACGCGGCTTTTCGATTGTGTTTTTAAGAAGTCAGATTTTTCTTCTAAGCTTAGGGGGAGGGCGTGAAACACGCTGGAGGGGGGAACACATGGGAAGGAGGATGGTTTTCTCATGGCGTCATGCGGATGCCTCTTAAAAAGTGAGTGAACAAAGCTTAGTTTTTCCAGAATAAATGTTCAATGGTTCATGATGGCACAGAACTGCTTGTGCTTGTTTGCTCACCAATCAGCAAATGAAAATGGTATGAAACTGTCCGAGCCATTCTTTTCAGGGAGTCGTTTTACTTGCCACTGAGGAAATCTCAGCTGCATTGGGTCTTTTGCACCATTGAGGGTCATTCCATCCCATGATCCTCTGGTTAATTCATTCCTCTCTTTCACCTCACTAAGGACTTATACTTACCCACGTAAATAAATCTTTATTTGTAGTGTGCATCCAGCATAAAAGATGCTTCTGTGTCAACTTATGGAAATGAAGACATGGCCACACCAACCTTAAACACATTGCCCATGATCCAGCCATTCAGCTGGAATGGGTGGAAATAGAACACTCCTGGTACTTGCTATTACAGAGGAAATCACCTGCCAAAAGTAGACATCTAAGATATTGGATTGCATACATTTGAGTTGATCTGAGGCACTATGTGGCTTTCAGTGCACAAACTGCATATCTGCATGTGTGTGCTGCTCTTTTCAGCCAAGGGAAAAGCTCTATGGGTGTTAAAAGTGTTGTACATGTGAAAAGTTGTTTCCTTTGCCGAAGTAGGCAGTAGGGGGGCACTTGCAAGCCGAGAGGCTTGTTGCGTGAACTGGATCCCCAACTCCACAGTGAATCTCCTGGATAGGGTGCGGGCAAAAGAGCCACTTATAAA
Organism: Podarcis pityusensis; assembly: GCF_964106645.2. NCBI lineage: Eukaryota > Metazoa > Chordata > Lepidosauria > Squamata > Lacertidae > Podarcis > Podarcis pityusensis. The sequence continues at coordinate 33,735,586 of NC_138037.1, forward strand.
TATGGGGACCGGTATCTAGGTTGTGATCCAGAGAGCCCCTTTCTAGGCAAGGACATCATAATTTCTCCTACAATATTCTGCAGCAGCAACTCCTGTGGCGTTAGAGGTTTCTGTGGCACGTTTTGGCTTCAGCTTGTTGGACAGCTGTCAGGATATTGTGGCTTGGAAACGCTGTGGTATGCAAGGGGGGTTAGCATGCCTCCCTCGCTGCGGGTCAGGGCTGGCATTTTTTTGTTTCTGCAGCCAATCTCGGGATCAGCCTGTTCAAGATCAAGAAGAAAATGAGGGAACCACGAAATGAGGTTCCCTCAAAGAAGGTAGATTAAATTAGGCTGCCTATATACCATAGATTGAAAGCACGATCCACCAAAGAACCCTGAGGACTGTAGCTTACCCTTCGCAGAGCTATAATTTCCAGCACCATCCACAAACAACAGTTCCCAGGATTCTTTGCAGGGGGGGGTGTACTCAAAATGTGCTTTAAATGTATGGTGTAAATGTAGCATTAGTCTTTTTCCACTCTGGAATTCATTCAGCATTAGCAGATAGAGAACATTTCATTGCTGAAAAGCTGAACATAAGATCTCCTAGTAAAACAATAATTTAAAAAGAAAATCATTCATAGACTGAACTCTCAAAGATTACTAGAGGTGTGGGGGGGTGGCAGAGGAGATAAAAGAAAAGTACTTATTATAATTTTTGCTTTCCTGATTGCAATGAGCATGAAAGAGCAAGAAGGGGTTAAGGGGGGACCTCTCAGAAAACAAATGGTAGCTAATGTGGCTCAAAGGCAAAATAGCTAATAGAAGCAGAACTGGCCCTAGCATACATCTTTCTTTATTTGGCTTTCCGTGTGAAGACGCACACGTACTTGTTAACAAGGTCAAAACTACCATTGAGGGGAGCCATCTTCTACGGCACATCATGCTCCTAGTTGCAGCTTTGTTCCTGTGAAACTGAACTGTTCTAATTTAAATCATATGGATGTGATTTCATAGTAAGAGCAAGGATGAAAGCAAGCAGAAGGTGGGGGGGGGGAGCATGAAAATCAAAGGGGGAGTTAGGGAAAGTAAGATTCAGAACCAAATATGAAATAAAACCTAATAGGATATTGCTTGCATACTTTATATGACAATTGGGAAGGAATAATTTCTTCCGTTCTTTTTTCCTTTCTTATATTATATACGCACCTAGTAAAGAACTCACCCCCCCAAAAAAAATCTGTAATCAATATTAAAACAGGCACGGCAGATTCCTTATAAATTAAATGACTGCACACAAGAGAAGAGTGAAGTAAAAGATACAAAGACTAAACTCACGCAAGTGCTGCAGAACATTCACTGACATTGTTAGGGCTGTTCTGAAATCTCCTCTCCAGATTATCCAAAGCGTTCTTTGGATGGTGGTCAGCGGATTGAGGTTGAATCCCCAAAAGACAGGAGGACTGTTTCTGGAGGAAAGGGGGTGGACAGGTATGGGGAATTCCCTGGTCCTGAATGAGGTAAATGTGCCCCTAAAGGACCAGGTGCACAGCATGGGAGTCATTTTAGAGCAACAATTTAAGAGGGATATGGGCAAGCTGGAACATGCGCAGAGGAGGGCAACCAAGATTATCAAGGATCTAGAAACCAACCCTTATGAGAAACGGTTGAGAGAGCTGGGTATGTTTAGCCTGGATAAGAGGAGACTGAGAGGAGCTGTGACAGCCATCTTCAAATATCTAAAGGGCTGTCACATGGAAAGGCTTCAAGTTACAATAAAGATTCCAACTAAACATCAGAAAGAACATTCTGACAGGAAGAGCTGTTTTGACAGTGGAACAGGCTCCCACGGAAGGTGGTAGACAGTCCTTCATTGGAGGTTTCTAAGCAGAGGTTGGGTGGCCATCTGTCATGGATGCTACTGCCCCTTTATATAGGGAGAGCTTTTCATGTGGATAAGGTTTATCATCATTGGAAGAACCATTTTGGATGTTTCTGCCTTGGATTCCAGAATGTTTTGAACCGTCTCTGATGCTGTGCAAAATCTTGACATTGTATTATTTGTGCAAAATCACCCTGTTTTATATTTCCACATAGAAAAGGTCTCTTGGACATCAGGTGTTCTAGCTTTGGAGGAACTTCTGGGACAAAGGGCTGGCCTACATATTACGTTGTTCCTGGCCCAGGCAATTCTTCAGGGTGGTTCTCTTTGCCCTACTGTGATGTCTCACAAGAATGAGAAAGGTTCCTTTACCAACAGTGAAATGTCCCGGAGCTTCCTATCAATGACAAGGGAATTTTCTATATAAGCAGGAGCTGTCCAGAGTAAACACACACAATATAAGCAGAGCACATGAAGCTGAATCAAGCCTCCAAATTACTTTAGTCAACTATACGTTGTGTATTTTGTGTTCTCATTTTGTATTTTTATGTTGTGAATCACCCTGTGATCTTTGGATGAAGATCATAACTAACTTGTAATATTGAGGATGCTCGGCCAGTCAGAAGGTAGGCAGCTTCTGAAACTAAGGCTGCAGTTCCGTCCAGAACTCCCTCTAAGATCTAAAAGAGTCTCTTATGTTTATTTGTTTGTTTGTGTGTTCATTTAGGATACTGCAAGGTCCTGGTTGTACATATAAATCTTTGCACACATACAATTTGAACTTTTTGTTTCAGGCATTACCTTGATGATTAATTAATTAATTTTGTCTCAAAGCTCTTAATGAAAGCAAGTTTCAGTTATACTAAAAAGACACATATAATGTCTAGAGTTATCCCAGAGTTCCCGAAAGATTGAAGTCTGGAACGACTGCTGTATCTCTTTATAATACCCTGATGAATTCAGCACATCAGCTCTACTGGCACTTGGAGTATTATGAAATTCACATTGTCTGTGGTCTGTTCTTAACTAGTGTCTAAAGTCCTGCTGGCCCTTTTAAATAGATGTTTTGAAAAGAATGTACCAATTTAATGTTTTTGTCTTGGGGAAAATGTGTCATCGTTTCAGTGAGAAGTTCACAGCTCTGCTGAGACTCGGGAAGGCCAACAGTACTGGATGCTGCTGCCATCTCTAATGTCAACATCTTCCTGACTTAGATCAGAGAGATTCCTTTATAAATGGAAAGAAATTTCCATGTCATTATTTTCAGCTTCTTCATTTTTCTACTTAGCCTTTTCCAGAAGAAAAAGGACAGCCACAAAACATTGATTCGTAGAAGGAATCAATCCAGGACGCAACTTTCAAATTCTTTCCAGTTGAAAGATTATTGAGCAATGGGAAAGACTAGTTATGAAAGCTCTGCAGTGAGAATGATTAAAAACCAGGCGGTCAAATGAACAACCAAAGATACTTTTAGAAACTCATTTCAACTCTGTCTTTGAGATTGGTGGGCTCTGGTAAGGTGTGCGGGCAACTCAAATATCCCAAAGGCAAGATTTCTGCATCTAAGGTATAGAGAAGAGATCTTAAGCTTAAACAATATTGTTTTTGTCCAGCCAAGTTACATTTCTTTTGGTTGATGCTGGAAGTAACTTTGCAGAATACAGTGGTACCTTGCAAGACGAATGCCTCGCAAGACAAAAAACTTGCTAGACGAAAGGGTTTTTTGTTTTTTGAGCTGCTTCGCAAGGCGATTTTCGCTATGGGCTTGCTTCGCAAGATGGAAACGTCTTGCAAGTTTGTTTCCTTTTTCTTAACACCGTTAATACAGTTGCGACTTGACTTCGAGGAGCAACTCATAGAACGCGGTGTGGTAGCCTTTTTTGAGGTTTTTAAAGACTTTGGTGATTTTTGAAGCTTTTCCAAAACTTTCCCGACACTGTGCTTCACAAGATGAAAAAAATCGCAAGACGACAAAACTCGCGGAACGAATTGATTTCGTCTTGCGAGGCACCACTGTAGACTGTCTAATATAGCAAGCTGGTATACTAGTTTCGTGAGTGCTGGTGGAGTAAAATAATATTAAGTTAGAAGACATGAACTATAAGAGAGAATAATTTTTGAAGTGAACTTGTTGCCATGGAAATGGATTCAGTACTATAACCATTAAGTTTCTTCTGTTCTGAAAAATGTGTATCTCAGTGTCAAACTAAAATGCATGGTCAGATCATCCCATTGTCTTTCCCCTTTTAAACAGCCATGCATTATTCAACTTGCCAAAACTTTAATTCCAGGTTTGGCTAATTTGCTTTGATCCATCAGGCATAAACTGTGATTCAGTCCGTCCCCCCCCCCATTATGTCACCCCCCCAATTTCCAAACTGAAGTCATATATTGTGGATTATTCTTCCACTGAAATTAATATGTAGATGATTCATGTACATGCTGCTTTATGGAGTTACATAAACAAAAGACATGCCTCTTTCACAAGAAGCTGACACCAAATTATCAATAGTGAGAAATACAAGAGGGGAGGCAAGCACTGAAGACCCATTTCCAACATTGTGCGGAAGGGACCTCTTTATGAGATGGTATCCTGCAGAGCACAGTAATCAGTTGGGTATATAAAGGGCAAGATGCTGCTTTAAGTATCCTGGCCCCAAGCTGTACAGGGCTCTGTAGACCAGTACCAGCACCTTGAACTTAGTTCAGTAGCTAATTGATAGCCAGCGCAAATGTTTCAACAGCACCATAATATGATGGTGATCTTCTGGTCCAGTGATCAGTCAAGTCTTGGCATTCTGCACTAGCTGCAGTTACTGGGTCAACCTCAAGGGCAGCCCCACACAGAGTGCATTGCTGTAATCCAATCTGAAGGTTACCAGCACATGGATGACAGTGGTCAGGTTAACCCCCTCCAGAAATAGCCATAGTTGAAGCTGGTAAAAACACTCCTAGCCACTGAGGTTACCTGGGAGTCTAGTGACCAAGATGGATCCAGGAGCACCCCCAGACAATGAACTTGCTCCTTAAGTAGGAACATGACCCCATCCAAAGCAGTCAATTGACCAACAACACCTTAGCACACCACCTCTGTTTTGCTGGGGTCAAGGCCAGTTTTTTGCCCCTCATCTAGCCTTCCCATTTACAGGTCACTCCTTCCGGCATCTAGAGCAAACACCAAGCCTTGACCTGTGTGTCAGACTGATAACAACTTGAGACATCCCCATGGAGGCAATGAAGTCCTCAACACAGATGTTGAAGTCATTCTCATTCTGGTTTCCCCCAACACCAGACCTGAGGCTGGCCAACTCAGTCAAAGAAGCTGCTGGGAAGCAGGTTGGATGGTACACCAGCAACAAGCCTAGTTTACTTGGCCCGGCACCAAGTGCAGGCCTTGGCAGCCAGCTTCAAAACAGAGGGGCTTCCTGGTGAAGGAGATGAACTGCAGCAAATCCCCCTCCATCTCTGCAGCCTGTACCAAGTATCTGGGCAAGCACAGCTGGGTCAGATTATTTCCTCCCAGTTTGCCCACCCAGGTCTCAGTAATACACACCAGATCAACACCCTCATCCAAAATCAAATCACGGATGAGTGAAATCTTATTGCATACTGATTTGGCATTAAACAACAGCATTCATAGACTGGTGGATGAGCAACCAGGAACCTGGCCAAGGGAGGGGTGGGAGCCAAGGACTAGCTGTAAATAGCCTCTCCTTTACCTTCCGTGAAGATATATCTCCTCCTCATGACTGTGTCCCCCTGTATGCATGTTCACTGAAATTGGGGCAGCATCACCCCGATTTTCAGTTCACAGGCATCTCTGCTCCATGTGCTGTAAAACCCATACAAGATAAATGAGAGTAATTCAGAGTGGTGAGGGAAGTTCCAAGGTTGTTGGGTTTTTGTTTATAACCCTCTCTTGCTGCCTGAATGACTTGCATCTGACATTCATAGTGTTAGAAGCAAGGATCGCGTGCTAGATGGTTTAACAATGGCTGGAAACCATCCTGTGACTTCTTTACAGATAGCAGAATGCACCAGACTGAATGTATTAGGACTCAGGGGAAAGTTTCTTTTGTGAATCTCTCCAGACGCCCAAGAACATGTTGTTGAGCAAGAAGTTTGGAATACAGGAAGAGATACTTTGCTTGGAAAGGAGGAAACTGTTCCAGAAGGCCTATGCAACTCTATGGCAGGGATGGGGAACTTACGGTCCATGATCCAGAAGTGGCTTGTAGCTGTCTGTTGATGAGCAATGGTGTTTAAATAACATCTGAAATATATCAGCTCTCATAAGGAATATGGGGCTACTTTCCTGTGTCATTAGTGCCACCAGAAGATCTTGGATTCAGACAGTCCTGTCCTATGTGGCTTCTTAGGCTGCAGAGCTGGCATTCTGCAGTCAGTTCCATGCAGGTGCAATCTGAATTTGTCATATATCCTAATTTGCAGAGGACCAGGGGCATAGCTAGCTGCTCTGGGACCCAGAGCGGCGGGGGCGGGGCGAGCCCCCCATGGGGCGGGGCGAGCCACCCACGGGGGCGTGGTGCGACGATCCGCTCAGGAGGTGGTGCAGTGATCCGCCCAGGTGGGCAGCATGGAGAGCTGCCCACAGAGTCCACCTGGCAGACACAAGCCCCACGCTGCCATTTTGGGCAGCCCTGGGCCCCAAGCCACCGCGTCACTCCCAGGAGAGACGCCTGCCTCGGGTGCACTGCAGGCCAGGCCCCACGGTAAGTGCCGCCCCCGCGGTGTGCCATTTTGTTACCCCCCTCAAGGATGACACCTGGGGCGGACCGCAACCCCCGCACTCCCCTTCATACGCCCCTGCATAGGACAGTCCTCTAACTGAAGTATGTTGCTGACAGTCCTCTGTTTGAAGGGCTGTCTGGTCCAAGTCCTGGGAATGGAGAGCCAGAGCCTTGAGGCAGCCCGTCAACAGTTATAGCAGACTGAGTCTTACAGGCTGCTTGGCCACAGTGTTTCCACTATAATGCGACCTTATAGAGTATTTCTATTTGGAGAATAGTAATTATGTAAAAATTTGCATTTATACATGAATCAACATATGCACATTTTCTGCAAATATGTGTCCTTTTTTGTTGCTGTTGAGGCATCCCTCTTTTTGGGGGTGACTTGTAAGTGACCACCCTGCTGAATTACTAAATATGTCGTTGAATTTTCAAGTCACTGAGGGCTAGACTCTTGAAATACCTATGTGAAGATTTCTGGTTTAGACAAGCCTTCACCTTGACACTGACAAACTGATTCCAAATTCTTGCCAACCTAAGACGTTTTGCTGCCAAATGACACCTCTTTCCTTTTGCTATGGCCAACACTTTAAAAATAGGCTTGTCTCCCCATTCAGAAATCAGTTTCCCCTTAATTCCACTGCCCAAAGTGAACTGCTTCACCTAACCCTTGTAGGGCTGGCCCGAAACGAAGAGGCTGATATAAAACACTGGATAAGAAGGAGTTAATAAGTTGAGAATCGAAAAGCCTCGAAGTTTCTTCCTGAAACCAGCAGAGGGTGCTTTTCCTGATTTGTGGTAGCCAAATTCCTACCAGGCATGACCTCAGAAAATGCCTGACAGCCGGGCCTGAATTTGATTATGGGAATTTGTATGTGTCCCCACCCCACCCTTTCTACAAGAGTTACCTCCCCCCCCCCATCTTGACAAACATTTTAAAATGTTAAGAGGATGGGGATAAGTTTAAAAAGCAAACATTTTCCCCCAAAGAAATTTATCGTTCAAATTTACACCAAGTTCTCACTCACTGGAGCAATGCAGGTTTCCACTGAGACTTCAGAGTTCTCTTTGTAATCCATTAGTCACTTCCCTTGAAGAGTCAGCCTTTATAGGCAGGAAGGTAAAACAGGCCCAGATGTGGGTGTAACGTTAGAAGCTCTCGCATGTACCTGCAAATTATGGGGGTCTTTTTATAATAATAACATTAAAAATCTGCAGAAAGTAGGGAGAGAGAGAGAAAGGGAAAAAATGAACATGGAAGTAAACTTCGAGGGAGGTGAGCTAGATGACAGCTAATTATGGTATCATGCTAATCAGTGCGTTTTAAATGAAGACTCTTGTTCATAACCGTTTGCCTATTCTTTGTCTTCAGGACTGTGATTATGCCCATCGCCTCTGAGTTCGAGCCCGACTTTGTCTTAGTATCGGCTGGCTTTGATGCCGTGGAAGGCCACGACCCTCCTCTAGGCGGGTACAAACTGACAGCTAAATGTACGTACACATTTTTAAAAGTCTCTGTCTCTCCCCCAAGGAAATTATTCTAGGTGGTGCCAAAATTTTGCCTGATATGCTCACGTAACCATTTTGCAGCAGTTAGCAAGGTGCGAAGTCAACACACGAGTCGACAGGCGGTAGTGTCTGATATTCATAATGGCTACCCGCATCCCATGACAAGGGCATAAGCAACATTCTGGCTATTGTAGCACCACATAAGTTTTGTTGGGGGGTGTTCATTTGGCCTGGTTTGTTTTTGTTTTTGAGTCTGGCAGTCAGAGATCATAGCAGGAATAGTCTTTGCTCCTTGGGGAGACTCACTGCTAAGGGTTTGAAGCAAAGGTGCAGTTAATGGCCCAACTACATTAGCGTGGACTCGGGTGGCGCTGTGGTCTAAACCAGAGCCTAGGGCTTGCCAGTGAGAAGGTCGGTGGTTCGAATCCCCACGACGGGGTGAGCTCCCGTTGTTCGGTTCCTGCTCCTGCCAACCTAGCAGTTCAAAAGCACGTCAAAATGCAAGTAGATAAATAGGTACTGCTCTGGCGGGAAAGTAAACTGCGTGTCCGTACGCTGCTCTGGTTCACCTGAAGTGGCTTAGTCATGCTGGCCACATGACCCGGAAGCTGTACGCCGGCTCCCTTGGCCAGTAAAGCAATATGAGCGCCGCAACCCCAGAGTCAGCCACGACTGGACCTAATGGTCAGGGGTCCCTTTACCTTTACTACATTAGCACAATTGTTCTGGGGCGCTCACCCTGTGCTTCTACCTTGACTAAGTAAATAATTGACTCAGTTGGATATTGCTATACAAGAAAGAAAGAAAGAAAGAAAGAAAGAAAGAAAGGCCATCACACACACACACACACACACACACACACACACACACACACTTTTTTCTCATTTCAGAATAGTGCATAAACTGGATCATATGTTGCTGCTTCAGATCCTATATTGACTTTTAGTGCAACACCCCATAAAGGGTCTCCCAAAGGCCCCAGATTAAGACCATATATACTGTCTTTGATCTTCATACGCAGCAGTTGTTGATATCAATGGAAATGTTTGGTGCAGCTCAAGATCCAGATATTCCCCTTTGCCATATTATAGCCCCGCTCAATAATTTCAGCATTTCCTTTCCACTGCTAAAATGTTATTAAATTTTTAATAAGACAACCTGTAATATCAGCATGGCTCACAATGCATTATGAATATTCATTGTATAAAAAGATAAAGGAGAAAAAGAGGAGGAGAGCCATATCAACAGTGAAATATTAAAAGATTGCCATGATAATGCCCAATGGCTTCCCATCCAGCAGGCTATGCCAGGGGGTAGGTGCTCTCATGCATACATAGAGCTCCTCCACCCATTCACTTTAATGGACAGAAAAATGATACCTGTGCATTCCACTGGACATGCGAAGATTTGTCCTCTGAAAGGACACTTATGCAAGGACTCCACATATGGGCTTGGTCTATGGCAGGGGTCAGCAAACTTTTTCATAGGGGGCCGGTCCACTGTCCCTCAGACCTTGTGGGTGGCTGGACTATATTTTTTGGGGGGGAAATGAATGAATTCCTATGCCCCACAAATAACTCAGAGATGCATTTTAAATAAAAGCACACATTCTACTCATGTAAAAACACACTGATTCCCGGACCATCCACGGGCTGGATTTAAAAGGCGATTGGGCTGAATCCAGCCCCCAGGCCTTAGTTTTCCTACCCATGGTCTATGGGCAACAGAGAGCATATGTTGGTATGTTCTGTATTTCTGCATTACAGTTTCATCTCTACTCATTAAGTTAAACCAAATTCTCGTGCTATACAATTGTTTGTTTGTTTTCAGACAGACTTTAACCCTGAGTAGATTTAGTTACCTGTGGTGCTATTTTGACTTCTGTTGATGAGTTTTTATTTTCATGTTACGTCATTGTGTTACTGTTCTTGCTTTGATTTGTGGTTCTCTGGTTTGAGGATCTTCTGACTGGGGACTGTACATTTTTGTAAATAAACAATAATAATGGGAGGAGCAATCCCATGGAGGTCAAGGTGGGGAGAGTTCATGGCAGAGGAGCTGCCACTTCCTCTCTGAGGAAGGAAAGCTCCACAGTATCCTATGTCTCCCAGGAGGCCCTCTCAGGGACCATAGGATTGCACCCAAAATGTCCATCCATTCCTTCATCCATCCAAGCAACCAACCAACCAACCAACCAAACAACCACCATCTCTATAAATTGCATTTATATCCCAGCCATACTCCAAGAAACTCAGGGCAGAATATATGACAGTTCCTCATTTTTGCCCTCATTAAAACTCTGTGAGCTGGTGAGTGACCGAGATCCAATACTCCAACCTCCTAACTGGTATGCAAGACCAGACGTGCATTTGCCATTGCATCCATGAAAAAATGATATGTTCTTCCTTAGTTCATATTTATTAATATTCTGTTGGGAGCCTCCCAGAGTGAATGGGGAAACCCAGCCAGATGGGTGGGGTATAAATAATATATCATCATCATCATCATCATATTTCTATACTTTAAAGTTTTTTTTTCTGCGTGCATCTTGTAATTTTAATAATAATAGAAAAATAACATATGCCTTCTTGTCTGTCTTGAATAAAGAACTGTATGCAAAATATTTTCACTGTGATCCAGCTTGAACAAAGCAGTTTTAAACCCTGTTGATTTAAAGGAGTAGCTTAAGCATGTGCTTAAGTGTCTCCCACAGAAACCGGTGGGATGTGAAAACAAAAACAGAAAACACTTAACCTTAGCTGGTTTGTGCCCTTTGTATTTGCTTTATCATAAAATGCTTGGGGAGAAAAATGTTGTGCCTAAAGTTCTTGATACTGCCTTATCACCCAGTGCAGTAATTGAACCATTAAATGGAAACTATCTCAAAGATAGTAAACAGTAAAGTGTCAAACAAAGCGCTGGGTGACTTTTTTTTGTCTGTGGTGGCAACGAGGAGAGAGGGGTAAGGGGAGCTTCTGCCTTTCCCAGAAAGGCCTGACTTAGTGACTTTCTAGAACTTGACTCTTGCTTCTTCTCTGTTATCTCAAAGAAAACATTTGGCACCATGGGGCAAAGTGGATTGACAATTAGCAGTAGTTTAGCAAAAGATGCCCTTGAAGTATTTATTTAGAAGGCACATCAGTCAATGTGAGATTGGCTATCTACTTGCTTCTGAGCCCAGTTATTGGAGTCACTAATGTTTACAGTATGGCATGATAAAATGAATTTTCAAGTATATGCAGTACTGGCAAACTATGCCAAACTCCTGTTCCTCTCTGTGTGTTGAGATTTGTCTGTGTTTTGAAGAGGTGAAATTACATTTTAGAGAAAATTGCTGAGATTTTTTAAATTTGCCCGCCCCAGAAGTCACTTTAATGATTTTTTTCTCTGAATATTCTCCACCATTTTTTTCCCAGCAAGGCCTACCATTAATCAAGTGTAGTATCAGTTCTTACAATTTCATATCAGATATGTCCTTTATTTGAGGATTGTATATTAAATATGTTTTTGTTGATTCCTGCACTGCACGGGGGGGGGGGGTGTTGGACCAGATTTTTATTTTTAATTAATTAATTAATTAATTAAATTATTAAATTTATAGACTACCCTATACCTACAGATCCTAGGGCATTTCACAAGACTTTTGGGTCCCTTCCAACTCTATGATGCTATGTTTCCAACGCCCCAGAGTAATGTTAGGTTTGGGGCATTGTGGAAAAAGCAGAAGGTTGCCCAGGCTGCCAACACAGTTGCATACACCTCAGGGGAAGAAAAAATAAGTTGGTCTGCTGCCAGTACTAATTGAGAGTCCAACCCCAAAGAAACTGTCCCTGTCTCCTACCTCCCATTCCTCTACCCTGAAAGAGGGTGGGAAATTTCACAAAACCATTTGTGCCCAGCTGTAACTACCATATGAGTACAGTGGTTCCTCGGGTTACAGACGCTTCAGGTTACAGACTCTGCTAACCCAGAAATAGTACCTCAGGTTAAGAACTTTACCTCAGGATGAGAACAGAAATGGCACGGCGGCAGCGGGAGACCCCATTAGCTAAAGTGGTACCTCAGGTTAAGAACGGTTTCTGGTTAAGAATGGACCTCCAGAACTAATTAAGTTCTTAACCTGAGGTACCACTGTAATTATTATTGCATCATATCCCAATTTTCCTCTAAGGAACTCAGGTGTGTGTGTACACTGCTCCTTATTATCCTCCTAACAAGCCTGCAAAGTAGACTTGCCTAATAGTAAGTGAGTTGTCCAAGGTCATCCAGGGAACTTCATGGCTGAGTGGGACTTTGTTTGCCATGTCTTAGGCCAACACTATAACCACTATATTACACTGCATTCCCAGGACTTTATTCCTAAGAACTTTTGAGATTTTCTCATATTAGGTCTTTATTTATCAGAATTTCACCCCCTTCCTATTCAAGGCCGACTTAAAGTGAATGTTTGATGCCCCTAATATTTAGAAGTTTTGTTTTGTTGTTGTTGTTTGGCACAAGGCAAATATCTTCTTATTTGCACAGGCTTTTTGGGTTACTTTTGGAACTTTGACCTGATCTGCACTTCCGCTTTAGAGTTTTTATGTTTTAAAATTGTATTTAAGATGAGTTGCGTGAAGTGGTTTAACCACGCTTTGGTAAAACGCCCTGGAATCTTTAGATGCAGGGCAGTGGAGAAGCATTTTTTATAAGTATAGCAAGTCTGTGACATAATTTCAATGGATCTTTATACGAGAGATCAGCAAGTAAATAGCTATGGTGTTTATTTATTTATGGAGAGTAGCCCTGAAACCAACAGGGAACCGGGAGACATTAGCTGGAGCTCATAGGTCCCTGCTGGACTGTTAAGGGCTCCACGGATTGTTACCTCAAGTATTTTACAAAGCAAACACCTCTTATCTGAGGCAATATTCTCTCCCTGGCCCCTTGGCCATGGACTTCAAAAGCTGAGCACAGGGAAAGCCAGAGAGGCAATAACCTTTAATCTGACAGAGAGGCCATCCTGGTAGGGACAGACAAGTTAAGGAGTCTCTAAAAAGTCTGCTGTGGTGTTTTAACCCCATCAAGCAATTAAAGGCCATTTGTTTCATGGTCTGCACCTTTTCTACACTCCCCAACTGACACACACACACACACACACACACACACACACACACATTTTTAAAAACTAGCTTCAGTATTTGGGATCCTTCCTTCATTAGTCCACCAATGCATTTCTCTTTATCTCAAGCAAATGCCCAAGTTGTTGTTGTTTCTAAGCAAAGAGCACATTCTGTGTATTGAATTATTTTTCAAGCTATTATGAGTAGAGTACGGGTGGAGCTCTGCAGCTACCCCGCGTGATTTAGAGCAGACCCCTTCCTCCTCCCCTGTTGCAGCCTTTGATTCAACCCCCATGCTCTCACTCACAGTGTGGATCTTTGCTCCCTACTTGTTCCCAATGTAAATGTAAAGGTCCCTAGTCGGTTAAGTCCAGTCAAACGTGACTATGGGGTTGCGGTGCTCATCTTGCTTTCAGGCCGAGGGAGCCAGCGTTTGTCCACAGACAGCTTTCCGGGTCATGTGGCCAGAATGACTATACCGCTTCTGGCGCAACAGAACACGGTGACAGAATCCAGAGCGCACAGAAACGCCATTTACCTTCCCACCACAGCGGTACCTATTTATCTACTTGCACTAGCATGCTTTTGAACTGCTAGGTTGGCAGGAGCTGGGACAGAGCAGTGGGAGCTCACCCCATCGTGGGGATTTGAACTGCCGACCTTCTGATCGGCAGTCCCAAGAGGCTCGGTGGTTTAGACCACAGCGCCACCAGCGTCCTGCTCCCAATGTAGATCTGTATTCACCCCCTTGTTCCTGATGTAGGTCTTCACTCACCCTTTCTTCCCTGCCGGGGTGGGGCTGCCATTTTGTGGTTCGTCCCAGGTGCCAAAATGTCTTGGGCCATCCCTGTATGGAGGGCCACAGGTTCCTTACCCACCGATGAAGCAAAGAATGGTGTCACAGCAGGACATAGCTGTGGCGACAGCCTCACAAGCACAATTCATAGACCAGCTTTCATCCCCATCGATGAGAACAAGGAGCTTGGAGTCCTAGGCTGTGTGTGCACTGTAACTTTACAGCATATTTGAAGCACCGTCTTTTCCTCAAAGAATTATGGGCCCTGTAGTTTACCCCTCACAGAGTTAGAGTTTCCAGCAATTCATAGCAAACAGCAGTGCCCAGAATCCTTTGAGGGAAATGATGTGCTTTGAATATGCTTTAAAAGTGCTGTGTGTATATACAGTCCTAGTGCAAAATTAAATTACATTGCACAAACTGAGGGGTGTACTGTGAGTCCTTCACATTCCAATTCCAAACACTTATAATAATGCCAGTGGCCTGAAGGTAACACCAATGATCAAAGAAACAAAACAGAAAAGTGTGGTTGTAGAAAGCCAACTAGGGCAGATTTTGTTGTTATTTCTGGGTTGAGAGGGACCGGAAAAGAAATGTTCCCCTTGCGGCAAATTATTCTGGCTTTTTGTGCCTTTCTGACAATATTTTGGACTATAAATCAGGAAATGAAGTGCTATAAATAGGGACTTTCAAGTATGGCCTTGGAACGCACTAATGTGTAACCTAAGCACAAAAAGCTAGCATGTCAACCTTTCTCCTTTATTCAAGGTCTAAGTGGGATATACAGTGAATACCGGAAAAAAGTGGGTTCGTATATTCAGTCCCTGATTTGACCTTCTGTAAAAAGCCTTTGTTTAGCAAAGCTTGTTTAGCAAACCTTTGTTTAGGCTTGTTGGTTTACTTTGTCTTTAGGAAATTGCAGGTCATCTGTGCTTGCGATTTGTCTTGTACCGAACTCATGTCAATAACTCTGTGATCAAAACTGGCTTCAGTATGAGGCTGTCCCAGTTTAGGCAGGAACCGGCCTTCCCATTGATCATACTGCACCAGAAGGCTATTTTTGACTTTTCTCAGTGCCTAGCATGCAGGCCTTCCAAGTGTCTCTATTCTCCAGGGACAGTTCCAGTTTTAAAGAAGCCGTCCCAGTTTCTGACTTGATCCCAGAATGTCCCACTTTTCCTTGGGACATCCCTATTTTCGTCAGAGAAATGTTGGAGGCTATGTGCGTGCTGTTTGCAGATGGAACACATTTCAGGAAAATAAATCTCAAGTAAAGTATCCTCAGTTGAATTTGCTGATTGTAAAGAAATCCCCTCAGTGGCTGACTTTGGGCTCTTGGATTTCAGAGTCACTGGCGGAGGAAGGAGGGTGCGGTGGGTGTGGCTCACCCCGGGTGTCATCCCTGGGGGGGGGTGACATTGCCGCCCCGCCCCCCAGATGCTCACGCCTCCCCCGGGTGCACAGCATGTGCACTGCTCTGGGTGCCACAGCAGCTAGCTCCGCCTCTGCCCTGTGCAACACTAAAAATTGGTGCCCCTGTGCCTCTCACACTCTGTTCTACATCGTTGTTGTGGCGCCCCCTATGGCAGTACCCTAAAACTGCCTCTTATCCCCTTTTCTTTGGCTCATTTTAAAATGGCTTTTTTAAAAAACTCAGAATTCTGAGTACAGTGTTCACTGAAGATAAATGTTCCATTAACTGGTTTCCTTTTGCCAACTGTGAGGATCTGGTGCAAGGTGGTATCCAAATCACTGTGACTGGGCAGAAATTAACACCTACACTCTCTAGTGCTGGGAAATAGGGCCCTCCACACTGCTAGCATGCATATATATATATTCAAACCCTCGAGAGAGGAACAATCAAAACTCCCATAAGATTCAGCAGGGCTCTCAAGAATGAATTGCAAAACAAATGAAGATTTTAATAATGAAAATGTAGGATTGGAAAGGCAAATACAGTAAGGAGAGACCTTTTTTCTTCCTTACACACCCTCCACACACACACTACAGAGAAATGGATTGGGCTGACAAAGGGAGGTGGGCAGCAGGAGTTGGCGAAGAAAGGCCAGGAGAAAACTAAATACCAATTGGAGGGGGGTGAGGAGGAACTGGCCTTACATAACAGCCTCATTGCACCCCCAGAAATAATGGTTTGATGGAAATGGTTGCTTTTTCTTTTCCAAGGCTCTGGGGACTCAAATGCCTTTCCAAAACCAAAATAGCCTTATGTAAATTAAGAGCACAAAAGCCCAGTTTTATGATTTGGGTTGCAGTTTAATTCCTTTCTATCTTTCTTGCCATTGTTTAAAAAAGCAGCCCCAAACATCAAAGGAAAATGGCATGTGTTCTAAATCAGGGCTCCAGCACTGAAGTATGACAGCACAAAAATTAGAGCTAAATAAATGTGCTGTTTTAGCTCTCATATTTTCCCCAGAATTGCGTCTTACGAAATCAGCTCCTTTAAAGATGTGGAGGTTTGGTTGCTTGCTTGCTGGATTTGTTCTTTTTCTTTCTTCTTTCTAAATTCCTTTATTTTGTTTGATCTAACTCTGATGTTGGTGCCGTGGCAAAAGATCACTCCACTCTCCTCCCCCAAGAAGTACAATAATAAAATAGGTAGTTGTCACAATACGTTTGAACACCGGATCCTGGCTTCTTAGTTCCTCAAGCATGCATGGAATAAAATGAAACATTTAAAAGTGTGCTGTGGTGTGGCTTGACAGACAAGTATGATTTTTACCAAACAGCAAACCTGCCTCAATAGGCAAGGGGGATATTAAAAGCAACCATGGAAGTGTACCACATGCCAAAGGGTTCTGGGTTACAATCATTTGCATTTTCTGTAAATTGCTTTTCTCCTTGTCCTGCAAATGCTTATTCATGGGTTCATCTTTTTGCTTGTTTTTGTGTGTGTGAATATATAGACACACACGGAGCGAGAGAGCGAGAGGGAGGGAGGGAGACTGCCAACTCATAAAATATAGGGATGGGATATAATAAAAAATAAAGTCCTATTCAAAGCAGTACAAAATAAGCATTAAAATGACTGGCTAATCAAAAAAGTTTTTTAACAGCTGCATAGGTCTGTCAGTATTAAAAGGTCTTCAAAAATAATTGATAGGGAGGATGCCTGCTAAATCTCCTAGAAAGGTATTCCACAGCAGGGGACCATCAACATTAAATACCTGATGTCTACTTCAGACCAGTCAGGCCTCTGTAACACAGGGGACAACTAACAGCAGTCCTCCAAATTATCTCAGTGACTTGAGTTGGGAAATAAGGGCTCCGGCAGTCCTTAAGGTATCCCAGACCCAAGTTGTTCAGGGCTTTGTATATCAGCACAAGAGAATTATCTATATATCCTTGTGATGGCAGCAAACATGAGGTTTGCTCTTCTTTAGCAGGATAGACCAGTAAAATTCACAAATACACAGTTTCATACATTGGGGCAGGAGTGCCAGTTTGTTCCCATGACCATGGCTGCCCGGGGCCCTGGCTCTGAAATTTGTGGGTGCCTGGCCCCTTCAAGGGGAAATTTGTGGGTGCTTGGGCACTCAGGGCCCCAAGGAGTTGGCACCTATGCATTGGGGGGCTAAACAGCCCTGCACCTGGAAATTTTTTTATGTCTGATGTTTTTACAATTTTTTTATATGCTGTAAGCCGCCCAGAGTGGCTGGGGAAACCCAGCAAGGTGGGTGGGGTATAAATAATAATTAATAAGAATAAGAATAATAATTCATAATTAAGTATAAGATCCAGGGTTGTGTGCTACCATAAATCAAGCATCTAGCATTTCATCCAGCAAGACCCAACAACTGCTACTTGATTTGATTTGAGTTGCCATATTTCAAAAGTAAAAACCAGGACACCCCAAAAGTTGTTGAGCTTCTTTTAGGAAGACCCAAAATTTTTGAGCCTTTCTTAAATAAAAACATGCATTGGCTCGTTAATAATCTGAAATGCTTTATTTCTATGGGCTTATCCTGATTTTAAGCAAGTGGATTACGTATCTCAAACACAATGCATAATATTTGACTTCAGTTGCTTCTGGGGCTAGCATTTCCTGGGTTGCAGCCCAGGTTGCATTAGGCAAAATGTTGGGCGACAGGAAGCAGTGTAATTCTACTTGATGGAGTGCAGTGCGATTGTCCCGATGAGGAATGGCTTGTTCTTTTCCATTCTGGCTGGAATCTTGCTTTCCGAAGTTTGTCTTCCAGTATTCCCGATATCCTTCAACAACGTAGAAGAGCATCCAAACTCCACAAATTGCAATCCAGTAGAGTTCTTTGTAGGCTGTTACCTCTGCACTTTCAGCCCAGGGATTCATTTCTGGGCAGCAAAGCTACAGGGCTGTATTATGGTCACGTTTGCAGAAAGTCCTGAAGGCATTTGACAAATATATAGGATTTATGTGATACCCAAATGATGAATTAGCATTCCCCTACTACAGATTATATAAGAGCAGGAGGCAAATCTATCTATCTATCTATCTATCTATCTATCTATCTATCATCTATCTATCTATCTATCATCTATCTATCTATCTATCTATCTATCTATCTATCTATCTATCTAATCTATCTAATCTATCGATCTATCGATCTATCATCTATCTATCTACCATCTCTCTCTCTCCCTCCCTCCCTCCCTCCCTCTCTCTCTCTCTCTCTCTCTCTCACACACACACACACAACCTCTTTCCATTTACAGTGGTACCTCGTGTTAAGAACTTAATTCGCTCTGGAGGTCCATTGTATTTCTGTTGTAGAAGCCCACCAATGCAGACCTGACTGTTTCCAGGCAGTGCAATTGTCTGCAAGGGGCAGTGTTGTGCAACCATTAATGCTTATGGTACCAGCCCTGCTGCATGAGCCTGGTATAAATGCAGAACTTGTCCTCAAATGGCTTATCAAATTGTTTTAAAATACACTGCTTAGAGCAGATTTGTACATTAAATAATAGCAAGGGGAATGAATGTACAATTCTCTGCCATAGTGAGATATATGGGCAGTAGGCATTGGAATTGCCAGCCTCCCCCCAACCTACTGGTGTTTTGCACTACAACTGACATCAGCCCCAGCCAGCACAGCCAATAATCAGGGGAGATGGGAGTTGTAGTTCAAAACATCCAGAGGGCACCAGGTCAAGGATGGCTGGTATAACCCAGGTATATCCATGAAAGAGATGCATGAGTTGCCTCTTGGACATTCCTTCTGAAGCACAAAAACAGATGCAGAAGCCCCTGTGAACTGCATTTCCCGCTTCTTTATAATGTCCAGAATTGCTCCACATTTTAAAAGATAAAAAATGCAATTTGCTGATTTGTGAACTGCAAACTGGAAAAGAAGCCTGAGAACATGCTATATGCACTCGTTGTGCCCTTTTCTGGATAATATCCAATGTGTGTAGGACCAGGATATTGGATATATCAAGCCTTTTCTCTCACACACTCACAATATCTTTTTGGCTCCAGTGTGCATAATCTGTTTCATTCGCTGTCTTAGTCATTCACTGACACACCACAGATCGTTTATTCTCTTGCTGACACACCCTGAGCAAATCTTCTTTCAATTGCCAATATCCGCCCACATATATACTCACTTAGGAACTATATCAGGATAAGAGGGAGGATTCATTTGTGAAGTTTGGATCTAAGCACATTCTGGAGTTTGGATTTGGAATGTAGGGTCATTTTGTGTCTTATTGCAATAACTATATTTAGATATCCAGCATTAAGAATGAGAGATTCTTTTCATCTGGTGGAGTGATAAAGCTACCATTAACATTTTTGTATGCAGTTATGCTCCCTATTAAGCTGGCAGTTTAACTCTGCTCACACACCAGTGAAAAGCTGAAAGCTTGCTGTGAAATATTCTTTGCAAAATAAGGTTACTGGGCGGAACAATCCAACTTCTCCTTACACCTGGCTGGGTTGTTGCAGTTGGAATGCCCAGGTCTCCCAGTGAAGCCAGCACTTTGCTGGCTGATGCTGCCGGAGCAATGGAAGCATCATTTTGTTGGCACTGACCTCCCACTTCCATGTGCCAATCATGTGGGTGGGCTGGCTGCTGACAAGACCTTTGACAGCAGTTACCAGTGGGAAAACCCCAAATGGGGCATTGCAAGGGAGAGCAGGAGTAGGTCTGTGTCAGGCTTGGGATCACTGGCACGGGGAGCACACCAGATCCTGGTTGGTGCACTGAGCTTACTGCCCTCCCTCCAATCTTCTCCCTGGCCACCATGAATGGGAGAACTATGGGTGTGGTGGTGGTCTTGCCACTTGCCACCTTACCCAAGGTGGCTTCACAGTTTACATTTGTAAGTTGCAGGAGTGGTTTCTATCTAAAAATGTAACATGGGGGAATCTATGTGTTTTTCTCCTTCTTGAAATGCTGGCCTACAAAGCTGCCCCCACATTATTGCCCTGAATATAGTTTGTTAGAAAATAAGAAGAGCCCTGCTGGCTTAGACCAAAGACCTCTCTAGTTCAGCATCCTGCTCCCCACTGTGATTAACTAGAGACGTCTATGGTAATTTATAGATTCCACAGCCTTATTTCCTTCCTCTCGCCCCCACATACATGCACATTGCTCCAAACCAGGGGTGTACCTTGGGATTGGGCAGGTTGGTCTCCAACAAAGGTGCAGGCCTGCCCCCCCCCAGCAAAAATCACACTTCACTCTGGCTTAGAGTTGCTCATCTACACAGTGGCGTAGCGTGGGAGGTGCAGGGGGGGGGCCGGCCGCACCGGGCTCAACATCTGGGGGTTAGGGTTAGGGGGCGCAAATCCACGGGTTGGGGGCGCAAATTACTTGCCTTGCCCCGGGTGCTGACAACCCATGCTACGCCACTGCATCTACATGCTCCCTGGGGCGCTCTAGGAGGCCAGGCCAGGCATGCAGGCTCCTTTGGATGCCTTGGCAGAGGAATCTGGGTGTCACTGGCATTGGCCATGGCAGCAGCCCTGTGGGGCCAGCTTCCCAGTTGGCTATTAGAAGTATGAGTGGAGCTTGGAGGGAAGAAAGATGGAGAGAACAGGTAAAAGTTGCAGGAGGAAGCAAAAGGAAGGAAGGAAGGAAGGAAGGAAGGAAGGAAGGAAGGGGAAAGCAGTGAGCGGAGGGAGGAGGCAGGAAGGCAGATGGATGGATGGATTGAAAGAGGAAGGGAGGTGGAGCAGACCAGACCCAACCCTGATGGCCGCGGAGGAAGTCACTGGTGGAGCATAAAAGGAAGCAAACCTTTTGAGTTTCTGGTCTGTGGCCTCTCCTGGCTTCAGAGGCACCAATACAGCTCCTTGCCAAGGGTGCATGGGAGCCTAGGTATGCCTCCACTCCAAACAAATTATTGCCCCACCCCCCTGCCATGGCTTAAAAGTCAAGAAGTCAGTCACGGACCTCCGACATGTCATTTACCTTTAAGATCATGAGCATGGAGAAATCCTGGATTCAAATGTTAACAATTAACTAGGTGGCCATAGAGAAGCTACTGTCTCTCACCTTCCTAACACTACTCACCTCCAGTCTGCAACACGGGAGTAATATCATTCCGGCCTCAAGCTGGCTGATATAATGTAAATGATGTGATGTAAACATTCCCAAAGTGCTGTATGCTGTCTGACAGCTTTTGCTGCAACATTATACACATTGTGGGGAGTTGAGAGATGTGATTATTATTATTATTATTATTATTATTATTATTATTATTATTATTAAAGTGTGCCTTTCCCCTCCCTCCTCCCCCCAAATATGCATCCCTAGCATGCCTTAAGAACCCTCTCTCCAAACAACTTTGAGTTATCAGCAATCAGCAGCCATGAGAGCAGACTGCACAAGACATATGTCAATTTGCCCTTTTAATCGGTGAGAGAGAGAGAGAGAGAGAGAGAGAGAGATTAAATCAGCTGGGAGATGCTTAGAGTACGACTATGATTCCTCCTTGTCTCTTGGAAGAGACACATTGCCTGCTTCTTTTTAGAAACCACATTCCTAGGTTTCCTAGGGTAGTTCCAATAACTCATTTCTTAACAGGAAAATGTTCTGGTTTAGGAAGGATTACTCTGAAAAGTTTTGACAATAAAATTTCAGCAACTTCTAAATTGTCCGTGTTTCCTAAATACCCAGCCACTTGGGGATCTGCCTCTAGTCTTCTGAAGCCCGGGCTGATTGATAACAGGACTCTATCACACTGTCCAATGGAGGGGGAAATTCAATGTGGTAGAACCAGCAATGTCGTCTGTATATCAGCCATAGTTTAGGTGCCTCGGGGGAAATTGTAACAAGTAATCCAGGCATTGAGACAGCTTCTCAGTACCTCTGGCTGGGCTCCAATGGGCTATACAGTGTTGGCAAGAACTTCCAAGTTTTGCTTGACACATCTTTGTAATAGAACGTAGCAGAAAGTTGCTCAAGATGTTTTATTTGGAAATTACAATTAATCAGGAGGCTTTGAGGGGCCAAAACTCAATTTCAACACAAGTTTCCTCTGTTTTGCTGAATTTCATCCATTACCTCTGCAATAAAGAATGACAGGCGGTGCATTTCTGGCTGATTATGGCATGTGTCAGGTGGATCGAGGAGGCAGGAAGCCAAAAGGAAAGTGACTAACTACCCAAGATGTGCAGTAATCCCTTAGAAATGCACTGTGCTTCAGAGTCCCTCTGCTACGATGAAATGGAATTGATTAAACACAGTGGCCCGCATCCAGAAGGTGCTGAGCACTTTCGACACTCAGTGAAAGGGTAGGTGCTAATCAGTGCCAGGAGATTTAGCCCGATCCCCCGAGGCCATTTACTAACACAAAACTCATTCCTGTTGTACTACTGTGGCTTTTGGAAGGGGTGGATTATTCATACACAGGATCTCGATGAGGTCTACTCATTAGGACCTTTGCCTGGGGTTCAGGGGACTTCAGGGTTCTCTGTTTCATCCAATCACAAATGTTCATTGGGATGCTACAAGAGAAATCAGATTGCCTAAAAAGCACTCTTTCAGCCCAAATGGTCAAATACTGTCATCAATGATATTTGGAAGCTGCTCTGGGAGCCCTTATCAGCTGCAGAATAGGATAAAAAATGGAAGTGGCACTCCTACAGGTACCATACAATACCCATTCTACATTTGTAAGAAAGTGATCGAGGGAACTCCTTGACTATTAACACCAGGCAGGAACCTTCGCCGTACCAATTGCTGGGAAACACAGGTGTGCAGAGTGCTATTGTGCGCATCTCCAGCTTTCAGGTTTCTGATGAAATAGGGTGCTGAACTAGACGGACCATTGGCTTGATCCATCAGGCTCGTATTCTGTTCCAAGCATGCCATCTGTCAGCCATGGTAGAAAGCTGGTACTTGGTCATGGTGGAAAACCTGTAGCCCTCCTTCTGTTGCTGTGGTCTAAGATTCCTATCTTCTCTGACCATTTGTCTTACTCTCTGGACCTGATGAGTGCTGGAGTGTAACAGCATCCCGATCGTCACAGTTTCCTCACCCCTGCACTAGACTATACTGGTCATTGCTATGACACAGCCTATCCTTTTATATACAGTCCTAGCGCATTTTAAGTGGGGAGCATTTTCAATAATCGGATTTTAATTTATTATTTTAGTTTCATATTTTTTCCAGTGTATATTGCTGTTTGACATAATATTTAGCAGTAGCAATGTGATGGTGCAATGCTTAACATGGTTATCCTATGCACGCTTACTTGAGAGCAAGGCCAAGAGAAAATCTGTTGCATTTATATCTGAGTAAGCGCTGTGGTCTAAACCACAGAGCCTAGGGCTTGCCGATCAGAAGGTTGGCGGTTCAAATCCCCGCGACGGGGTGAGCTCCCGTTGCTCAGTCCCTGCTCCTGCCAACCTAGCAGTTTGAAAGCACGTCAAGTGCAAGTAGATAAATAGGTACCACTCTGGTGGGAAGGTAAACGGCATTTCCGTGCACTGCTCTGGTTCACCAGAAGCAGCTTAGTCATGCTGGCCACATGACCTGGAAGCTGTCTGTGGACAAATGCTGGCTCCTTTGGCCTATAGAGTGAGATGAGCGCCGCAACCCCAGAGTCATCCACGACCAGACCTAATGGTCGGGGGTCCCTTTACCTTTAAACATGAAAAGGCTGAACGTGGATTCATGTATTTTCGTGTATCCAAGTGCCAGTGAAAAGACATAAAAAGTTCACTATTTGTATGGTTGGAAGCACATGCAAGGAGATCTCAGGTTCAGTCCTTGGCATTTCATGGTAGGAGTAGGAAAGACTCTTGTCTGAACCCTGGAGAGTCAGTGTACAATACTAAGCCAGATAAACTAATGGTCCGATCCTATGGTGCTGCTTACTAGAATATGGCTATGCAAATGACAAACAGTAAGTTGGCAAAATACAGCTGGAAAGTTTGAGGTAACCACAGTTTAGAAGATGAGGGCTCTGCTCCACTTTCTATGGACTTGTTAAAATAGGTTATTATTTAGCAATCAAAGATTAATTGTTGAAAAAAAATTACTGCAGAACCAACAGCCACATAATGAAATGATCTATTATATAAATCGCGTCTTCCTGCAAAGTGTGTTTTAAAACCGCCGATATTTGTTTAACATACAATTACTGTCTAACACAATCAAAATTAAAAGCCAGTAAGGAACATACCATTTAAATGATTGCTGAGAGCTCTCTCTCTCTTTTTCTTAAAAGCTGTCCATCCTGCCCTCCCCCCTAAAATTAGGAAACACTAGTTACTACCAAAGTTCAAAGGTATACCTTTCATAATGAGGTATTTTAGGATTAGGATTAATGGCTGTGGAATGTGTACATGTGTTTATGTATATATGACGCTAATGGGAACATGTGACACATGGGGCCTTCTTATGGCACCGATCCTACTGGGGATATTGCATTCATGAAGCAATTGATCCAACCACTATGGAAGGTCGGTAGCAGAGCATGTGTTTTGCATTCAAAATGGCCCAGGTTCAATTGTTGGCATCTTCAGGTAGGGCTAAAAAGACTTATGTTGGAAATCCTGGAGAGCCACTGTCAGTCATATAAACCAGGGTGTTCCAAACTTGGGCCTCTGGCTGTTTTGGGACTTCTTCTTCTTATTATTAATATTAGCCTGCCCACCTGGCTGGGTTTCCCCAGCCACTCTGGGCAGCTTACAACATATCTAAAAATATAGTGAAAACATCAGGCATTAAAAACCTCCTAATACAGGGCTGCCTTCTGATGTATTCTAAAAGTTGGGTAATTATCTCCTGGACATCTGAAGGGAGGGCGTTCCACAGGGAGGGTGCCACTACTGAGAAGGCCCTTGCTAGCAGGACCAGTGGTCAGGGATGATGGGAACTGCAGTCCAAAAGCAGCTGGAGCTCCAATTTTGTGTAGACAACATTGAGGTAAGTCACATCTAAGTACATTTAAAGCACGTGGTGTCTCCCAAAGAACCATGGAAATTGTTGTTTAGCCCTTGAAGAGCTGCAGTTCCCAGCACCCATAACAAACTGCAGCTCCCCAGATTCCTTGGAAGAAGCCATACATTTTAAATGTGTGTTAAATGTGCTTGAAATGTATAGTGTGGATGTGACCCTTAGATTAACTAATGATCTGACTTGGTATAAGGCAGCTTCCTGCGTTCTACTTATTTGTCACCACAGCAAGCCTTAAGTTAATGGTTTTCTTACTTAAAAGAACCCCATACATTGGCCCATTTGGCAAGGAACCACTGAACATCTGCCATGGAAACCCAGCAGGAGAGCCTGTTTCATGATGTAAGATGTACCTTCAGCTCACGTATGGCCTTGACCAGACCTGCTGGGTCTCACCGCTGGCTCTCATGAACTAACAGCACTGGTGGCCAAGGTGTCTTTCAGTACACCTGTACTGCTCTTTTTATTGATGAACCCCTGAGAAGCTTCCAATGGATTCTAGGGTTCCCTGGAGCCCAGTAAGAATGCTACTGCCATGGAAACTGTGAGGTTGCTGGAAGAGTAGAAAGAGGGTGGTCTCTGAACTTGAAGGCATATGCCCCAGCAACATCGCTGCAGCTAAGCAGGCCTGGGTCTAATGAATGCCTGAATAAGAGCCCGCCTTGGAACCACATGGATGCCAAATTGAGTTCCGCAATGGAACAGAGGCAATATAAAAATGGGCTCAATAAATACAATAGTAATGACAATGATTTATTATTTATACCCCGCCCATCTGGCTGGGTTTCCCCAGCCACTGTGGGTGGCTCCCAACAGAATATTAAAAACACGATAAAACATCAAAAATAAAAAACTTCCCTAAACAGGGCTGCCTTCAGATGTCTTCTAAAAGTCAGATAGTGTTTATTTCCTTGACATCCTATGGGTGGGCATTCCACAAGGTGGGCGCTACTACCAAGAAGGCCCTCTGCCTGGTTCCCTGTAACCTCATTTCTCGCAGTGAGGGGACGGCCAGAAGGCCCTCAGAGCTGGACCTCATTGTCCGAGCTGAACGATGCATATGTCTTACGTTAGAGAGGACAATTCTCTATGTGTGAGGTGATGGTCCTGCATTTGAAAGAGTCCTCTCTTTGAAGAATTGACTGATTCAAGGCCAGTGTAAAGATAAAGAAGGCTAAGAAGGAAGTGGAGAGGTCGTAAAGTTCCACACCAACAGTTAACTCCTGAACAGTAGACTGACCGGCCACATGGGTCACCTGGTCACTCACTGTGTTGGGATAGATTGTATTTCTATTTCAGTAATAGTAATTATTTTAAAAATAACATCCCTCTATATATATTAGCATATGCAACTTTTAATGCAAAACTCTTTTTTGGTGATGCATCTCCTCTCTTTTTTATTTTTTGTTTTTTAGCGATGCTATGCTAGGAGAGAAATACAGCAGCCCTCTAAACTAGCACATTGTTTTCTTTAGTTCTCACTAGCTCCAGCCCGTTGCTGGAAGGGTGAACTATCATTTCATGCTTGTATGGATGTATTTATTTAGGACACAGAGCCTGATGACTCAGGAAGTTATGTAAAAAAAAAAAAAAAGACATGACCCAGTTAATTTTAGATGCTATTGTTGGAAGCATATCAATGAAAATTAATCAAACGGTCATGAAAGAACCGCAAGGATAAAGTGCAGAACATTGGTGGGTGGGAAGACTCTTGGCAGCGGCCACTACAAAGGTTTTAATGAGAGGAAAACACATTCTCAAGCAAATTAGAGAGTAATGGTATGATTAAATGGTAAATAATGGTTAAGTGCATGACTAAAAGACAAGGACAGTGGAGATCCAAAGTTGCAGGAGTGGTGTGTCCTCAGTGTGTTCCTCTGAATAGCTAATTCCTTTCCTAGGAATTCAGCATGGATTTCAAGGAGGATGAGGGGAGTGTAGGGGCTGTGCAGGAGGAGGCAGGAGGATCTGGCGTCCATTGGGAATGGTAGGGTGAAAGGCTGGGAGCCAAGCAGTAGGTGGCGCCAGATCCAATGACAGACAGAGCCAACTAATTCCGTCTTCATCCCCACCTTCCTCCCTGCTGAGTTCTACAAGAGCGACACCAAGACAAAGCAGCAGCAGAAAGCTCCTGGACTGGTTATAGGTTAAGAAGGCAGGTAGGTGTGAGCTGGCCAAGGCAGACCACCCCAGTGGGTAGGATAAGCGTTTTAGAGAAATTGCCTATGAAACAAAACAAAAACAAAAAAAAGAGATATTCCAGAAGATGAGAGTAAGGCTCTTTGCACAAGCGTGAGGAGGAAGACCTGGTGGCACCCTGTGAGTGTTAGCTTATTGATCAACTTCCTGATGAATTAATAGACTGAAATTATAATTGTTGCCCACGATCTAAAATAGACGTCAGGTGGTTCCATGCACTTAAAGGGGGCTTTGGTCTTATATATATATATATATATATATATATATATATATATCAGGGATGAGACCAAGCGTAGTGAAAATTAAAGGGCACTCCCCACAAAAAAGCCTTCCTTGGACTTCCGGGGGCGGCGCGAACGGCAATGGCGGTCCTCTTCTGAACGGGAGAGGAGGCTCCGCAGGCAACGGGTCGTCCGCTACGGCGAAGCGGAGACCCATTCTGGAAAACCCCAGGCGGCAAGAGCCTGGGGTCTTGAGGCTCGGTGGGCGCCTTGAGCGACCCTCCAAGTGCAGAAGGAACCCCGTAAGGGGCTCCGGAGCACGGAGGGGGGTTGCGGCGCTGTGAGCTGTTTCACAGCCTGAGGAGCGAAGCCGCGCTGCTACTGTCGGTGAGCGCTGATCCCTTTTCCTGCTAAATTACGGATTCGGACGAAAAAGCAACTAACTTGTGAGTAAAAGACTGAATCACTTGAATTTGAGACTTTAAAAGGGAAACTTAAATTGGCTTGAACTTGGCTGAGAGCGGAGAGACGTGGAAGCAGGAAGTCCGTCTTCCGCAGCCATTGA
Source organism: Podarcis pityusensis (assembly GCF_964106645.2). Classification (NCBI taxonomy): domain Eukaryota; kingdom Metazoa; phylum Chordata; class Lepidosauria; order Squamata; family Lacertidae; genus Podarcis; species Podarcis pityusensis. The sequence continues at coordinate 33,764,000 of NC_138037.1, forward strand.
ACTTGAAAAAAGCAATCAGCTGGAGGAGTGGAGGCTGAAAGAAAGAGACTCTAAGTTTTACAGATCTAAGCATCTATTGAACTTGCATCTTAAAGTAAAGACTTTAAGTTAAAGATTTGGGATTTGTATTTGCACTTGACTTTCCTCCTCTTATTGGATTACAAACTAGAAGGTGAAACCCAGAGTCAGGAGCTGCCTGAGCACTAAGGGAGCTGTCAGCACTGCAGATTTGGATACTGTATATTGGAACTTGAAACAATCTGAGGGTATTGAGACCTTTTAAATTTGAAACATTCTTTTTGGAGATAAATAAGCACTGTCTGCAACAAAGTGACCATTTATAAACTCTGCTAAACATTTGTATTTGAAGGTTCTTGGACATTAAATTAGACTCTGAAAGACAGATTAAGCTCCCTCTAGAGGATTGGATTATAACAGTGATTTTACATGCACTTTTTACTTTCGATTCCCTTGCTGTTTGCTTGCTCTGGACCTTTCCATTCCCATGGGAACAACTCAGTGTGACCTTGACTGACAGATAACGTTGGAATGAGTGGCACAAGAAAAAGAGGGAGAGCTAAACAAACAACTCTAACAACTCTAACCTCAGCCTCACAGACACGTAGATCATCTGTGCCTACTTTGCCCTCAGAAGTGGAGGGAGAGGGCGAAGCAGAGCAGTTACAACTGGAAGATATGGCCTCAGGAGCATCTGTTTCTGTACTAGACAAAATTTTTGAAAAATTGGAAGCTTTGGACAAGAAAGCAGATGCGCAATCAGCAAAGATTGATAAAAACACAGAATGTCTAAATAAATTAACCACACAAGTGGTACAGAATGCACAAGCAATTGGACAGTTAACGGAGGCCTCAGCAGAAAATCGGAAATTGACTGAGGACACCAGACAAAGATTTGAAAATTTAGAGCAAGAGGTAAGACCACTCACTAAACAAGTCGGGGAACACCAGATTTATCTTTCGATGATAGAACTGCGAAACCGTGAGAACAACTTAAGGATTAGATCACTACAAGAGGCAGAAGAAGGACATCTAACTGAGTTTTTGACCAAAGAATTCTCCAAGTTCTGGAACTTGGAAGAAAAGGACTTTAAAATCGTGTCAGCCTTCAGACTTGGAAGATTTATAAAGAAGGAGAGGCCCAGAGACTGTTTGATAACATTGAGATCAAAGGAGGAAAGGGATAAGATTTTGGGACTACATTTTGTAAAATCACTGGAGGTGTTGGATAGAAGAATTGAAATTTATAAAGATATCCCAAGATTACTGCTTGATCTTAGAGCCGCCTATTCTGAACTTGTCAAACTACTAAGGAGCAACGCAATTCCATTCAGGTGGGAATTTCCCCAAGGAATATCTTTTACCTTTAGAGGGAGAAAGGTTAAAGTAAGAACACTGGAAGAGAGAGACAAATTCTTGTCTACATACGGAGAGGACCTTCAAAAAGGAATTGAACTACCTTCTGGGCCTGAGGCAACGCCAGTACCAACATCAGCATCTGTGGAACCTGAAGATCCTGAGAAGATACCACCCCTTGAAAAATAACCAGATAGTTCAGGATGTCTCTGCAACTGTTGAGCTGGAATATTAATGGTTGTAACATTCCGGAAAAAAGGAAGAAAATATTTCATATATTAAAAAAAGAACAATTGGACATTATTTGTTTACAAGAAACACATGTGACGAGGCTCCACAGAAAAGTATTAATAAATAAAAGACTGGGCCAGGAATTTGTATCGTCCGACAAAGTTAAGAAGAGAGGTGTGGTGATATATGCAAAAGAGAGCCTGTCACCTAAATTCCTATTTAAAGATGAACATGGAAGAATTTTGGCTATTGAGATACAACATCAAGGTGAGAAACTGCTGATATTAGGAATCTATGCACCTAATGAAGGGAAATCGGAATTCTACAAGAAGTTGCAGGAGACAATGCTGGACTACCTAGACTACAACAACATCATAATGATGGGAGATATGAATGGGGTCGTATCAACTAACATGGACAAGTCACAAAGTCAAAATGTTACAAAAGACGGCAGACTACCTAAAACCTTTTTTGAAATGACTGACAATATGGATTTGATTGACATTTGGAGGACAAAGAACCCACTAGGAAGAGAGGGAACATTCTTTTCTGAAGCCCAACTGACCTGGACAAGAATCGACCAAATATGGATCTCCAGAGGCCTGGCACCTAAGGTCAGAAAAGTGGAAATCTGCCCAAAGACCTGCTCCGACCATAATGCAGTAAAGATGGATATGACACTATTACCAACTGGATCCTTCAGATGGAAGATGAATGACAATTTGTTTAGAGATCAGGAAATTACCAAGAAGGCCCAAAAAGTTCTGAAGGACTATTTTGAGATAAATATGAATAATATGGTGGAAAAAAGAATAATCTGGGACGCAAGTAAAGCTGTAATGAGGGGATTCTTGATACAACAGAATGCAGTAAAGAAAAGAACACAAAATGAGAAGAAAGATAAGATCTTGGAAAAAATAAAAGAATTAGAGAAGAAATTAAGAGTGAATCCGAAGTCACAGCCAACTCTGAGAGAAATTAAACTTTATCAAACACAATATTCTAAATTGATAAATCAGGAAATTGAATGGAAGGTTAAATTAATGAAACAAAAAACGTTTGAGTCGGCGAATAAATGTGGAAAACTGCTAGCTTGGCAGCTGAAGAGAAGACAAAGATTAAATACTGTTACAAACTTAGAGGTTGATGGAAAAAACATCCAGAATCCAGTGGACATTAGGAAGTGTTTCCAGAGATACTTCAAAAAATTATACACCCAAGGGCCGCAAGATGATGCTGAGATTAAACAATTTTTGGTAAAAAATGGACTATCCAAATTGTCACAAGAAAATAGGACAATCCTGAATTCTAAAATAACACGACAGGAGATCGAACAAGCTATCCAGAACATGCAACTTGGCAAATCTCCAGGACCAGATGGGCTGACCTCCAAGTATTATAAGACATTAAAAGACTATTTGATACAACCTTTGATGGAGGTCAGCAATGAAATTATGGAGGGGAAGAGGGCACCGGAGTCGTGGAAGGAAGCGTTTATCACATTAATACCAAAGTCGGAAGCAGAAAAGACACAACTTAAGAACTACCGTCCCATCTCTCTTTTAAATGTGGATTACAAAATATTTGCAGACATTCTGGCAATTAGATTTAAAAAAGTTTTAAATGAAGTAATCCATAAGGACCAGGCCGGCTTTCTCCCAGGAAGACATCTGTTTGCTAATACAAGGAACATTATTGACATTTTGGAACTTTTGCAAACAGACATAAATACAAAAGCAGTCTTAATTTTTATAGACGCGGAGAAGGCCTTTGACAATATCTCTTGGAAATTTATGATGGGAAATTTAAAAGAGATGGGAGTGGGACGGGGTTTTGAGAATGGGATTGGGGCGATATATTCAGAACAGAAAGCTAAACTGATAGTTAATAATGTGGTTACAGAAGAGTTTAAAATTGAAAAAGGGACACGACAAGGTTGCCCTATTTCCCCTTTGTTATTTATTTCGGTTCTGGAAGTGCTATTAAACATGATTAGAGAGGATCGGTTGGTGGAAGGAATTCAGGTCGGTCAGAAACAATATAAATTAAAAGCTTTTGCAGATGACCTGGTTTTGACCCTGCAGAAGCCAGAGCCCAGTACGAAAAGAGTATTACAACTGATTAATGATTTTGGTCGGGTGGCTGGATTTAAACTAAACAAACAGAAAACTAAGGTTTTGGGGAAAAATTTGACTGATACAGAGTCAGAACGGTTTCAGAATGAGACGGAACTTAATGTGGTTAAAAAAGTAAAATACCTAGGGGTGAACATAACAGCAAAAAATCTAAGTTTATTTAAGGACAATTATGAAAAATGCTGGACAGAAATTAAGAGAGACCTAGATAGTTGGTCAAAATTGAAACTTTCTTTGTTAGGCCGAATTGCTGCTATCAAGATGAATGTATTGCCAAGGATGTTGTTTTTATTTCAAACACTTCAGGTCTTGGACAAAACGGGGTGCTTTCAGAAGTGGCAGAGAGACATTTCAAAGTTTGTCTGGCAGGGCAAAAAGCCCAGAATTAAGTTTAAGATTTTAACTGATGCAAAACAAAGAGGGGGCTTTGCCCTACCAGACTTAAAGTTGTATTATGAAGCAGCAGCGTTCTGCTGGCTAAAAGACTGGCTACTTCTTGAGGACACTGATGTGTTAGATCTGGAAGGGTTTAACAATGCTTTTGGATGGCATGCATATTTATGGTATGACAAGGTTAAAGCAAATAAGGCCTTTAAGAACCATATTGTCAGAAAATCATTGTTTAATGTCTGGACAAAATATAAAGATTTGCTGGAAAACAAAACACCAAGGTGGCTTTCACCTTTGGAAGCCAAGGCCCGAAAAAGACCCAATATGGAGGCTAAATGGCCAAAATATTGGGAAATACTAGAAAAGGATGGAGACAATTGGAAATTGCAGAGTTTGGAGAAAATGAAAGACAAAGTGCGAGATTGGTTACATTACGCTCAGATTAAAGAAGTTTTTAAAAATGATAAGAAACTTGGGTTCCAGGTGGAGAAATCGAAACTAGAAACAGAATTGTTAGAACCAAAGATTAAGGTACTTTCAAGGATGTATAACTTGCTGTTGAAATGGAATACACAAGATGAAACGGTTAAATCGGCTATGATAAGGTGGGCACAGGACATTGGGCATAATATTATGTTTGAGGACTGGGAGAGGTTGTGGAGCAATGGATTGAAATTTACTGCATGTAACGCTCTGAAAGAAAATGTAATGAAAATGATTTATAGATGGTATATGACCCCAGTCAAACTTGCCAAAATTTACCACCTGTCTGATAATAAGTGTTGGAAATGCAAAGAATGTGAGGGAACGTTCTTCCACCTCTGGTGGACTTGCCCTAAAGTGAAGGCGTTCTGGGAAATGATCTATAATGAACTCAAAAAGGTATTTAAATATACCTTCACTAAGAAACCAGAGGCTTTCCTTTTGGGTATTGTCGGCCAAGGGGTGGCAAAGAAGGACCAGACATTTTTTATGTATGCAACAACAGCAGCAAGGATACTTCTCGCAAAACACTGGAAAACTCAAGATCTACCCACACTGGAAGAATGGCAGATACAACTGATAGACTACATGGAACTGGCTGAAATGACCGGCAGAATCCGTGACCTGGGAGAAGAGAGGATTGAGGAGGACTGGAAGAAATTTAAGAACTATTTACAAAAGTATTGTAATTTGAGTGAATGCTAAACAAGACGCTAGATCAAAATAACTGAGCACCACTAAATTTAGAAGTTTTTAAGAAAATAAGTAAGCCTTCCTTGCCTCATTTCCCCCTCCAGCTTTCAGGCACAGTGTATGATGTAATTCATTTTCAGAGCTGTACCTAGGGTCCCTTGCACCCTTGGCAAGGAGCTGTATCCCTCCCAAAAAAAACCACTTTACTGCATTATTATTATTATTATTATTATTATTATTATTATCAGTGCTTTTTTCTGGGGGGACACAGGGGTACGCATACCTGTAAACATTTTGTGAATCTTTGTACTTTTGTCCATTTACTGTATTTATTTTTCCTGATTTGAACTATAAAATTGTGATTTTCTTGAGGCCCCCAGGCAGAATCCAGTTTCGCCAACCCCTAGGTATGCCTCTGCCCACAGTGAAATCTTTGCTCACTGAATAATGGTCATTATCACCCCTAACTAGTTTTTTCGGAGTCTTCGCTTGAGGACTTAAGAAAGTTGCCTTATACTGAGTCAGATCATCGGTCCACGTAGAGCGGTACTGTCTGCACTGACTAGGAATGGATCCCTAGGGCAGCCAGTTGGTGTTGGACTATGTCTCCCATCAGCCCTCTCCAGTGCAGCAAATGATCAGGGATGGTGAGACTTGTAGTACAACAGCATCTGGAGGGCAACATCTGGAGGGGAAGTCTTCTCTAGGATTTCAGACATACCTGTTTCTCCAACCTACCTGCAACTCCAATGATTAAACCTGGGACCTTTCGAATGCAAAGCATGTGATATGCCACTGAGCTACCACTCATCTCCAGCAGAGGGACTTAGAAGAGTGAATTCATAGGTGTAGTTTACCTGCTCAGCTTCCATTGTTCTGGAGTGGATCATTGAAATGGGTGGGACTGCTCTAACATAGCTGCTGCCTGATACGCAACAATGATTTGGGATGGATTGGGCTGGCAAATATTGGCACCCACCAAACTGGTGGTTCTGAAAGGGGTTTCTATTTAAGGCTCGACTGGAAACCTGATTTTCCAGTTGAAAAAGAATTTCCATTCTAAATGTTTTCCCCAAACTGTAACAGTTCGTAGAAAAGGCCATTTTACTATAAATCTTACAAACCCACCTCCTTTCTAGTATGGTATGCCCAAATGGAAATGGGATTTGTGAAGCCACTTTCACAATTGGCACAAAGTGTCCGTGGTCTCATCTGGAAGGCCAGGGCCAGGATCTGCTCCTGGTTTCTGAGGTTTCGTGTGACTCAGAAGACGTGGGAAGAAAGCAAAATGTCCTCGCTGACCTCTCCCTTGTCCTACCTCCTCATCTGACAGGAGTTTGGAAGGTTGATTGTCCTGGTTGTGTTTTGAGGAGAACAGCTTGCTTCTCCAAGTTCTTGTGACTATGTTGGTTTTCGCTTTGGGGTTTTTCTTAATCATTTGGCACAAACCAAAGCCCATCAAAAGGCATGTCTGGGATTTCTATTCCACTGTTTTGCTTCTCTCGCACTGCAGGGGGATTTCCTTTAGGAAGCTAATGTCTTTTGAAGGTTTTTGGAACGTGCAGGATCCAAGCCTGCCTTAAGATTTTCCACAGGCTGCCGTGGGGCTCTTGAGCAAAGTCATTTCCACTCCATGCAGCAAAGTCACCTGGGTGGTTGTGGTTTTTTTTACCACGTATTATTAGGCCAAAGAAAAGCCCCAATTCCCAATTGTTATTCTGGTAACTTTGAACATTGATAAACGACATTTTTCTTCTTCTACTGGGAGATTGTAAACCAAAAGTGCAGTTGTTTGCATAAGTGTTTTCTGGGGCTTAATCTGAGCTTGGGCTCACTATGCTTTTCCCAGATCCTAATAATTCATTTATTTAGTTTCTTACATTAATACAACACCTTCGTTACATTACAGAATCCAAGGCAGCATACCTGTGCTTCCTAACTAGCCAACATACCCAGTCTCAGCAAGATGGCTGCCTCATGTGCTTTCAGACTGTACACTGAAGTGCAATAATTTCAAATGCGCTGAGAAATGTGAGGAAGACGTTGTCTCTGAGCATGGTCAGAGTGTCTTTCCCTTACCACTGAGTATGCTCAGGCCATCCCTTATTATGAGGCTGGCCTTCCCCTTCAGATATGGTAGCTTCAAGAAGACTTGAGTCCTGGCAGCTGTCCTTGCAAAATAAACATCTGGCATTGTCTCCAGAGACATCAACAAATATTCCACACCGATATTTCCTGGAAGCATCAGCAAGTAGATTGCCTTCCATTAACATGAAAGAAAAGAAAAATCAAATTGTTTGCTTACATTCTGTGGTTTGTCCCAGGGAATTCATAATTTGTGGTACCTTTTACAGGGAATATTTTTCACTGGTCTTCCTGGGAATATATTATAATAATTATTTTTTAACCACAGCTGCCAGAGACATAATTCCTCAATGTCTTCTTCCATTGATGTCACCAGTAAAACTTGTGGTAGAGAGTGGGCAGAAATAAGCCCAGAAGCACATTGTAAGTCTCCACGGCACCAAACAGACTCCCCAGGGTAGGTGTGCTGGTCAGTTACAGCAAAGAATACACAAAAGTAGTCTCATGGCCCCTTAAAAATTTTCACAGATTTATTGTGGCAGAAACTTATCTGGACTAAAATTCACTTCATCAGATAGATCAAGGGTCAGCAATCTTTTTCAGCCGTGGGCCAGTCCACTGTCCCTCAGACCATGTCATGGGCCGGTCTATATTTTTTTGGGGGGAAATGAACGAATTCCTATGCCCCACAAATAACTCAGAGATGCATTTTAAATAAAAGGACACATTTTACTCATATAAAAACACACTGATTCCCGGACTGTCCACGGGGCGGATTGAGAAGGCGATTGGGCCACATCCGGCCCCCGGGCCTTAGGTTGCCTACCCCTGAGATAGATAGATAGATGATAGATCAATAGATAGATAGATGATAGATAGATAGATAGATCAGGATATCAGTGAACACAGCAAAGCACATCATAAATGTGCAACAGTACATGCTAAAATACATCATAAAACAGCATAGCTCAACAGACTGAAACTGACACGGGGACAAATAGAAGAAGATGCTTTCACCCCAATATGGCTCCCCTTTATTACATACACAGCCCAACAGGACAACAAGAACCCACCAACAGCATATGAACCTGTGATGGGACGATGAGCTGCTTGTGTGTAAAATCCTAGTCCCTCAGAGTTTGGTCAAGTTTGCAAACCTCTGTCTGTAACGGAGCCCCTTAAACATGGCTCCGTCAGTCGCTGGCAGATTCCGACAGTGGTTGCTTTCGGAATCGCTTCCAACATAAAAGCTCCTTAACGGAAACACGTCTTCTGGACTCTCTGCGTGACAGTTTCCGGCGAGGAGTGGGTGTCCCTACAGGAGGTCCTGAAACCTCCCCACTGTTTTCGCTGGAAGTGTCTCTGAGCCATCCCTCCAGCTCCCTTTCCCTCAGCTCAGCTCCTCTCCCCCTACTGGTTCCCTCTTCAGCTGCTGAGTCTCTCCCAACCTGTGTGAGCCCTTTCACTTCCCTTCCTTCCGATGGCAGTTCCCTGACATCCACCTCCCCTCCAGGGCCCCCTTCATCCCCTCTCGCCCCCTCCTCTACGGGCGGTGAGGAGGCAAAACCCCGGAATGAACTTCCTTCATCTTCCGATGTCCCGAACACTTCTCTCCACCTGTTGCGGTTCCTGGTCTCGAAGTACTCCTCCTCCTCAGAGTCCATCTCCCCTTCCCCTTCCGATTCCGAGAATCCTTCCAACTCCTCCTCCTCATCGGTGGTCCCAAAGTATTCCCTCCGGAACCTCTCCACAGGCTGAGGTTTCCTTGGGAACCTTTGATGGAACGTTTCTATCAATACCTCGTCATTGATATCTTCTGCCATTACCCAAGTGTTTTCTGACTCCGGTTCTCCTTCCCACGCTACCAAATACTCCACCTGATCCCCCTTCCATCTGGCGTCGAGGATTTCTGCCACATGGCTGCTGCATTCCCTTTCTTCTATGACCGGTCCCCGAGTGGCCATCCCTTCTCGTCCCCCCTCATACGGTGACAGTAACGACCTGTGAAATACTGGGTGCAGTTTCATGTGGTTGGGTAACCGGAGCCTGAAAGCCACTGGGTTGACCTGTTGAATGACCTCAAAGGGACCCAATCTCCTGGGTCTTAATTTCTTACAACCTCCTTTGAATGGCAACCCTTGGGTTGACAGCCACACCCTATCTCCCACCCTTATGGTTTCACCTTCCCTTCGGTTCTTGTCTGCCTGCCTCTTGTATTCTTCCTTCGCCCTTTCTAAGTTGAGTTGGAGCTGACGATGGATTGCTTCCATTTCTTCTACAAAATGCTCGGCTGCCGGGACACCCCATCTCTCCCCTTCTCCCCCTGGGAAAGCCCTGGGATGACACCCATAATTAGCCAAGAAGGGGCTCATCCCTGTGGACACATTCTCGGCATTGTTGTAGGCAAATTCCGCCAGCGCCAACTTTTCTACCCAGTCATTCTCTCTGTCATTGACATAACACCTCAGGTATTGCTGGAGGACCCCGTTTGCTCTTTCCGCCTGCCCGTTGGTTTCAGGGTGCCGGGCAGTCGAAAAGTTGACCTCCACCTGCAGTAAGCTCATGAGCTTCCTCCAGAACCTGGAAGTAAATTGTTTTCCTCGGTCTGAGACCACCCTCAATGGCACCCCGTGCAACCTAAAAATGTGTTCTACAAATAACTTCGCTGTCTCTTCCGCCGTGACTGCATGCGAGCAGGCTACAAAGTGGCACATCTTTGTTAGTAGGTCTACCACCACCATGATGGCTGTTTTCCCCTTGGACTTCGGCAGATCAGTCATAAAATCTATCGACACTGCCTCCCAAGGTCGTTCTGGGGTTGGTAAGGGTTCTAATAGCCCCGCCGGTGCCCGCCCACCAGCGGATCATGTAACGCTAGCCAGCTCATCCCCAATATAATGGGAGCTCCTCCCAAGGTGGCCACATTAAACGCTATCAGTTCGGTGTGCCTTGCCACCTTCATTATCATTGGGACGGTCTGCAAGCTGACTTCTCCTCCCAACAGCTCCCTGCCATCGATCGTGGTCACCTGCAGGGGGTTGCTTAAAGGGATCGTCTGTATCTGGTGTTCAGCTGCAAACTCTTTGCTCATGAAATTGCAGGAGCTGCCTGAGTCCAACAGCGCCTTTATCTTTAGAGGGTGTCCGTTTGGCAGCTCTAGCGCCACTTCTATCACTAGGGCGGGTTTAGGAGGTTCTGGCGTGGGCACTTTCACTGCTCTTTGGCCTGGCTGCTGTGCCCCGATGGTGGCAGCCAGGCGTTGGCTTTTACTTGCTTCGGTATTTCTTCCTCTCTTCCCTCCACAGCTCCTACCATCCCTTGCCATTCCTTCCTCTGGGGGCAGACTCTGGCAAAGTGACCTGGCTGTTGGCAGAGATAGCATTTCCGGGCGCCTTTTCCCTCCTTCTTTCCCCCCTCACTGGGCTTTGAAACTGCGCGCGCGCGCGCTGTTCCGATTTCCATCGGCTCTGCCGGCGGGAAAGTTGGCTCTGGAATGTCTGGAATGCGGAACTCCTTCCAACGTTCCCCCTTCTCTTCCCGCCTCTCCAATGCTCTCGCCTCCTGGCGCGCTCCTATGGTCAGCGCTGATTTGGTCAGCTGGTCCATAGACTCCGCCCTGGGCGCCCGGGAAAGTTCGTCTTTCACAGCCGAAGAAAGCCCTTCTTCAAAGAGCATTTGAATGGGTTCCGCCGATAGATCCCACCCCAATTTATGGATCAACATGGTGAACTCAGTCCAGTACTCACGGACAGATCGGCTCCCCTGTTTGCAAGCCATTAACTGTCTGCGGACCACTCCCTGTTCAATATCGCTGGAAAACATCAGATCCATGGCGCGAAAGAACTTCATCGTGTCCTTTAGGACGTCACTATTCGCTGCCATCAGAGGTCTAACCCAGTCTCTCGCCCCCTTTTCAAGATGCCCAATCACGAAAGCCACTCGTGATTCCTCGTCAGGGAATTCATCAAACTGCAGATTGAGGGCATATTGCATCTCTGTCCGAAAGCCATGATAGTCTTTGGGCTCCCCCCCAAACTTCTGCACCAATCCTGGTACCTTTCTGACGAGCTGGGTGTCTTTCCCCTTTTTGTCTGCATCCTGAGCCCTCCTCTCCTCAAGCCTCGCCGTCTGCAGCGCTAGCTGGACCTCCAACACCCGGTACCTTTCTTCCAGGCTTGGACCCGCTCCAGCTCCTGCTTCTCCGGTTCCGGCTGGGTTGCTCATGATGCCTTCTCCTGCACAAGCTGCTCACGAAGACTGTCGGAATGCTGTGATGGGACGATGAGCTGCTTGTGTGTAAAATCCTAGTCCCTCAGAGTTTGGTCAAGTTTGCAAACCTCTGTCTGTAACGGAGCCCCTTAAACATGGCTCCGTCAGTCGCTGGCAGATTCCGACAGTGGTTGCTTTCGGAATCGCTTCCAACATAAAAGCTCCTTAACGGAAACACGTCTTCTGGACTCTCTGCGTGACAGTTTCCGGCGAGGAGTGGGTGTCCCTACAGGAGGTCCTGAAACCTCCCCACTGTTTTCGCTGGAAGTGTCTCTGAGCCATCCCTCCAGCTCCCTTTCCCTCAGCTCAGCTCCTCTCCCCCTACTGGTTCCCTCTTCAGCTGCTGAGTCTCTCCCAACCTGTGTGAGCCCTTTCACTTCCCTTCCTTCCGATGGCAGTTCCCTGACAGAACCAATATGGCTAACTTGACCCAACGATTCCCTTCCCTGCACATGCAAGCAAATCTTACTGCACCCAACTGAGGACAACCAACCACGCCCTACCCTCCCAACCTCTCTCATTACCAAGGTAATATACCGTAATAAATGAATAGAAAGAGAACCTACCCAAGTGACACTGACATAAACACCCCACATACACACTAAGTGAAAAACATAAATTTTGCCACCCCACCCACCCCTCTCCCCTCACTCCCCCTTTTTCTGCTTCTTCACCAACCTTATTCTGTATACAACACTAATGTCCCATATCAAATGTAACTGATCTGTAAAAAAGACTCTACAACCTGAAATAAGAGACAATGCACGTGCTTTTGTAAACCAAGAAAATATTTAATAAATTAAATAATAATAATAATGAATTAGCATAGCTCAAACAACAGAGCAGATGGTCTTTTATTCCCACCCCTCCGGCCATTTCTGCCTTTGATGATGAATGCCCACTTCATTAATCTAATAGATTAGGCTTTATTTCTGCCCACTAAGTTCATTTATGTTGGTGGTTGTATAGGAGACCAAGGTAACAGCTTTACCAGGTATGGGGAACCTGTGGTCCTCCAGTGGTTGCTGGTCAATACTCCCATCATCCTTGATGGGGTGGGGAGGAGCTTGAAAAGGGTTGGTTGTCTGATTTTTGGCAATCATTGTTTACATAGGTTATATACTGGAATGAAACAACATGGTTATTATGTGCATCAGGTTAGTTTTCTGTTATCCGATTGCATGTTCCTAAGAGGTAGGAGTCTTAGTCACTTACACGAAAAGCTGAGAGAAGTCCTGATGTAGCTATGAGACCAAGTTAGTTGCACAAATCCCACTTGCAGGTTTCTCACAGGCATCTGTTCTGACATTGTGAGAACAGGATGCTAGTTCCACTTCTGAAGCATCCAGTTTGGGGAGTGTGGACTAGCTCCTGCTGTCAGTAGCCTCCACCAAAGGGTGAATAAACCTTTCGATTTCAATTTCTCTCAGTTCCTCTTTTTCACAGTCTTAAATTCATTTTTCCGCGTGTCCAAAGCAACTTGCGAAAATTCTCAGGAAGATTGCTCAGCGTTTGAGTGTGAATCTCTCGTAAAACACACATTTTTGCATGCAGTTCTAAGATATATATTTTGACATGCATTTTCTCCTGCTATAGTGGATTTTTGAAATAATAATTTTCACAAACATATGCATTTCTTTTCACCCTTCCCCCTAACATATGCATTCTTGTACACATTCTTTGATTGGAAAACTGGTTTGCAAAATTCAGAGATGTGCAAATTTCAAAGGATAATTGCATTTCACTTCATGCACTGGATTGAGAAGTGCAAATAGTAGCTACTCATTAAAATGAAACAAGATCAAAATTCTCCTCCACCCCCCCCATTAGTTTAAGTGAGCACAAAGGTGACAGAGGCCCCCTGCTGGCATAGCCCAACACAGCCAGGCAAATCTGGGCAGAGGAACATCTCCCCATCAAACTCCAGTATGGCAAATCAGAGTTTAGGTTGCTTTGCCAATCTGGAGCTAGCCCTAAAGCTGCAATCCTGTATCCACATCTCTGTGAGGAAGCCCCAGTGAATGTAGGACTTCTGAGGAGACATGTTTAAGGATGCACTCTTATTGCGCCATAAGCTTTTACAAACAAGAGCCCACCTCATCAGATTCATCTTGAGAGTCTTGTATGGTGGGTCAAAATGAAACTATTTCAGAAGATATTACAAAATCAGCAGGAAACTTTCCCCCCAAGTTTTAGAAAATCACATTACTACAATAAAATGTTTCCGGTCTCATATGTATGATTTAATACAGTTTTGGAATGCAAACAAGATATTAGACTAAGATGAATTTTTCATTCTTAACAGAAGCAGTCAAAAAAGAGAGAATTAAGTTTCTTGCACAGTTAAACAGTCTATGGAAGTAAGTTGCCCATTAGTCATTAATTTCCTGTAATACAACAAAGACAATTCACTGCCCCCTGCACTGCCTTGGTATTCTGCGTCTGAAGATTGTATGTATAACATACAGATGGAAATAGAGATCCTTAATGTAAAACAGAAAGTGACAATTGGCAAAACATCAAAGTTTACCCACATCCCATTCCTTCCTTGCTTTTTATTATCCTGTCTAAATTTAGTCTTTCGTAGAAGTATCCCCACCCCTCCAGTTTCCTCCACCAAGGAAATAATAATAATTTATAATAATAATTTATTATTTATACCCCGCCCATCTGGCTGAGTTTCCCCAGCCACTCTGGGCAGCTCCCAATCAAGTGTTAAAAACAATACAGCATTATTGAGATTGAATTGCAGAATTATGGTAAGTATTGCTTTTTAACCTGTGTGTAATTTGAAAGCAGCAAAATGGCCACAGCATGGTAAAAGAGCAAACCTGGAAAGATGAATTTTCCAACAACTCGCACCCTAGAGCAAAGATAGGGAAGCTGTGGCCCTCTGTTAGACCCCAACTCCCATCAAGCCCGGCCAATATGGCAAATGATCATGGATGATGGGAGTTGTAATCAACATATGCAGTCAGCATCTGAAGAGCCACAGATTCCCCATCCATATTCTAGAGATCTCTGATAAAGATTGACAAAGGTGGTGTTACAAACACTGAGAATGGATCATTATTAAGTCCCCAATCCTGAAAACACACAAATATTCATCTGCGGGCACAATGGCAGTGGTAGAATTAGAAAGAGGTCATTATGTGGGTTGAGTCAGTGGTGGCACACAACCAGTTTGGGTTTGTGGCCAAATGTTCCTATGATCACTATGTGTTACTGCATAACATACTCTTGTTGTTGTCATTTAGTCGTTTAGTCGTGTCCGACTCTTCGTGACCAGAGCACGCCAGGCACTCCTGTCTTCCACTGCCTCCCGCAGTTTGGTCAAACTCATGCTGGTAGCTTTGAGAACACTGTCCAACCATTTCGTCCTCTGTCGCCCCCTTCTCCTTGTGCCCTCAATCTTTCCCAGCCTCAGGGTCTTTTCCAGGGAGTCTTCTCTTCTCATGAGGTGGCCAAAGTATTGGAGCCTCAGCTTCAGGATCTGTCCTTCCAGTGAGCACTCAGGGCTGATTTCCTTCAGAATGGATAGGTTTGATCTTCTTGCAGTCCATGGGACTCTCAAGAGTCTCCTCCAGCACCATAATTCAAAAGCATAAATTCTTCGGCAATCAGCCTTCTTTATGGTCCAGCTCTCACTTCCATACATCACTACTGGGAAAACCATAGCTTTAACTATACGGACCTTTGTTGGCAAGGTGATGTCTCTGCTTTTTAAGATGCTGTCTAGGTTTGTCATTGCTTTTCTCCCAAGATGCATACTCTAGTTGTACTTAATGTGTGCTTGTTCTCCTGTAACGATTTGCATGGTTGTTGTTGTTTTTCTGCATGCTAGGTTTCGGTCACCTCATCCAACAGTTGTTGACGCTTGCAGGTGGTCGCATGGTACTGGTCTTGGAGGGAGGACATGACCTTACTGCCATCTGTGATGCCTCAGAAGCCTGTCTAAATGCCCTACTCGGAAATGAGGTAATCAATAGGATGAAATGCTGACAAACAATGCATGCTTCCTGGATATTTTGCCGCGCCATGGTGGATTAATAGTATGTGATATCAGGGTGACAGGATGGTGGGGTGGGTTTGTCCTAAATATAGAATGAAAATGTCACCCAGGTATGTTTGGGGACAGAACTTGACATGGTGGCAGCAAAGCCCAGATCTCCAAATGTGGATTGCAATGAGTAGCTTGTAAAACAGTGGCAGTGAACATTTTTCAGCCTGAGAGCCACATTACCATTTTGGAGAACCTTTTGGGGAGACCATATGCTGGTGGTAGGTGTGGCCAGAAACAAAAGTGGTTGGAGTAAGGGATGTAAATGTTACCTTTGTACAGTAGGCTAGTTTCTACACACGTTCATGCACCACTCTCTATCCTTCATCCAGACAAGCAAGAAGCATTAGAAGAGTTTGAGGGTGTATTCCAGGCAGGCATAAACACTCAAGCAGGGCCGGTGTTCTGAGGGGGGTCTCCTGTGGGCCAAATAGAGAGACCTGGAGGGCCGCATTTGGCCTGTGGGCCAGAGGTTCTCTACACCTCTACACTCCAGAGCCAGTGTGGTGTAGTGGTTAAGAGCGATAGACTCGTAATCTGGGGAACCGGGTTTGGGTCTCCGCTCCTCCACATGCAGCTGCTGGGTGACCTTGGGCTAGTCACACTTCTCTGAAGTCTCTCAGCCCCACTCACCTCACAGAGTGTTTGTTGTGGGGGAGGAATGGAAAGGAGAATGTTAGCCGCTTTGAGACTCCTTCGGGTAGTGATAAAGCGGGATATCAAATTCAAACTCTTCTTTTTCTTCTCCATTGTAAAGATGTAGGATGGCTTTTTTTTTCAGGGCGAAATTGTGGCCCCAGAACATGTGAGATCATGGTGGCCACATGGCTGGCAACCTTTGCCCCTATCATCCCCTTTAAAAAAAAGGATCTCTCCACCATTTTCACCAGATAGCCATGGAACAATGAGAATGAAGGATCTTGGAGGGAAACACACATTTAAAACTTCCCTTCTGTAAGCAGAAGGCACCATAGAAGGACTTCCGGGTTGGCGCCATCGCCGAATGGCGGACTCCCTCCGAGCTCCGGAGGGAGTCTGCTCGGCAGGGGCTGGGTCCTACCGCACCGGCGATGCGGGGACCCTTAAAAACCACGGCCACGAGGGTCGTGGACATGGAGACTCGGCTGGCACCGCTAGCGCCCTCCCGACTCGTGAAGGAGCCTTTTTAAAGGCTAAGGATCGGGTGCCGGGGAGAAGCGTGGTGCTTTGAGTCCTCTGCTATCCCTGCCGAGCGCAGCCGCATGCCATCCGGCGGAGAGCGCTGACTTCTTCTATTGAAAATTCGGACTTTTAGACAACAACCCGTGAGTAATTTGGAAACTGGGTTTAAAAGGAGGAAAAAAAGAATTTCTTTTTGAATTGGATACGAGCGGGGGGGGATCCAAAAAGGAAGTCAGTCCCCCCCCCTATTGTAAACCTTTCAAGACAAGGACGGGGCAACCAAGGTCCAAAAAGATTTGTATTGCTGATAAAAACTAAGAATTTCACGATGGGGAACTATAAGAACTGTGCTGGAGGATGAACTGAGGGAGAAGAAACGTAACCCCCCCCCCCTGGGAACCGGGGTGATTGAAGAGAGAGCCTGGTGAAAAGAGTCGGAGATTTTGACAGCTGTCAAAGTAGCTGTCAAAGTCGGAAAGCAGAGAGGATTTTATTATGAGAACTTTGCTGGCTAAATTTGTTACAATTTGCTACAATTTGTTAAAACTTGGATATAAAATGGCGAAAATATGGATAACAATCGGACTTTTGGACTAGAGAAGACAAAGTTATAACAATCCCCCTAGAGGAGTTTCGGGACATTACAAAGATGGTCGTAAGTGAAAAAAACACCATTGGAATTTTACAGGACTGGTTATCTTCTGGGAAAGCTGCGAAACGGAAACAATATTTTGTCTACAGGGTGTTCAGCTAAAGGAGACAATAGAATTTTCTATTGAAGAAAGGAAGGGACTGAACGCAAGTTTTTGTTCCTGAATAATAATAATCCCTGCAGACTTACTAAGCTTCTGAATTAGAACGTTTCAGCAGCGGAACAAGAGGAAACTGGACTACAATTTGGAGAGAACAATGGGGGGAGTTTTATTACAGATCTGAAGTTAAGGGTTCTAAAAATGTTTATGAAAGGGAAAAAAAAAAAAAAAGAAAAGAAAAAACCAGCAAGGAGTTGGGGGAAATAGGTGATTTATGGATTGTAAGAATCCCAGGCGGATAACATGGTTTGGTGGTCAGGGGGAAATTAAACCGGGGACAGGGGGGGAGAACTATAATCCAAAGGCTTGTTAACTTCTTTTTTTTTGAACTAGCTTTGTCTTATCTATTATACTCCTTATTTCTTATTTCTGATATTTTTATTATGTGGGGAGTTTTTATTATTAAAAAAAGGGAAATTGTGGAATGAAAATGGGGTGGGCCTTGGGAAAGAAATTTTTTGTGTTTTATTAAGGGTATTGATGTGGAGTGCAGAAATTTTAAATTCGAATAATGGTTTAACAAATTAAGTTTTTAATTAGAACTGAGAGCTTGTGGAGCCAACAATATGAAAAAGGAATATGGTAGGGGTGGGGGAAGGGGGGAGTCCCAGAAAGCGGATATATGAAAATAAGGCTATGAACGTATGTAAATTCTTGCTTTCTGTATTTTCTTTTTTTTTTTTGAAAATTTTAATAAATATTATTTAAAAAAAAAAAAAAAATGTAAGCAGAAGGCACCATAATCAATATCCTACAAACCACTTTGAAGTCTTGTATTCAAATGGAGCAGTGCTAGACTGACTGCTTACACATTACATCACAAAGAGAGGACACAGATTCACATTAAAAATGCATTTATGTGTGTGCGCACGCATGTGTAAATTTAGAAATCATTACTATAATTGAAACAGAAATGAAATCCATCTTAGCATAGTTGGGAAGGCTGTCACCCTGACTTCTTCAGGGGCTAATGGTTGGTGGGTGACATCAAGGACCCCTCTGCTTTCCCTTCTTAATCTTTAAAATGGGCACGGACCAGAGATTCCTTCCAAGAGAAGATTGTCCTCTGAGAGCCCTCCCAATGCACACCCTAAGCTAGGTTAATTTTGTTAATAGCTAAAAGCCCAGTATATTAGGAATATGACTGGTCATCCACTAACTTGCATGGCCAGCAGAAAACTATGTTTCAAACAACAACAACAGCAGCAGTGGTTAAATTGAGCCACGCATTATCATAATTAGAAGATGCCGTTCTCTGCAGGTGCTTAACTGGGTAATTAGAACTCATTTCCCAGCAATTCCCTTCTGCAAACAGTGCTAGCAGAGCACTAGCCATAGTTCAGAAAACACTGGCAAGGCCAAAGCTGCCTCCTCAACACGGCACACGCAATTGAGCTTAAATTAGGAAGGTCAGGAAAGGCCTTTTTAAGGCACTCTGCAGTTTGTCAGACGTATTTATTCATGTGCTGAGGATTAGAATTCATAAACATGAATGCAGGGGGCTTTGGAATACTTTTGCTTTGCCTTTGTTGTTCTTGGCTGGGACTCGTCAATGCAGCAGTATGCGGCTTTGTCCATGCTACTATCAGCACACACACACACCCCACATGCACACCCGTACACACACAAAAATCTACAAAACAAGCAACTGTCAAATGAGCAGGGACCTTCCAGCATTCATGGGGAGCCAGGCAGACATGCAGATGTAATGTCCCAGACTCAGCAGCAAGAAGGGCTTGTTTGAATTAATTTTGTCTCAGAATCTCTGGAAGGAAAACATCCTGAATCCCAACAATGTGGAAGAAATGAATAAATGGAGGACCGGGCTGGAGAAGAAGAATTGCTTTCTGCATTGTCGCTTGCAGAAATGCGATCAGTTTAAGAAGATAGCATTGTCTCCCACTTAAGAAAGGGATGAAAATTAGAGAAGGAAGAAATGATTGGGGGAGGGGGGAAAGCGTTCAGAAAAATTCTTCTGACAATAGCGTAGAAATAAAACAGTGATTAAGATGAATTGGTTGGAGTTGATGGATTATGGAGAATCACCTTCATCTCTCGTGGCTCAAGCAGATTAAGGCTGCAACTCTTGCTGGCCAGAGGCTGTGTGAAGGACCATTGGATGCAGAGGAAAGGGAGATCCACCGGTGGGGTGGTACTTCCACCACTGGATCTCAAAAGCCAATGGTCTGCAATAACTTGGAGCAGGGCCTTGTTTGCTCCTGTTCCATGGAATAGCATTCCTGTCAATATATGACAGCCAGCTGCTAACCTGTGCTTTTTGGAAATGGTTGAAGATATTTTCATTCCAGCTTTCCCAAATGGATAAATGGGTCCATTCTGTATTGTTTTAATTTTCTAAGAAATATATTTGCTATTTTTGCATTTTCAACTGTTTCCTGCTGGTTTTTATTGTACATCCCCTTTGAGATGACTGTGCAGAAGGTGATTAATATATTGATGACGATGCTAAGAAGAAGAGCAACAATAATAATTGGATTCCCCTACTCTGTGGTGCCTGTGGAACAAGCTATGGATGTAGGATGCGGGTGGTGCTGTGGGTTAAACCACAGAGCCTAGGACTTGCTAATCAGAAGGTTGGCGGTTCGAATCCCTGCGACGGGGTGAGCTCCCGTTGCTCAGTCCCTGCTTCTGCCCACCTAGCAGTTCGAAAGCACGTCAAAGTGCAAGTAGATAAATAGGTACTGCTCCAGCGGGAAGGTAAACGGCGTTTCCGTGCGCTGCTCTGGTTCGCCAGAAGTGGCTTAGTCATGCTGGCCACATGACCCAGAAGCTATACACCGGCTCCCTCGGCCAATAAAGCAAGATGAGCACCGCAACCCCAGAGTCGGCCACGACTGGACCTAATGGTAAGGGGTCCCTTTACCTTTACTCTGTGATGCCTGTGGAACAATATATGAATGTAGATGTAGGCCTCTCTAGGGGGGGAGGTCCAAAGCCTAGGCCAGGCATCCACAAACTCAGCCCTCCAGCTCTTTTGGGACTACAATTCCCATCATCCCTGATCACTGGTCCTGTTAGCTAGGAGTGATGGGAGTTGTAGTCCCAAAACAGCTGGAGGGACAAGTTTGGGGATGCCTGGCCTAGGCACAGAGCTGCAGAAAAAGCTCTCTTCCCAGCCCTAATCCAACACTCCTGCAAGAGGGGTTCTGTTGCTGATTCCAACAAGTAGACAAGCTTGTAGGGGAGAAATCACAGCAAGTAAGAACTAAGGGCTTATCCACACTTCCTCTTGACCTGCCACTTTCCCCCAGGGAAAACTGCTCTTTAGCATTCAATTGGAGCAAACAGCAAATGGCTTTTCCGCAGATGGTTGTTAGTGCTCAAGAGAGGGTTTTCTCTGGGATAGGAAAATGGCAAGAGGGAAACCGCTTGGACCCATGCATTCTAGGCACAGGACAAGTTGTAAGTGTGATGAGCCCTAAGTAAAAAGGTAAAGGAACCCCTGCCCGTACGGGCCAGTCGTGTCCCACTCTAGGGTTGTGCGCCCATCTCACTTAAGAGGCCGGGGGCCAGCGCTGTCCAGAGACGCTTCCGGGTCACGTGGCCAGCGTGACGAAGCTGCTCTGGCGAGCCAGCACCAGCGCAGCACATGAAAACGCCGTTTACCTTCCCGCTATAAAGCGGTACCTATTTATCTACTTGCACTTAAGGGTGCTTTCGAACTGCTAGGTGGGCAGGAGCTGGGACCGAAAGACGGGAGCTCACCCCGCCACGGGGATTCGAACCGCCGACCATGCGATCGGCAAGTCCTAGGCACTGAGGTTTTACCCACAGCACCACCCGCGTCCCGAGCCCTAAGTAGCTTGACCAAATAACCTTCTTGGGGACAGGAAATTCATATATGCGCTGTCAAGCTAAAGCTAACCCAAAATTTTGTTGCGCAAGGCATGATACATACTCCAGTTGCTCTTCGGTGCCACATTTCTGCTCCAGAGCCAGCCCCAAACTTCCTACCAGACTAAGATTAGCAGGCACCCCCAACATCATCCCAAAATGCTCCCCAGAACTGCAGTGATCCACCCCTGTTCCCTTAGGAAGATCAGCCATGCTGGGGGGAAAAACAACAGACCACGTGCCACTTTGGCCTGACGGCTGCCCCCCTTCAATTTTGCTGCCACAGGCGACTGCCTGGATGGTCAAAACCAACCCTGCTTCCCCTTGAATATTATGCCTCAGCTCTAAATACATTTGACTTGGAAGGGAGTCCCATTAATTTCAGTGTATTTGCTTTCCAAGTATGTGTTCTTTGGGCTGCAGCCCAAATTTGGAAAATACACAGAAACCTAACTTGGATCCAAATCACACTTACTTGCATTCCAGGGAAACCAGTGGGACCTACTTCTAAGTGCATTTTTTTTTTATTTTTATTTTTTAGGTTTCAGTATACCTTTGAGAATCCATGGGCTTCCTCCCAGAGGGATCTATATCAGTTTATAAAGACAAACAATGGGGAAATTAATTAAGAATGTGAGGGTACCCAAAGTCCAGGTTTGTGAGTTGTATCAGTGGACAGGAACCAATGGCTGTTAAAAAGGAGAAGAAGGAAATATTAATCAGAAGCCTCTTTCCCACTTCCCACCATAGGTTGCCTCTTAGGAGGAAACCCTCTTGAGAGGTGTGAAAAGATTAAGCAATGGGATCCCCCTGAACTCTGAAATAAAAATACTGAAATCCTTAATTCAGGTATCGAAAGGAAGGGGGAGATTAAGCTGCTGCAAAATACACCCTCCAAGCCTTCAGTTAGCACTTTTTAGGACACATCCATTATACTGGCATCTGTCAAAACAAAAGGAACGGGTGGTTTCAGCTAATGGGGGGGGGGAGTAGCTTGCAAAGGAACAAGTTCTTCAGAGGGCTATATAGCTTTAGACTGCAATTTGAGACCCTGGTTTGGCAGAATGGGGGGTTTCCTCCACAGCATCTGAATTAGTCAACCGAAATTTATTATTCATACACACAGACACACCTTTTCTTTTTTTTTAAAGAAAGAAATACAACTGGACTGAAGTGACCTTTCGTTAGGGCAAATGTAATATAAATCTGGAAGGCTGGATGGAATCTGAGTGATTTTTCAAAGGTCAATGCCAGGAATCCTTCCGATGCAGAAGTGCTCTCCCCCAGGCCAGTTTTAAGCTTTAGTAATAATAATAATAATAATAATAATAATAATAATAATAATACAACCTCTTATTGTCTCCAGTTGAAGGTCTTTGAAGCCTAAATGCAGTGCTGGTGGAAAGGAGGACATTGGCTGGATAGGGATGCCACATCTGTCCCACCGGCCAATCATTATTATTCCAATTATTATTTATCAGATTTGAATACCATCCTCCGAGGATCACGTGGCAACTTACAATATAAAAACAAAAAAACACATAACATAATAACAAACAAAACAGCAAACACACACACACCCCAACACATTTCCTTACCCCTGTGCTACAGGCTAAAATCAGCTAAAAACTGGTGTGGGCTTTTGGCTGCTTAATATTGGTTTCATGATGGTTTTCTACTGGTGTGTGACGAATTTATGTTGGCAGCATGCTGGTAGAATGGCGTAAATACATACTTCCCCCAAACTTTGCATCTATGTGCATGCAGGTAAAATCATTTTAATCAAATTATTAAGAAGTAAATTTGCCTTAAGGAAGCTAATTTAATTGAAGCAATCCAGCCTGTTTCTAAGAAGAAAATGGGCTTCGGGTGAAACGACGCAGCTGTTATATATGTGGCTACTCACATGATCAGATCCCAAGTGATGGGAATTGGAAAGAAACCTCTTGAGTCAAGGGAAAACTGGTGCCAGAAAAATGGTATTGGCAGTATTGGATTGATGGACCAATGCCTGCTTACACACAGGAAGCTGCCCTTTACCACGTCAAACCATTGGTCCATCTAGCTATATGATTCCTCCAATGGCAGGGGCTGTGTACCTCTATGAACCAGTTGCTGTTGCACTCAACTCCTGCTTGTAGGCTTCCCATCGATAACTGGTTGGACAATGTGAGAACAGGACAAATAAATCCAGCAGGGCTGTTCTTATATATTGTATGCACTGATTGACAGCAGCTCATCAGGGTTTCAGACAGGGAATCTTTCTAAACCAAAGATTCTGGGGCTTGAACCAGGTCCCTACCTTCTGTCCTGAAAGCAGAATTTCTACCTCCAAATTCTATCTCTTCCTTAAGTAGAAGGAAGAAGTTTCCCTATAGATTCTATTCTGTATAATGCACCTCCTTCCTTCTCTGTGTCTAACCATGTATCTCACCTCGCCCATTTCCCTTCTGGTCCAAGAATTTTACAACTCCATAATAGCTCACATCTGCTTGTAAAGACATGGCGGTGAAGCGCTGGCAAACTTCACCTGGCTTGCACCGGGATGCCATTTCTTTGAAAGCCCTTTCGCCGTGCATACCGACTTATCTGGAAGCAAGTACAAGAAAGCATGCAACAGGCCAATTGGGCTGGCTTCAAACCCTTTGAAAAAAATATCCCTGGGTGTATCTTTTTCAAGCATATCCATCAAATGGCTTTGTTGCTCCTGCGCTGACCTTAGTCAGTTGTTTATTCAAAATTCTTTTATAAAGATGTATTTCCACTTCTTTTTGCAGTCCCCCCACCCCTTCGCTCTTTGGCTCCGGAGCTTATAAAATGCCAAGAAGTGTAGGAGTGAAGGTGACACTGCTATGTCTGTCAGCTGCGGAGTGATTTCTTTTGTTCATTGCTGGGTCTCATGATATTTTCCAGGGACACCCTCTTGTCTACTTAGTTTAATGATTATTTTTATTTTAAAAATGGATCGCTGCCATCAGAAATTATTCTTGATGCAGACAGTCTCCCTTTTTTCTTCAAAAGGACATATCTTACTATAATCCGCTGGCTTTTATTTTTTAGTGGTGTTTTCGTAACAATGGTGCATCTATCTGGGTCAAATAGGGTGTGAGATCCTACCTCCGAAGGCTGATGAGGTTTTACTGACATGGAGCAGAAACTGACAAGAGAATAGAGGCCATCTCATGAATGAGCTGTTAACTATTTTGCAGGAGGGACTTTTAAACAGAATCTGGGAGCTCCAGATCTGCTTCCTTATCATAAAGTGGGGTCCTTTCTGCCTTTCTCTACATTCACCCCTTTTCACACCAACGGACAGCATCCAGATTATCATATACAGTACAGGGAAGAGGAAGGTCCAGAACTGATGCTGACACAGACCCCTACGCTAATAATAGGCAATAGAATGAAAGAACAATACCCTATCTCTCTCCCCCCCCTCCCCCCATATGCAAGATGTCTATGACGAAAGTGTCTCTCACTAAATGTAAAGAAACTGTGAAAAAGACTATGAACTGCAAGTGGAGACAATAGATGTACCTTTCCCTTTTTATCTGTTTGCTTTGTACCAAAAAAATCTTTGATTAAAAACAATTCTTTATTTAATTTATTAAAAGGTCCCAAAAGCTTCATGCAAACAATTCCTTCATGGTAGCCTTTTTCTTTGAGCTCTATAGACCATTTGCTATTAAGTACTGTTTCTCTCGTGTATGTTCATCATGCAGTGGCAACTTTAGGGTTGCCGTATTTTGAAGAGCAAAAAAAGAGGACACATTTGCCGACTTCAACTTTTAGCTATGGGTCTCTATGACGACTCTCATTTTACATGCCCATGAAAAAGAGGACATGTCCTGGAAAAAGAGGGCATATGGCAACCTTAATACTTGCATGTGTGAATAACCACCATAGGTCTAATGCCATAGATAGAAATTCTCAAACATCATTTCAGAAGTTTGAGGAAGGGATGAAGCTCAGAGGTAGAACCACCTGAATTGGTTCAATCTGCAGTATCTTCTGACAGGGCTAAGAGAGGGTCCTGCCTGAAGCCCTGGAGATCCCCTGCCAGTTACTGCAAACAATACTGATCTAGACAGATAAATTGTTTGACTTGCTATAAGGCAGCCTCCTTTATTCCAAGAAAGCTCAATGGACCCAAACCAACTGTGTGTTTCTGTCCATGGCAGCACAAGCTGTGTTTACAGATCCTGCCTCCAAAAGCCAGTCATCGCACCATTCATTTAAGCCAGGACGAGAAATGGGAGGGACTAAATATACATCTTATGGAGTATATTGGTTCTATAGAAGTGATCAGAACATTTGCACATGGTGTACATGCAGTAAGTAACTCATGTACACCAATAAAATGCTGCATTTGTGCTCCTAAAGCCATAGAAGCCTGTTCTGTGTAACTAGGTTCCAGTGGGATGTCAATGGTCATTATTTAATGAATTAATGGGAATTGCTGTGCGCCACAAAATCACATCTTCTCTTAGGCAAGAATGTGCAAAGGATAGTAAATTGATCTTGGCCCAAGATGTCAGCTGCAAAATAACATACAGAAATGAAGAAAACATCAGGACAAATTTGTGTGTGTGGTCAATTTATGTATATATATAATTTATATACACTTAACTTCAATAACCTCTAAGCAGTGTACAAATTTTTTTTGGGGGGGGGGAATGTAAAAATCAGTTAAAACTATAAAATCAGACTTCCATTAAAATGACTGATGGAATTATTTCTTATTCCATTTATTTGAACATTCGAAAAATGTTTGCACATTTTTATGTCTGTGAACAGATATTTTATAGTAGTTATTTTGAAGTATGGAATTCTCTGTGCATAAAATAAATTTCTGGTGTTTTCCTTTTATGAATTATGGGGAGAAGGGGATAAGAAGAAGAAAAAGAACAATGGCATGCCCCATCAAGTTCTAAGGCAACTTCAACAATGTTTTGTTTCAGCATACAGCTGGACATAGAGACACACTGGAATTTGATTTGTGAGGAGCCTACAAAAAAAATTGCCCAGATAACTAGCATTTTTAAATGACTAATGCACAGCCATGCACCTGCTTGAGAGGCTTCGTGGATTAGTCTTGCAGTCACTGGAAAGGCCCCCTGGAATTCAATTACATGGCTGAAAAACAGAAAGCAAAACTGAGCCCCTGTTCATTTGGTGGGAGGAATCCCCGCAACATGTTAGCTACTTCTTTGGCTGAGATTTTCACAAGGCTTAAGCGTCTTCAGCGAGCCTTACTTCCGTGCAGCTAACTGCAGATTCTTACCGTTTTGCACTTGATTTGTTCCTGTCTTGCAGCTGGAGCCCCTGTCTGAGGACATCCTCCACCGAACCCCAAACTTAAATGCCATGGCTTCTTTGCAAAGGATCACCAAAATTCATAGTAAGTTGCAAGGTTTGTTCATTCTTCTTTTTAAAAAGCTACTAGCTCTTACTAACTGAGCAGTGCTGGAAGATACATGGACATCCCAAAATATACACGCTTAACTTTCCCACCATGTGCAGATCAATGCACAGGACTTTCCTGACACTGTCTCCCTCTCTCCATCAGCAGACCTCTCATAAGTGTGCAGCTCCATTCATGAGACAGCTGCCCATCATAGCTGTCAACGTTTCCCCTTTTTTAAGGGAAATCTCCTTATTCCGAATAGGATTCCTCGCAAGAAAAGGGAAAAGTTGGAAGCTATGCTGCCCATACCTAAGGGGGCACATAAGGGACCAACTGGACCAGTCTCTAAGAAGATTCGGGAGCTTGATGCTCCCAGAAAATGTAATTGTGATAGTGTATTGCAGGTATTAGGGACGTGGGTGGCGCTGTGAGTTAAACCACTGAGCCTAGGACTTGCCGATCAGAAGGTCGGCGGTTCGAATCCCCGTGACGGGGTGAGCTCCCGTTGCTCGGTCCCTGCTCCTGCCAACCTAGCAGTTCAAAAGCACGTCAAAGTGCAAGTAGATAGATAGGTACTGCTCCGGCGGGAAGGTAAATGGCGTTTCTGTACATTTTCACCTTCATCCCTTGAGAATGACCCATCCCAAACCGGATTCTCCTCAGCTCCTGTAGGCTTTCCGCTGGGTATCAGCTGAAAAGCTACTCTCTTCTTTTTTTATTGTGAGTGCCAGCAGTCTGACCCCACTCTGGTTCAATTTTGGCACCCAGTTCAGTTTGCAATTAATCAGCTGCTCAACTCTGTTGGGTTTGGAGTGCGGGGTGGGGGTCACAATCAAAAAGAAGAGAGTCAAAAGTTGGTTTTGCTTTATTTTATTCATTCCCTTGCAAAAACTCCAGTGGTGAACATGGGTTCATTTCTTTTATGACAGAGCAGGGTATTATTCCCATGCCAACAGATCTGGTTTTCTTGCACATCTGTTTTTCTAGCAAAGAACTGCCCCCACCCTGAAACCCATAAATAATGGAGTTTGAATTGCTTGTTCATTGCAAACTAACTGCTGCGTGAATGTTCTGTGGGAACATTGTGGAATGCCCATATAACTTTTTTATTAATTTTTTTTGTTTTAATGAATAGAGATTATAGTCTCTAAATGCACCATTAATAGAGAATGTTTCTGTCTTGCTTTTTTTAAATAGAATTTGCCAGACCCAGTGATTGTTCGGTGCTTTATATACATCATTTTTAAAGTGATGGATTTTACACTATTGGAGAAAAGCCAAGTTTCTATCACTTGGATCTTTTTTATTTTAAGATACATAATATGCTGCAGTTTTAATCCCCTTAAATATTTCTGTTTTGTAAGGATCCTGCTAGCAACTCAAATGGTCATGAGGCTTTATGTCCAAGAAACCACCTTCCTATCATGTTACTGGTTGATTAAACAGATTGCCCTTTTCCTGATGCTTGGCTTCCATTGATGTCCCCTCTTCTGTTTGTGAATGAAGGAGATACAATCTCCTGAAAGGATTCAAGCTTTGCTACATCATAAATAAGAGAATTCCATCCAGTTCAGCTCTAAACCCTCATACTACCTGTTGAACTCCTTTAACCCCGTATCTCAGGGTTACAGCACATCTTTTGCATGCAAAAGGTCTCAAGTTCAATCCTTGGGCTCGGATGAAGCCCTGGAAAGCTGATGCCAGTCAGACAGTAACGAGCTTCATAGACCAATGGTGCAACTCAGTATTGGGAAAGAGCTGTAACTCAGTGGTAGAGCATATGTCTTGCATGAAGAAAGTCCCAGGTACAATCTCTGATGTCTCCAGGTAGTCTGGGAAAAGCTTCTGCCTGACAACCTGGAGAGCTGCTGCCAATCAGTGTAGACAGTACTGAGTCAGATGGACAAACATTTACAATTGAAGTATAATCAAATCATCTGGTTGCTATTGAAACCCTAGCATAGATCTTCTATTTTATTATGACAAGCTTACGTCAAGGTCTCCTGGATAGGATGCTATAATTTTCCAGGACTATCAGAGATTTGGTATCTCTGGATTATTCTTGGTATGGCAAACTGCTTGATAGAGCTACCCAGCTCAGCATCTGAAGGCTCACACCAAGGCCTAAGGTGTCTTTACCACATCAGTTTTATGAGACACATATAGTCGTACCTCGGAAGTCGAATGGAATCTATTCTGGAAGTCCGTTCGACTTCCAAAATGTTCGGAAACCAAGGCACGGCTTCCAATTGGCTGCAGGAAGCTCCTGCAGCCAATCGAAAGCCACGTTGGATGTTCGGGTACCAAAGAACATTCGCAAACTGGAGCTTCCAGGTTTGTGGTGTTCAGGAGCCAAATTGTTCAAGGCACAAGGCATTCGTCAACCAAGGTCCAATTGTATTGGATTTGAATACATCCCTGATATTTAGTATGTCAGGGGGATTAAAAAACCAACCAGCCAACAACATTGAGCTCACCCTGACATAGGAAACCCCCAACTCTGCCACATGAGATTGTATTCATAAATATAAAAGCCAAGCTTGACAATTTATTCGTCCAAATTTGAATTCTTAAACTATAGGAAATATTTGTGCCCATTTTCAATGTGCTCCTTTCTCCTCTTGTTGCTGTAGGCTGGCTTCCTGAGCTTTGAAAAGGTACCAATTTTTCAAAGAAGTTAATGGGTTTTAGGAGTTCCTCCAAGGAAGATGTTCTCCAACCTGAGGCCATCTGTTAGTTTCTGGGTATATACACAGAACTGATCTGGGCTCCAGATACTGCAGTGTGTTTGCTCTCCCTGGAATAAATAGGCTGCAGCACCTATTTTCTGAAACTCACTGCCTATTAATAGTAACCAGGAGCCTTCATTGTGCCCTTTTCGACACCTACTTAAACTGTTTTTGTTTAAGGAAGCCAATCTAGGCACTTATTATGTGCATTTGCCTAAACCATTGGCATTATCTAAATTTTGGTAACTTTCGACATGGCTACTTTTTAAAAGCCTGCTTTTATTGCTATTTTTAATGGATATTTTATACCATTTTATGTAAGCTGCTTGGAGATATCCATTAAATGTTATATACACCTTGCTGAATAAAAATAAATAAGTATGTGCCATGGATAATGTACCATTTATGAGCGATTGTTCTTCATTCGCCTGGATAATTTGCTTCAGAGACTTTTTGATGTTGCAATAAGCAGAAGGTTTGAAAACTCAGGGTTGGTTTTTGAGTTGGTTTGCTTTTTAATTCCACACATTATATAATGTACCAATATTCCCTTGTTGGCCTTATTCTAAGCTACCCTATAATATATCGCAGTGCTCCCATAGCAGCCAGTACATATATTAACATTTTAAATAAATTATTGTTCTAGTGCCTGCCCTGAGGTTAGAGGCAAAAGAACATCCAGGACTAACAAACCTGATTGTTCTGGCAACACAGATGCGTAGTGCCTTCTGGCATACCAAACTTCTGTTCTAGTTGCTGTCGTCTCTGATTTTTTTCTCCCACTGCCTGCTGTTTACGGTTGCATTAAATGTACCTGCCATTTCACAAATCTCCGATTTTGCAAATGCTGAAATGCTCACACTGTTAGAAGTAGCCCACCAACGGCTCCAGCTTCCCAGATACTAAGAGTTCATTAAACTGTGTGCTGTTCTTTCACTTTATTGCTTTCTTAGGAAGGGCTGTGACACAGACCTTGGAAAAGAGAGCACTTTCCAACTTGGCACTGTGGGATCCAGAATCATAACTTCATCACAGCCGTTTGAAATTCCCTGTTGCAACCACTCCACACACTTATAAGTACTCTGCGTTGGACCTAAGCAATTACTAGGGTTATACCACCATGCTAGCTAAATTTCTCATAAATTATGGGACTGCACAGTTATTATGGTGTATTTTCTTTAGGCAAGTACTGGAAGTCTGTGGAGCCTTACGTTGTGCCAGTTAGTTGTAAGCTGGCTGAGACTCAGAAACAAGAAACAGAGGAGACAGAGGCAGTCTCAGCTATGGCCTTACTCTCGGTGGATGTGGACCAGCCTTTTTCACATGAACATGCCAGGTACGTGCAAAATCTTAGAACGGCAAGTGACAAGTGTTTGCGTACTTCTGTTGTGTGACTGAAGGAACATGTTTTAAGTCTTTTTTTTTAATAATCCAGAGTCTTTTTGCATGCTTTAACTTCATGTTGTTTTCCTTGACAATGTTGGATCAACCAGAAACAGAGAAGCATTCTATAGTTGCCTTGGATTGTTTGGCTTTCGGGAAACTGGGCTGCTCTAGATGTCATTTTTTTATTTTGCATTCCTTATTATTATTATTAGTGTTTATATACCGCCCTATACCCAGAGGTCTCAGGGCAGTTCACAGAAAAGATCACAACATATATAATCAGAATAAAAACAACAACCCAATAACACCTGCCCGCCCCCGAAAAGAGCCACATTTTGAAAGGGTATAGAATGTCAAACAGATCAGCCAAAGGCCTGGTTAAAAAAGGAACGTTTTTGCCTGGCGCCTAAAGGAGTGGATGAAGGCACCAGGCAAACTTCCCTGGCAAGAACATTCCACAGACAGGGAGCCAACTGCAGAGAAGGCCCGTTCTCGTGTTGCCACCCTCCACACATTTCGAGGAGGAGGCACACAAAGGAGGGCCTCAGAAGATCATCTCAGGGTCTGGGTGGGTTCATATGGAAAGAGGTGGTCCTTGAGGTATTGCGGTCCTGAGCCGTTTAAGGCTTTATAGGTCAAAACCAGCACTTATGGTATTGGAATGGTTATATACAGTCCCACTTTCAATCCTGTTTGCTGCTGCTGCTGCTGCTGCTGCTGCTGCTGCTGCTGCTGTTCATTTTTCCTGGTTTTGTTGTGCAAAGAGTTCCCCTTTGGTTGGCAATAATGTGGCAACACTGGGAAAGCATTGCAGAACAACTAATAAATTGGAATGAGGTGTGGATGGTCCAGTACGAATCCACCACTAATGCACTATTATTGCATCAATGACATGTTTCAGAATCAACACACACGCACACAATCCAAACAAACACCACTTTGGAGGGGCCCCCAAATCTAGTGGCCACAATATTCTATCATTTTGTACTGCTTGAAAGTTATCTTCATGAACTTTGTTGTCACACCTACAAAACTCTGACCACTCTTGTCAGCAAGCCCAACAAAACTTTTATCAACGAGCCCAACAAGGCTAAAATGGTGGAGGGAAAGGTTGAGGGCCCTAATGAACGCCACAATCCCCAGACCCTGACTCCAGATTTTAGTCAAATCATGCCCTCTGCCACAGCTTTCTGAGGGAACCATCACAAAAACGGGATTCAAGCACTGGTGCCCACACTATAGAATTAAGTTGTAACAGTTCTCTGGATCACCAGGCAGTATTTACACCGTAAGAAGCCCTGAGCCAGGTGACAAAAGGACAAATTTATTTCCAAGACTGGCTTAGCCATTTTACTCAATTACCTGTCATCCCAGACTAACTGGACTGTATGCTAGTGTGCCATTATCTAGGACCTGTGTTCTCTGAAGCTGATTTGCATCACCCTGCAATATATGCCATATTTTCTACCCTTGTGTATTCTTCCAGTGCGTTATTCCTAGATTGTATTCTTCATTCCCCATGGGAACAGGATATTCATGGGGAAATGCCTTGCTTCAAAATGTTGTCAATTTCACCTGATGGAGCGTTGAAATTGACAAGACCCCTTTCTTTATTCAGGGGAGGTGCCAGCCTACACAAGAGGCGAAGTGCACAGCCTTCACAAATTAACATGAACAGGTCAGTGAAATGGGCAGGGGCTTTGTGGCAGGCAGTGAGTTAGGGGCTGGCTGCGAAAGCACGTGATGCAGGAACCTTGCTAAAGTCAAGCAGATCAAGACCTTGTCAATAGCTGTGCGGAAGCTCATCTGGAAAACCCATGTGTATCTCAAGTTTCATGATGGAGGAAAGGTGTGATATAAATAATAATAATTTGGTTGGTATCTGCCACTATTTTAGCTGCCTCTCTACATGTGTTTTAAAATGTGAGTGGGAAAATGTGTTTCTCTGTGTTGGCACTGACAGAGAAGAGAATGCATTCCGTGGGTCACAGCTAGTAGCAAATGTTTCTGCAGGGAGCCCACCTATGCCATGTGCCCATTTGCAATATTTCAATAGTAATGTTTATGAAATGAAACGAAAGCCCGATTGAATAGAAACTTGTATATTTTGAATTTTAAACTGGTATCACCTATAAAAAGGATAGGCCCAGATTTCCTCTGTTGTCAAAGAACTGTTATGCTAACTATAAGAGTATCAGGGGGTTGCTTGAAAGCAATCAGGCAAATGCCTCCCTGGTCTGTTGTAAAGCCTTGTTATTGGTGCCAAAAAAAACCTTCACCATGCAGAGTGCCACTATTCCATGGCTCGCTCATTCACTGGCAGAATCTGAGAGTGGGCGGTCCTTAAACCTTCCCCAGCAGAGTGGTTTCTTGACACCCAGTCTGCGCTTCCCCTCTCTGCGCGGAAGCCTACTGCGCAAGGAGGGTGTGGGTAACAGAGGACCTCTCTCCTCCCCGCTTTGCTCAGGCAAGGTGTCCTGGCACCGTCTCGCCTCCTCCGAGCCCTGCAGCTCCTCTCCACTGGAGGCATGGCTACTCTCCTCCGCTGAGGAGGTGCTGCTCCCCACGATCTTTGGGGGCTCTCTGTAATCCATCCAGCTTTTCCCCTCTCGCCCCTGAGCCGATGGCAGTTCCCTGACACTAATGAAAATATATTTCCATAGATCTGCTTGGCCAAAATTAGGAGTTGTCCTCTGATGAACAAGGCGAACCACACCTTGTTTCCTATGGGGAAGTCTTGGCGATCGGTCTGTTCTCCATGGGTTTGGGTGCCTCTTGAGAGATCGTCATCCAATTTAGCATGACAGTTCCTGGGCTGGGTGTGCCAGTTTTTCTCTGGGTTTGGACATCTTTGGATCCCATTTTGAATCAAGATAGTGGGCCAAAATATTCCAAAATGCATCTCTTTCTCCAGAGATATCATTGGCCAATGGTTCTTGAAATTAAGTGGGTTTGGCCTACATTTGGATAACTTCAAGCACAGTTTTGAGTCCATATAATGGACCCAACTGGCCCAAACTGTGCTAGCTTGGATGGCTCTGAATAGACTGTTTATAGTTTGGTGTGGCAGTTCCTGAAATGATGGAGTGGGGTTTGGTCTGTATTTGGACACCTCCTCTGCATCCATTTGGAATCAGGATGGTGAGCTGAACAGCTGGTGCAGGAGTCAGTTGGAGACAGCAAATGAGGTGGGGCCAGCTCAGGTGACCACTTCCTACAATGTAGCAGCCGTTGCAGGAGGATAACCGGCAGCTACAGTGTGGGAGAGGCAGCACTGTTGTTGATAGTGGCTCCAGAACAGCTGGGACCTGAACCACACCAAACCGAGGCGTGTTGGGGATGGCAGAATGAGAAGGCAAGACATGCCTGGCACAGCAGCTGAGCATGTGAGGCAGCATAGCAGGAAACATGTCTCAAGGGTGCATTCCCAGTGGCTGCAGAGGACTGCTTCACCAGCTTGTTTCTCACAAGCATAGAAGCCAACTCCCAGGGGCTGAGGTCAATATAATATTTGATGGGGCAGCAACTCCCAAAAGTTGGTGGGCATTGCCATTCAAATGGTGTGCATGCATGCTGCATACTGTGATTGGTTATGTGGTGTGGAGCTTACCTGGCCACCCCTCCCCCCAATATTTTATTCAATGCTTTCAAGGGATGCTCTTACAAAGCAATGCCCAGCAGGATACAACCCTCCTGCTCTCTGGGGTGCAGTCAGGAGGGGAGGGGGAAAGGAGATGCAGCAACTCTTTCATCACCAACCCCTCCTGACCATGCCCTCCAGATGTTTTGGCACTACAACTCCCATGATCCTTAGCTAACAGGACCAGTGGTCAGGGATGATGGGAGCTATAGTCCCAAAGCATCTGGAGGGCCGAGGCTGCCTATGCCTGATATAGGGTTCTAAAAAAACCAAATTAAACATCATTCCCCACCAAAAAAACACAACTGGATTCAAGTGATGCCATGGCCATGTCAGAGAGAATGGAAATGGGGTAATAAAGAGCCCTAAAACTAACAAATTGCATGAGCCACTTAAAAATCTCAATTTTTATTTTTATTTTTTGTTTCTTTGAATTCCTGGGCAACACTGGGCACTTTCAGCTAGTCAATGAATAAGGATGGGAGTGTTCCTTTTCCCTGCCTGCCAGCTGTTGTTTCACACTGACCTAACACGGCTGACTTGGACCTGAATTTAACAATTCCGTAAAATGAAAGAACAACTGCCAATGCGCTTCACCGATCAAGTATTTCAATATGATGTGTGAATAGTTCCATGCGCAAAACAGCGTATTGTCAGAAAAGCGACTCTGTAAAAAAGGATGTTATAGAGTTCTTTGCGTTTATTCATGCCAAATGCTTCTTGGCACTTCTGCACAGCGAAGGAGAGTCCAAATGTAGCGGAACTGGTCTGAATCCATTAAGTGGAAGAAAGGGGGAACAGGGAGAGGAGAACCACATCCCTTAGAGATGAACTTCTTTGGATGTTGCGAGTGAAGCTGGACACACCATTGAAAGAAGGAGTTTGAGACATTTGGTGTAGCCCACTGTTCATCCACCTTGGCTCCCTGCATATTGCTGGACTGTGACTCTCAACATCCATGATATTTTGCTA
Organism: Podarcis pityusensis; assembly: GCF_964106645.2. Taxonomy (NCBI): domain Eukaryota; kingdom Metazoa; phylum Chordata; class Lepidosauria; order Squamata; family Lacertidae; genus Podarcis; species Podarcis pityusensis. The sequence goes on from NC_138037.1 coordinate 33,799,682, forward strand.
AATTGGCTGGGGATTATGGGAGCTGTAGTCTACTCAGAAGTAAACCCCATGAAGTTCAGTGGGGCTGCTTCTTGGGTCAGTGAGGGTTCAGGATTGTGGCCTTAATTTCATGGGGATTTTAGATGTGGGGAGGCAGAATTTACCTTATTGGTTTTAGTGGAGATCCTGACTTTTCTTGGGAGCCAAATGTAAAATAACTGCCGAGTTCTTTTTATCAGCCAAAGATGTAAACATGAAACATCTTTTACCAATGTGAAGAGATTTGAAACAAAATGCAATGCAAGCCATAATTTAAGTCTGAGTGAACCTAATTTTTATGGTGAAATAAAGCCAAGTTTTCGGCTAATGAAAATGAAGCGTAATTAGTTTGGCATATCAAATTACAGAGTTTAAACTAATTAGCAGCTAATTGTCATATTTTGAGAGTGTGCTAATTTGAAACCACTGCCACTTAGCAGTAATTGATTTGCTAGGAGCTTAAATACAGCCACCTTCTCTTCTTCTAACAATGCATTTGCTTCTGCAAATATCAAGCCACCAGAGCATCGCATGTGGTCATTTCAGCCTCCAAGCCTTTTTTTAAAAAAAAGAAAGAAAAGAAAACAAGCACACAAATTGAAATGAAGACTGGCGTTGAAGAAAATGAGAGAAATAAAGATACAAGGGCACATCATCACATGAATTCAGTAGTTCAGTTTCCAGATTCCTCTCATCTCATCAGTCTGTACAGTGGTACCTCGGGTTAAGTACTTAATTCGTTCCAGAGGTCCATTCTTAACCTGAAACTGTTCTTAACCTGAAGCACCACTTTAGCTAATGGGGCCTCCTGCTGCCACCACGCTGCCAGAGCAAGATTTCTGTTCTCATCCTGAAGCAAAGTTCTTAACCCGAGGTAATATTTCTGGGTTAGCGGAGTGTGTAACCTGAAGCGTATGTAACCTGAAGCACATGTAACCCGAGGTACCACTGTACTGAAATCAGTAGACATTCATCATCTTGAACTGTAAAAGGATTCACTTTCTCCCATAATCCCAATTAAGGTAATATTTTTCTTTGGCCAAAATCCATACAAGTTTCATATTTTTGAGGTGGGGAGTGAGGGTGTGTTGCCTCATGCTTTTTCCTACCTTAACATAATTCGGAGGCGATCGAGTGGTGTGTATTAATGCCTCAATGCTATTTTAACTTTCAGCGTCACTCCAGCCTTACAAGCTTTCTTTTTTATAATTTTTTTAATTAATTTTTCAGTTTATACACCTCAAAATAAACATTTTACATAATACCATGTAACAATTGACTTCTCTCCTTCCCTTTCATGGTTCACTTTACTTATATCATTCCTCCATATTTTACTATAAAAAGGTAAAGGACCCCTGACCGTTAAGTTCAGTTGCGAACGACTCTGGGGTTGCGGCGCTCATCTCACTTTACTAGCCGAGGGGCCAATCTAATTGTTTCTGTGTTTTACATCCTTCAAATATTTACCATACTGTTGCATTTATCTAAATGCTACCAGTGTTTTCAATTGTACAGTTATTTTCTAAATATTCAGCAAAAAAATTCTACTCCATTTTGAATAAAAATTCTTCTTGCTCTCTTATTCTGTAAGTTAAACCTGCTGCTTCCGCAAATTCTATCATCTTATGTTGCCAGTCTTCCTTACTAGGGATCTTACTCACTTTCCATCTTTGGGCTAGCAAAATTCAAGCTGCCATGGTTGCGTACATAATTTTTTTTTTTCTGACAACCAGGAACTTCACACTGAAGTATTCCTAACAAAAAGGCCTCGGGTTTTTGGAGAACGTTGTTTTAAACATTTTTTTAAACTCATTGTAGATTATTTCCCAATATCCTTTAACCATTTTATATGTCCACCACATGTGAAAAATGTTCCTTCTGTTTCTCTGCATTTCCAACACAGATCTGATCCAACTTTGTACATCTTAACCAACCTACTCGGGGTTAAATACCATCTGTGCATCATTTTCATATAATTCCTCTTTCAAAGTATAACATGCAGTAAATTCCAAATCATTCTTCCAGAGTTTAGGTCTATGTTATGCCCTGTATCCATTGCCCCAGCCTTACAAGCTTCCAATGAGCCTTACAGTGGGTGACAGTCCAAATGTTGCCTGTGGAGTTCTGAAGAGCTGTGAGTTTTTGTTGCTGTGGTAAAGCAGAGCAATATATGAAGGTTAACAGAGCAATATATGAAGTTAAAACCTTAAATGAAGGTTTTAACTTTTAAAAATATCCTCCACTGCTGTGCATCATCATCAACAACATCATTTAGCGCTCTTTAGTGCTCCACAAGGAACTTTTGGACAGCCTCATTTCTTGCAAAATGGAAGACTGGACCTAGACAAGCATGGAGATATTGGAAAGCATAGAGCGAAAAAGGTACAGCAGCAGACAAAAACAACAGAGCAACATAAGGCTTTGTGGGGGCCCTGATCTGACTCGTTGGGGGGGTGTTATTGACATTGCACTAGGGGATGGAAGAGAAAGTACCCCAAATTGCTGTGCTTCACGTCGTCATTCAGTCTTCACAAAGAACCCATCATAGTGCAACTAGATATAAGGCACATTCCAATGATAGACAACAGCATTCTCCCATTTCCTCCAGGGTTCCTCTCAGTTAAGAACTGTCAGCAAGGCATCCCATGATGTTCAGTGTTATTCGCCAGCACACAAAAAACACTCACTTCAAACGGGGATAGCTGGAAAATCCAGCCTTGTGTTCTGATTGATTAGTTGACATCTGTTATCCAGAACGTGGTCTTGGGTTGTGTATGTGTGTGTGTGTTTGGTGAGAAAAACATTCTCCTTGCAAAAGACTTGCCAATTATATTGGAGGTTATATTGGTGCGCTGAGTAGCATGATTCATTTCCATCTCAGAGTTTGAACAAAGCATCTCTTTCCCTGGCCAACTAATATCTGACTCATTTACCACCAAGAGAAGAAAGAGAGAATGGTTTGGCCAAGCACCTCTCTCTCTCTCTCTCTCTCTCTCTCTTGTTCTTCCTTTTTGTTAAAGTGACATCATCGAGTAAACAGTTATTTCATTTTGATTTGTTCTGACATGCCAAATGGAGCAGGCTTCAGGGGGAAGCTGTGATTTTCTGGGTGTTTTAACGTTTTGTTTGGTAAAGCAGCGCTTTCTATGTTCGTGAGAGCTCTCTACGTTCGGAACTTAATTGAAATTGTCAAGAGAGGGGGGAGGGAAAAGGGAAGAGAGATGGGGTTGGTTCAAGATGAAAGAAAAGGGCTGAAAATGAGGCTACGATTGATTTAAATGAAAAGATTGATCCGTAAACAGCAGCCATGGCCCTGTAATGCCCTGTGCATCGTATGTGCTGATAAGTACCCATTCCTTTTTGGAAATGAGATTACACCAGACTGATTAGAGCCTTGCGTCGGACCAAGAGCTATATCCAAATAATCACTGACTTTGGAAACGGTATGGGAGCTTGCCTTTGCATGCTTTCCGATTTAGGCTATTCTGGGGGCAGATGAAGTGATACAACATAAAAATCCTACCCAAATATATAAATATATCTCAGGGGTGAAGAACCTGGGCCCTCCAGATGTTGCTAGACTACATCTCCCATCAGTCCCAGGCAACATGGCCAGTGGCCAAGGCTGATGTGAGCTACAGTCCAGGAACAACTAGAGGGACCCAAGTTTCTCATTCCTGATATATAAATAAAACTGCTTTACGGGCTTTACTGCCTCCAATATATTTTGTTGCCTGTGGCAAAAGACAGGATGATTCCCTCTCCCATTCCATGTGCAGAAGAGAAGTGGGCATGCAGATGAATCTTACTTCAACACTTAGTGACAGGACAGCATTGTCCACTGTGCCTGGGTGCAGCAGGTTAGCGTAGGGGCATTGCAGGTAGGCTACAGCTCTGTTTCCCCACACCTTCCTGCTGTTGTTGCTGCTTCCTTCCCCTCGGCATCTGCCACCTGAGGCAGCTGCCTCACTCTACCTCATTGTAGGGACGGTCCCGTCTCCATTTTGGAGATACCATGGGAGAACATGATCACAATCTACCAACAGTCCTGATAGCGAAAGGAAATCTCCATGAACACATGCAGTATATCATTGACTACCCTATGCTAGGGGCAACAGGAAGGGGTGGCCATCAGCTGAATTTACATAGTCACCCAGTTGACAACTATTGGAAACAAAATGGTGGATTAGATCACTCCAGCAAGGCAATCCTTTTCTTTCTATGTTAAGGGAAGCTGCTCTTACTTCCATTTTACAGATGCAGAACCAGCTTTGAGATGTTGCAATTTGTCCAAGTGAATCTTAGCTGGAATTTGAATGGACATTTCCAAGATCCAAGTCCAACAATTTATCTACAGAACCCAGGATACCAAGAAAAATACAACGATAGGCTTAGCTTTATAATGAGAAAGTGTTATGCTGCAAATGAGCTATGCATTTTCCCCAAAACAAGTGCCAAAAAATGAACAACATTCAGTGCTGTGCTGTATTATGCTTAACAGCTGTTATAGAAATTTCACCGTTGTGTTTATATTTCACATGCCTGCAAAGTCAGGCACTATAGGTTTTGATCACATCACTTGGTTTTCAAGGGAAGTTAGGTACCATCGTTGGTAGCTTCTGCTCTCATTGAGAATAGATCTAGATATATCAATGCTGCAGTGGTGATAGAATGGTAGCGCTGATATTGTCTGCCACAGCACCAGAGTAATTTGATGGACTGTCCTTGCTCCAACAATTGAATGAGATAATAGTGAGACTTTGAAGTTTGTTTATAACAGTTTAGCGTAGAAGAAGAGGTTCTGACTCTTTGAAGTTTCAATAGGAACGTCTTCCCTTTTTTGCATTATTTGTTCGCAAAAGGTAAAAGGTAAAGGACCCCTGGACAGTTAAGTCCAGTCAAAGGTGACTGTGGGGTTGGGGCACTCATCTCGCTTCAGGCCAAGGGAGCCGGCATTTGTCCACAGACAGCTTTCCGGGTCATGTGGCCAGCATGACTAAACCACTTCTGGCACAACAGAGCACCGTGACGGAAACCTGAGCGCATGGAAACACCGTTTACCTTCCTGCCGCAGCAGTACCTATTTATCTACTTGCACTGGCGTGCTTTCAAACTGCTAGGTTGGTAGAAGCTGGGACAGAACAACGGGAGCTCACTCCGTCACGGGGATTCAAACCACCAACCTTCTGATCAGCAAGCCCATTTGCATTTCTGAGTAAAAGCTAGAGGTTGCATTTCAGCTGGTTGAATATTTCCTTTTAAAACGCAGTGTGTTTTATTTGAACCTATGCGGTCAGAAGGATTCAGCACTGTGCTCATTGGACCTGACACTCATAATACTGCATAATACTGCTATCATGATGGATCTAATATATTGTATATTATGCAAAGCATTGGAGGCGGGCTGTTTGTATAGATAGATGATAAATAGACATCTATAACTAAAATAATGGATCAACACATCTAACTACTTACCCAGTCATGGCCGCCTTTTCCTAACAGTACTGCTGGCTTTGAGACTGTTTTTTTGTAAACCTGTTTTTAGAGATGTAAGGAGGCAGGGATTTTCATTCCAACGGATATTATTATTACTGTATTATTAATTGATTACCTGCCTTTCAACAGCAGGTTCCAGGATGGATTAGAACAATTTAAAATTCAGAATTAAGTACAGTTAAAACAGATTACAGTCACAGGAATAAGGAGCACCCTGAAAACACACATCTTAGGGGGCAAGGGAAATTTGAGGGAACCCCACAGAAAATGCCCTCTCCCAGGCCACACAACCCAAAATTTCTAAGGGAAGTGGAATTATCAAGAAGGGGCCCCCTGCTGTTCTGTAAGGGTCATTCTGTGAGCGTGTGTAGGGAAGGAAGTGGTCTCTCAGATATTTGGGGCTTAAGTCATTTTAGGGCTTTAAAGACTAACATGAGCACCTTGAATTGAGCCCAGGAACAAACTGGCAGCCAATTAGTCACAATCAGCCCTGTTTCTATTCTACTGCAGTTCAGTTTCCTCTAAATACTGTATTATTGACCTTGCTGTCCACTGTTTAATGTAAGTTGCGTATGTTAGGTAGCTATTTGCACTCCTTAATGTATGTTACATTCATGTAAAGGAAACATCAAACCAATGTAAAAAAAAAAGTCATTCTGTATCACTTGCAGACATAAAAACAAGGCTCCCTTGTGTGAGTCCCTCAATATTATTCCTAGCAGAGTAGGGCTATCTGCCATTAGTCAAACTTGTGTGAGGACTGTGACACATCATGCACAACATGAAAGAATCACCATTGCACCAGGCACATGCTTGTCCATGGGGGGGGGGGACACCCTAGTTTCCTTCTTGCAGCAATTCAAGGAACACAAAGCAAGCTACAATGGTAAATATTTTGGATGTTAATAAATTCCCCCATGGTATTTGCAATTTCCCTGGAAATGGGCATCCAGCAGTAACAAACTAACTCTCTCTCTCTCTCTCTCTCTCTTTCTGTGTGTGTGTGTGCTTGTTCTCAAGCATTGCTGCAGGATTAGATTCACATATTATCTGATTTCTCATTCTGTCGGCAGCGTAGTTTTTAAAAATAGTCTCTCATTCTTTACTCTCCAGAGCAATCAGGAGGGGGTGGGGGGGAAGAAATACTTTGTCTTCTCTGTTTTTACATTCCCAACAGCCAATTTAGTTCAGCCTGTTGGCTGTCTCCCAGGTGATTCCTAATAAAGACGATGTGCATAATCAGATTATTTATTATTATTAGATACCTGCTTTATGGCAGCAGTCTGCTAATCAAATTCAGAATTGGAGCTCGGAAGTTTTAGGCAGGCAATCAGCCAACAGGGTCTTGAAAGCGAAGCAGCGCAACAAGATGACTTGGAAACTCTGCTACATTCTTTATGCGTTACCTGATTTTGAAGAGGGTATTCTCTGTCGTTAAATTGGATAAATTAGAGGGAAAGAAGGAGAGATGGTGGGCTTGCACCTTTCCCTCCATTTAAATTTTCTGATTTTGCTGACACAAAGCATGTGCATTTCTGAACCTAAAGTTATAAAATATTCTGACAATTTTAATATAAACAGGAACCTTTTGCAGTGATTGCTTGGAACAAAAATGTTTTTCCACTTGACATTTGTTTATACTTCCTAGGAAAGAAATTTTTATTTATGGATAGCTGAAGAATACAAATAAACATGGGGGAGAGCTGAAAAATCAGCTTTGATTATGCATGAAAATCTACAATGTCATTGTGTACTCTGGTTCCATATTCTGATTGCCTGTTTATTTTTCTAGAGCTGCCGGCGAGCCTATGGAAGAAGAGCCAGCCTTGTGAAATGCCAAGTTCTCTCTGATATTTCCTGTGTGTGACATCATTGTGTATTTCCCCCTCCTCTTACCCCAAAAAAGCACCCTTAGACATGTCTTGTCTGCTGCTTGGGTGGCAGAGATCAGATGGAGCATAAACACTGGGCACAGAATTCTGAACAGCAGCTTCACTTGTTCGTTGGATGGACTTAAAAGGCTCTTCCGAGACTCCTTCGATGTAACCGCTGCCATTCTAAAGTTACAGGGAACCAGAGCTTGCAAAGCAAGCCTGAGCCTAGAGCCTGCTTTCGTGTGCTGTGTGATCCACTTGCCGACCTAAATGGTAGAATAGAAACATTAAAGCAATTCTACATTCTCAGCTATGGTTGCCGAGGGAAATTGAAAGCAGCCTGCGAAACATCAAGGGGAGGAACAAAATAGTGTCACAAATCCCACCGCTTCTGACATTTTGAACATGTCTTACTCGATCGGGTTTTGTTTTTCTTCACATTGTCAAAAGAGTCGATAGGATTGGTTTAATGCTCCCGGTGTAATGAAACAGTGGGCCGTTCCTCTGTAGTGCCATTTTTTAAATACTGAGTCAGGAGGACTCAGCCGAAAGAGAGCTCTGCTCCACTGCTTTTCAGCTGTCCCCTAATGAAATGTGCAACATTGCTCTTTTAAGTTAGCCCCATTCCTCTCTTTTTTGGGGGGGTTATTTTGCTTTCTGTTCGCTCACTTTTCATGTGGCATTTTATAAACCCGTGCAACAAAACGCTCTCGGCAAGGAGAGAGCGAGCGGTGGTTTGACTCCGGGAGAATGCTGCTCAGTTTGGAGCTGATATCAGCTGGTCAGTATATGATTGCAAATATTCCAGTTAGCTCACACACAAAAATCCCCTGCCTTTAACCTTGCTTTAAGCTGTTGCTCTGCTCCAGCTTCAAGGCAAGCAAGCAGAAGGGACCTTCCTGCATTTCCCTCAAGGTTTGGGTGCTTCCGCAGATTCCTTGTTTTCAAACCAGACCAGAGCATCAGATGTTCTTTTCTTTTTGAGGCTTTTCAAGGGTTGGATCCTAGTACTAAAAAAAACCAAAAAAAAAAAACCAACCCAAGAGGTGTCTCCTGTTATTTATTTTTCTCCTTCCAATATAGTGGGTAACTGTGGATGCATGACGAACTGTGCCTTTTGCTGATAATGAAAGTTTAAAACTTTCACACATATTGCCTTATTGTCACAGAAAGGGAAATAGCACTTATTCAGAATCGGAGAATTTTTAAGGGATGCAAATAGTGATAGAGGAGTTACAGTAGCTGTTTGTACCCTCTCCCCCCTGACACACACACACACACACATTTAACGAACACAGTGCATTATTCTCTACCTTCCATCATTCCATTTTTCAGTATCCGAGAGCCTCCCTTTGTTTGAACGGCAAGTGATGCTCTTCTTCTATATATTTTCCAAGCTCAAAGGATACATTAAAGCCATAAATGAACACTGTCATGCTTTTTATTCAGAAATCTGAAAGGGACCTTAATTAGAACAAGATTTTAAGGAAAGCTGTGGTATGAAAGATATGGAACAAATGTGGTTTGAGTTACAGGAGACTCAAACCTGTAAATCAAAGATGAAAGATTTCACTCAAATGGAATTATATAATTCTCGTTTGTTATATAGGCGGCCTGCATTCTCTCCCCACCTTCACCCCCACAATGTGTTTAGGTTTGTTTACAATTAACATTTTAATTTGAAAGACTGTTTCCTTCTTATATGGAAACTGTTTGATATAACTTGGAAATTTGAGACGGTGCTTGAAATAGGAAGTTGGAGGAGAATTCAGCCCGGTTGAACATGCCTTTATGAAAGTGTTATGATAAGATGGGCATTTACAACTCATTATTTGAAAAATCAAACCCTCCTCAAAGCTTTATCATCCAACTCCAGTTTTCCTGACTATTGCAAGTAATCTGAAGAACTTTAAACTATCTGGAAATGGATACTGACTCTAGTGCTTTGATTCCAATAGGATTACATTTGTAAGGCAGTATGTTCTAACTGCTTCTCTGAATGATCGTACTTGACAAATTACTCCAATTGTCTAATAGTCGTCCTATAAACAATGCTTCATGAAAAATCAACCACCATGCCTAATGGTGTTTATTATCTGACTTTCATGGTTTAAACTTGTGGCATCATATTTTACATGGAAGTGCTGCAAACCTCCACTTAATAGTTATTGAAATCCATTCTTTTCCTTTTGAAGCCTAATCTGAAATTAATGGGATAAAATAGGAACAATTAAGATTTGCCCATTTAGCTTTAATTTTCTAGTGTGGAAATGTGCCTGTTTTAGCTGCAGAGCACTCGGCTTATTACAGATACTTTGCAAAACTGTGCCAAAACAAAGCAGGAGTAAGTTCTGTTGAATGCAGGAGGAATTCCTTCCGAGTAAACATGCGTTTATTATCTGACTGTAAGCCAGACTCCTCTTTCGATTTCACACATGGCTGTGTGTAACGCATCCTCATTTTGCCATGCTAAAGCTAAGTTGAACAGCAACGTCAAAGCCACAGTCTAGGAACACTAGCTGCTGCAACACTGCTTCAGCTAAACAAGTTATGCGCACAGAAAAGTGCCTTGTATTGAGTCTCTGTGTTAGCTCACCTAGCTCAGTATTGTGTAAAATGTCTTGGCAGTGGCTCACTAGGTCTTTAGGCAAAGGTCTTCCCCAGCCCTACCAGGTGATGATGTACCTAGGACCTCCTGGAGGCAAAGCAGAGACTGAGCTACTGCCCTTCGGCTTGATATGGGCCAGGGATTCATGGTCATCAATCTGGGTTACTGGAAGCTCCATGTGATATCAGGATGTGCTTGCGATAAGGAAACTGTTTAAATACAGCAAGCAAAAGAAAACACCAGCCAACGAATCCCCTCTTATTATTTTTGAAGCCCCAAACGTTGCACATACAGAAATGCTTTGGGCTGCCACCAAGTTGTATTCTGAACCTTTCGGAGGAGAAAATTTTGTGCATGTAGTTCAGGTGCCTGTTGATATGCTTGTTTGATGTTGAAACTTTATGGCGGCAGAAGTATTAGAGAATTCAAAGTGATGGATTGACTTCCATGCATAGGATCAGGCTATGCCCCTTTAAAACTATGTTGGTCACAAGTAACTCAGTTGCAAGGACATAGCAAACTTCAGCTGGATCAGTTCTAGGTGGGTGAGAGAGGGATATCGTTGTTGTCCCTTGAATAAATTACTGTATGTGGTTCTAAGTTAGCCAGCTATAACAGAGAAGCACTTTCAGACAATAAAGAAAAAGCAGTACATAAGAATGCAAAATATTGCGCCATTAATTGCAAGAAGAATAAATGCCCCATAATAAGTACAGAAGTTTTCACTTACACCATACACTTATGTGGTGTGTGTGTGTGTGTGTGTGTGTGTGTGTGTGTGTGTAATACTCTCTTAAAGTACTGTACTGATGCAACATTAAGGCTGCAAAATCCTATCCACGCTTACTAGGGAGTAAGTCCCCAAAGAGGCAAGTCCCCACTGAAGTCAGTGGGGCTCGCTTCTGAATATACGTACATTTGATTTGGCAGCAAATTCTCCTAGGAAAGCACACAGATAATGCTTTTAATTTTTCAAGGTCTTCCCAATGGTATTTATTACATTCCAGGCTGGCGTGCGCATCTGCAGTAAGCGAGTGACACGCAGCCAGATCCAAATGTAGCTGACGCCAGCTAGAGCTTGGAGACAGACAACAGTTTTTTTAAAAGGCAGTTGAAAGGACCTGTAGTGTGTCCACAGGTTTTTTCCATTGTGCAGTTCCTTCTGATCAAACAGCCTTTGCAGGTGTTTTCTTTTTGGGGAGAGGATGAGTGCACAGACCATGAACAGTGATCCCTATTCAAACCACTTCCGACACACCTATTACAGACTTTCAAGACAGGATCAAAACAGACGAGAGTGATCTGGGTTCCCATCGTTTTCAACTTAGAAGTAGTTACAGAGCTTCTCCTAGAAATGGAATTGGGACTACAGGGCTGGGTGTAGGGCATGATATTTCCCCACATATGAGTCCCAATTGGAGAGGGTGGGACACAGTTTTTAAGGCAGCTTGAAAGGGGCCTAGTTTAGATTGGCGCAAGGTCAGGGAAAGAGTTAAGACCCAGCTCCCTCAGATCCCCTCCGGCAATCCAATTTGGGGTGGTCCCACAGCTGTGCTTTGTTCATATTAAAACACCAGGCAATCCAATCACTGATCCCCCACATCTCATCTGGTCTGGTCCTCAAGTGTCTCATGATATTGACTGGGCTGCGATGAATAGGATTCATATGAGTGAGTTAAACTTAAGTGCTTGAATTCTGGAAGAGCTGAGTTTAAGATGCAAAGCAGAAGTGACAATTTAGATACATAGCAGCCCTTTCTATCCCCAGTATCTTTCCATAGACCTTGATGAACTTTTTAAATCACTATTTAAAAAAGAATAATCCATCTCTCTCATTATTTTTTCTGTTGCAAACTATTTTAAAATATGATGCCATTTTTTTTAAAAAAAAGCATCTCCTTTCTATAAGATCACTTGATATGGAAAAGTAAAGTCAATATTTACTCCCTAATTCACCCCTGCCTCCCGCAGCTTCCATTATAAGGTAAACCTAGGTGGGGAGGATGTATATTTTGCCTACTATTCAAGGGCCAAACCAGAGGAGACTTTAAAAATAACAGCCATGGAGGCTCCCAATCAGGGACAGGGACACAACACATAGGTTTCTTCCTGCACAACAGACCCAATTAAAATCTCCCCCTTCCCTAATGGTTATTTTCCTTCAGATTGGGGTTGCCATTGACACCGGTGAAAGTTCCCTCCACTCTAGGGATTGAAGGATCTGTCAGTGCTCTCCCACTGCTGTTTTATTCTGGAATTCCAGCTCCACAAACCACCTCGGGTCACCCAAGGAACAAAATCCTTAGGTGTCCCAAGTTGGTCTGTGGGGGTGAGAAAAGGACCTGATACTGGGGCCACTTCATTGTCATTGTTGGTTCTTTCTGTTTTTCGTTTTTCATGTCTTATATTCAGTTCTCCACATTTTGCAACAACTTGTATTTTTAAAAAAGAACACAACAAAACAAAAGCACACAAATCCTCATGAAAATTCATCGGCGTTTTAGTGCGAATGTCTCTTAACAAACACATTTTTATATGCTGTATTGACTAATGCACACCCTTTTGCAAACAACTTCTCTGATATGTGTTTTTGAGTTCATTTTTATGCACACCTCCCCTAAAATAATCCATTTTTGTAAGCAATGTTTGGTTGGAGAATTGCATCGCAAAATTCAGATAAGTGTGAACTTGGAAGAATAGTGGTGTTGTGGTTCTCATACTGCTTTGGAAAGTGTGAATTTGATAGAGTCAGCTGAAATGCACACGGAATCAATTTTCTCCTCTATCCCTACTCCCCACCCACACACTGCAGTCCCAGTCTTGGTCAGGCCCTACCACAGATATCATTTTGTGAGTTAAAAAAAAACATGCAAAACTCATATGTGCATTTAACACCTCATCAGATAAGGCACAAAGGCTTCACTGCCACTGGGAATGTTTTAACTGAGCAAAGCTCATCTAGGGTACTATAAAAGGCACTAAAAGGAATCATCTTGGTATGACAAGGAGGAACCTGTGGAGCATTATTCTCATTATTATTCCTGATACGTTTTTGTATCTGGGAGCATCCAGTGAATAACTGAAAGTCATATTGTGCTCCAAATCTTTGTCTGTTGTAAATATGTAGGCTTTGGGATTGCTTGAAGTAGTCTTCAATCAGGCTGAAAGCGGGGGGGGGGGGTCCTTTGGTCTTGTGTTTTGTATAATTATTTGGCTATACTCTCATTCTTGTGCGCATTAAAAAAAACCTGTTTGAAATAAGAACATTTGATGTTTGTCTCTCCTTTTTTAATATATAAATATATTAAGAATCCACTTGAAAGGGGGGGGGGGACCTGGATGAAATAGAAGTTTCGGAAGTAGCATCTGATCTTGCCACCCTCGTTGAATTGTTGGGATTTAGCTCTTAAAATATAATGTCTCTGAGCACCATCAAGCTGGAGTGCATAAAAAAAAAAAAGAACCGCAAGCATTAATCTGAAACTAATGATACTTGTCAGCCTAAAAAACCACAGAAAGAAAAAGAAAACTATGCAGATCTAAAGACGGCAACTTTGAGCTCCGATTCTATGCTTAGTTCGGTTTCTTTTGCCGCTGTGTCAGGGCCCAACCGGACTTCCTTTCCCTCCATTTGAAAAATGGTGTCTCGTCAAGAACCAGTGGTGGCAGCAGGAAAAAAATTTGGGGAGAAGGGGCAAAGGATATTTCTAGATGGGTGAGTTGTGCCTCACATGTTAATAACAAGAGCCCAACAATGTGAGGGCAAGGGGAAGCAAGTTTTTGGGCAGGAGGGAACTTCCCTCCTTCACACACATACCCCTGGCACTGCCCATGCTAAGAACATCTTGCTTGCACACAGTGTTTGATTTCTACACCTTGAGGTGTGTAACTGCAAAACTTTGAAAAAGTTTGACCTCTTCATCTGGCAGAACTTCCCTCTCATGCGAGATGTTGGTGACTTGTGGATCTTTTGGTGGGAAAATGCTCCATACATACTTAGATATATTCATCAAAATCCCATTCAAGGGCTGACATCTGGAACACCAGATCTTTAAAAGAAAACCCACACACATTAATGAATTTGAATTATTTGATTTCAGATGTTTTGTTGATTTGTTCCTGCATTTGTGCACAGTCAAAATGATCTCCTCTGGGTTTACTGGAGGTTGTTCTGAAAATGAGATAGGTCTAATAAACAAGGACATGGCAGGATATGATTCATTAAAAAGAAACTCACATTTTGTTCTCTACAAGCATTCTTCTATGAGAAGCCATATAAAAGTTGCTAGCTAGCTAGTTATCCCCAGTAAATAGGGAACTGCATCATCATACATCCTGTTGCATGGAATGTAGGAAGAAAATGCTAGAAGTCTAGTAATGTGGGCAGCATATCTAACTATAGCTATAGCTATATACACATGGTACATATATACCCTTAACATGCTCCTGTTTTCCTAAACAAACATTTGGGATGGGATGGCTGAAACAGCCCATAAAAAAATAAGGAAACATGAGACTGTAGCATGTTATTCAAACATCGCCACCATTTGCAATGGAATTGTGAAGTAACGGCCCATAATTTTAAAGGGAATATGGCATTATGAAAACTCTAGGCATGAACAGCATGAATCAACACTAGGGATTGCATTTTCACTGCTGCAGCAATGGAAAGCCAATACAGTGGTACCTTGGGTTACATATGCTTCAGGTTACAGACGCTTCAGGTTACAGACTCCGCTAACCCAGAAATAGTACCTCTGGTTAAGAACTTTACTTCAGGATGAGAACAGAAATCACGCGCCGGCAATGGGAGGCGCTGATTTGTTAAGAACAAATTAAGTTCTTAACCCAAGAACTTACTAAGCTGCTTTGGTTGTTACAAAAGGCAGCAACAGGAAGCAGAAGTGACCTACACTTCCTGCTTTCTCTTTGTATTATGTGTCAACCACACATCTCCACCATTATAAAATCTGTGGCTTCCGCCCCCCATAATAAGGAGTTTGTATATCAATAGTTAAACTATGACGAACCATTATATGGGAGGGATTATGTTCCTTCGCATCAGATCCATGTGGGGCTGGGCAGTTTCCCAGGGCTTCAGATACTACCATTCTGCTTTCTAGCTCAGAGGCAGCCAACATGGAGCCTTCCAGATGTTTGGGAGTGCAACTTCTATCCATCCTCAGCCAACATGGTCAATGACCAAGGATGATGGGAGTAGTACTCCAAAGCATCTGTAGGCACCACATTATCTACTCCTCTTCTAGCAGGTGCATGCCTTAGGATATGTCCTTGCCATTCATCAGAGGGCACTGACTTGATTTGTGGAATGCTGGGAAATATTGATGTTGAGATTGGAGTAACCGAGCTCTTCCTAAGGAAGCTCTGCAGTATTAAAGACAAACCAGGCCTCTTGCTAAATCTCCTGCTGTGTAGAGATGGGTGGGATCTACAGCAGGTGTGGAGGACCTTTGGCCTTCCAGATGTTGCTGAACTAGAACTCCCATCATCCCTGGCCATTGATGGGACTTGCTGATGAGAGTTGTAGTTCAGCAACATCTGGAGGGCCAAAGGTTTGCTGCACAAAGGAAGTGTGCTGTCTCTGACCAAATCGTGGCCATTGAAGGAGGAAGACCTTTGTGACAGCTAATTAACTCAGCCCAGTGTTATGTTTTTGTGCCCATGACATGCACTTGACTTGAGTCTATATATGCTAGCAGTCTGTGCTTTTTTCTTTAAAAAAAAAAGGGTTTGGTGTACTCTCATTTTCCTACTCATATTGAAATACTGCCCCTTAATGAGGCCAAATTTAGATTCACAAAATGTTTAGGCATATGCGTACCCCCGCGTCCCTCCAGGAAAAAAACACTGCCACAGTTGATATATGTTTCTTGCATTGTAAATAACCTAGAGATGATCAGTATAAGGTAATGAATAAGCTTACGAATTAATAATATATTTAAAATAGAATAATTATTATTTATCACATTTTCACTGGGTGTATGCAAATGCACATTTGTGGTATGAAAGGGAGATTGAGCTGAAATGGGGTCTAGAATATTTCCCTCTCCCCAAACACAAATCTTACCTTTCCACATTTTTGTGTGTGTATGTTCTGTGTCCCACTCATTAGCTGTTATGACCCTGTCATTTTAAATCATTGACATTGTTTGGTTGACTGTATAATTGTAGCCAACCAGAGCTCATCTGCAATGAAACTATAACATCATGTAGCCAATCAGATCTGGCTGTGCAAATTCAGAGAGCAATGCTTTCTGCCCTCAACAACCCTTTGAGACAGGTTAGTCTAAATGATTATGAGGATGCATGGGCACCCAGTGGTTTTCACATGCTTGAAAGACTACTCAGCACCTTGTCAAAATATGCATTGATGCCATGTTAAATGGGATAGAAAGGAAGGCACACCAATTCCGGATCCCAAAGATGTCAGCTTGATCTTTATACAACATTATGGTGTGATTTCATTTGGCCCTGTTATCACTGATAAGAAGAAGGGATAAGGAAGAGAAAGAAAGAAACCATTAGCTGCATTTCATATGATAAGAGGCTGTTCATCACATGCCACGCTAATATTTCAGTTCCTTTTTTAAAAAAAAAGTTGCCTAAAATAGAGCCATATGAGAAAAGACGTTCCATATGTCCCAAGAGGTCACATGAAAATCTTATGAAGTCAACGGAAGACATCATTTAACAATCAAATTCTCTTTAACTTCAAACTGAGGTTAAGAGTGAGAACCAGCTTGGGTGATTGAAATTTGTTTTCCCCTTACCCTGCCGTTGCTTATTCCCATCTGATTTTATTTAGTTTCCACTACAAATATTGGCTCCCTTTGAACTATTGTTTCCCACCCCGCCCTCTCCCAAATGTATGGAAAGCCATAGGAAGACGTGCGTGGAAAAAAACGCAGGCACAGAACACGGCGCCTTCATTTCATCCTCCGTAGCCCAAGCTACAAAGTGGTTATTTAAGAAGTCAGAATTCAGTGTTACAAAAGGCCTCAGATTGTGATGCAAAAATCAGAAGTGGGTGAGAAATCTTCAATGGGAAGCTAGCATTTACCAGGAAAGGGGTGGGTGGGGAGTGCAGAGGCTCCCTTCTGCGAAATTACATCAAGTGATATTTTTTTTGCAAGTAGTTACGCAAAGAGAATTGAAACCAGAGCTATGTGGCAAAAACTGGGAAGGCAATGAGGGGAAGCTCTGCTTATTGTTAGGGGGTAATGGACTGGTATTATTTATTTATTTTTGCTCCTGTGGGGGAGGGGCATGATAAGGATGATGTGCCCCCAACTTTCTTCATCTTCAATAGAAACATATGGGATTTGGTGTTGGTGTGATATTACTATCTTGGGAATCATAGCAATGGAATGGGCAAATTTCTGGGCTGCAGCTCAGTACGCACTCAAAACATATGTGATTGGGAAGGAAACACTGGAGCAGTTACTCAAAGGTGGAAGACTGTGGCATCCTCTATCCACTCTCTCCATGCCATTCATTATTTTTTTAACTTCTATCATGTCACCTTTTACAGTGGTACCTCGGTTTAAGTACTTAATTCGTTCTGGAGGTCTGTTCCTAACCTGAAACTGTTCTTAGCCTGAAGCACCACTTTAGCTAATGGGGCCTCCCGCTGCTGCCATGCTGCTGGAGCACGATTTCTGTTCTCATCCTGAAGCAAAGTTCTTAACCCAAGGTACTATTTCTGGGTTAGCGGAGTCTGTAACCTGAAGCGTATGTAACCTGAAGCGTATGTAACCCGAGGTACCACTGTATTCACCTTTTGTCCAAACTAGGAATTCCTGAAAGCCACAACCTTTCCTCACAGAAGAGTCTCTCCAGCCCTTTGATCATTTTGGTTGTTTGGTAAAAGAGAGAGTTAAATGAGAAATTAAACCCAAGATGGACAATAGATCCTGATCCCATGTAGGCTCAACCTTGGCAGAAGTCCAGTTGCTTCTGAGTAGACCAATGACAATATGGGGAATGCACTCTCCAAGGATGGACAACTTAATAGGAATGCACTGGAGACAAAGGTGTTGCAGCCCACATTGCAGAAATACAGTAAGTGATGGAGATTACCTCTGGGTGATAATATTATATTCTGGGTTCCTGTTATCCAGTGTCTTTGTTGTGCCCAACAGCAGAATTTGGTTATTATTTAAAAGAGTTATGTCTCATCCTTCCTCTGTAGTGAGGGGCAGCTATAAAATAGGTTCTTAAAAAAGCAATCAGTGAAGCAGAATCCATAAAAAAGGCAAATAACGGCACCCAAAAACACCTACAGAGAGCATAAGACTATTACTCAGGTAATAGTTGCAAGTTCTTTGCAGAACCAGTAAGATGAGGTAAGGAAACCTTCTGGACGGACAGATTGGTCTCACTGAATTTCTGAGCAAGCTTGTCTCTGGTTTCTCTGCCATCACAAAAACAGTTACCGGTAAATATTTCATTCTGAAAAGAAAATTGAACAGAAGTTAACACTGTTTTGATAACTAAATATATATGGCATTACAGTCACACCACAGTTCCCAAATGCCTCTGTTTCGGAACGTTTCAGCTCCTGAATACCGAAAACCCGGAAGTCAGTGTTCTGGTTTTCAAACATTTTTTGGAAGCCAAACATATGACGTGGCTTCTGTTTGAGTGCAGGACGCTCCTGCAACCAAAGCCACAGCAGCTCTCTAGCTTTTCAGGCAGAAGCCCTTTTCAACCTTACCTGGAGATGACAGAGTTTGAATCTGGGACCAAAGCAGGTGCTCGACTGCTGAGCAACATCCCTTCCCAAAGTGCTTTTTATGTCATTTTGAATAACTCCTTAGCAGATCAGTTTGGGGGTTTCATTTGCCGCAGCCTACATGTTTATAAAACACTACGAGTGAACTCTCTTGGGCTATGTCCTACACACTGTGCCTTCTGTTTCTTGTGCAAACTGAGGGGAATGTTGCTGCCATTCAAGTCCGGGGCCGTCAGAGCAGGCCAGAAAAGCATTACAGTTTTACATATGGACCTTGTTTGCTGATGCAACCTTTACTAATTGGATTTGGCAAGTGGGAACTTAATGTTATTGCCTTAAGATGAGTCAGCAAGATTTTTGACACATATCCATCTAAGATAAAGTCCAAAGGAGGAGGTGGAAACCTAGATATTGTCCATATTATAGACATATATTATATGGCAGAGAAGTGTGGAATACTTTTGTTGAGGGATCCCTTTTCCAGGATACTTCATTCCACCCCCAGCTTTCTGTTTCTTCCCTCCAACAGTCAGTCAGCATTTCACATCTACGGAGCATGCTCAGTCCCCACTGAGCTATGCCTGTGCTTTTCCCTTCTCCAGATTATTTTTCTGTTTTTTCTATTTGTTTTGTTTCTAAAAAGTATGCGTATACTGCTATTCATTAGAAAAACATAGTGGTTTACAGAAATAGTACACAAAACCATACAGTAAAAAAACCTTACAAAAAAGTTAAAATCAGAAATCAGCTAATTATTGTGGAATGGTGTACTGTATTCATTATTGCCTGCATAGGCCTGACAGAATAGCAAAGTTCCCAGCAGGTCTTTAGCTCTGAGGGCCTTCAGGTGGTTCCCTCACTGCGAGAAGTGAGATTACAGAGAACCAGGCAGAGGGCCTTTTTGGTAGTGGTGCCCGCCCTGTGGAATGCCCTCCCATCAGATGACAAGGAGATAAAGAACTATACAACTTTTAGAAGACATCTGAAGGCAGCCCTGTATAGGGAAGTTTTTAATGTTGCTGCTTTATGTTTTTGTATATGCTGGAAGCCACCGAGAGTGACTGGGCGGGAAAAAAATAATAAAATGATTAATTATTATTATTATGGAATTTTGTGCCAGAAGATGTGGGGATGACCATAAAAAAAAACCCTCAGCAACCTGGGGAGGGTTTTTTTCAGGGGACATTTTCAGTCAGAACTCGCCAGAACTCAGCTCTGGCACCTCTCAGGTGGGAACCATTGCCATTATAAGAGAACAAAGATGGCACTCATGGGGAGTTCTGGCATCTCTTTTTGTAGAAAAACAAAACTGGGAATAGCCAATTATATTCCTGCAGATGATCTCAGTGACCAAGGTGGGATAGAAGGGTTCAAGTGGTGCCTGAGGTACCCTGGACCTAAGGTGTTCAGAGCATAGAACAGTGGTACCTCGGGTTAAGTACTTAATTTGTTCCGGAGGTCCGTTCTTAACCTGAAACTGTTCTTAACCTGAAGCACCACTTTAACTAATGGGGCCTCCCGCTGCTGTCGTGCCGCCAGAGTACGATTTCTGTTCTCATCCTGAAGCAAAGTTCTTAACCTGAAGCACTATTTCTGGGTTAGCGGAGTCTGTAACCTGAAGCGTCTGTAACCTGAAGCATATGTAACCTGAGATACCACTGTAAATTAATAAATTTTAAGTTCTGTAAAACATAGGACTACCCCCAGCCTGCTGATACCAGCCCCTTGGGCAAGGATGATGCCAAACTGTCTATGAAAGGATTCACACTCAGACAATGTTTTGTATCTAAAATGCAGAGGGGTTTTTGGGGGGCGGGGCGTGTTGCTGTTGTTGTTTTACTTCTGAAAGGTTACAAGAGTTTGTTGTGCCACTGCACAGTTTCGTTGGGAAGAGCTAGTAGCTATTGCTTCCATTTTTAAAGGGACAGGCAAGTTTCAAAGCTTGCAGCATATTAATGAAGAAGCCAGAGCACTATGATGATCTCCAACTCTAGCAGATGTCCTGGATCAGGATTCTTGAGCATCTTGACTTTTAGGTAAAGGTAAAGGGACCCCTGACCATTAGGTCCAGTTGCAGACAACTCTAGGGTTGTGGCACTCATCTCACTTTATTGGCCGAGGGAGCCGGCTTACAGCTTCCAGGTCATGTGGCCAGCATGACTAAGCTGCTTCTGGTGAACCAGAGGAAACGCACGGAAACGCCGTTTACCTTCCTGCCAGAGTGGTACCTATTTATCTACTTGCACTGTGATGTGCTTTCGAACTGCTAGGTTGGCAGGAGCAGGGACCGAGCAACGGGAGCTCACCCCGTCGCCGGGATTCAAACTGCCGACCTTCTGATCAGCAAGCCCTAGCCTCTGTGGTTTAACCCACAGCGCCACTCGCGTCCCATCAATCTTGACTTTTAGGGCTCAAAGAATATTAGCACATAGGCAGCTCACAGTGTCTGCAATGACTTGCAGTGGCTCTCCATAATTTTGGACAGGGATCTTTCCCAGCCCTGGATATGCCTGGGATTGAACCTGGAACCTTCTGCATGCAAAGCAAATGCTCTACCTTCTGAGCTACAGCCCTTCCAAGGAATCCTGTACCAGTGCTTCCATTTATTGCAACACCTATGAGGATTCTTCCCACGACAGAGGTCCACGCTGCTAAGAGGGAATAGCAAGGGACCATTCAGGGCTGCAAAAGTGATATGGCTGGCTTCCCACATCCATCAAGGGAGTCTGGTGGTTGTTTTCTGTCCACAACACTTCCTATGTTTCATGTTGTGTGCCACAGCACCACAAATGACTAGCATTTAGGTCATGGTTACTCTCATTCTACTCATCTGTATGGGTCTGAATGTAGGAATCTTACACTGGAAACTCATCAGAGGGACGGCTTTCTTTCCTTTTTATTGTTTTGAAAACTGAAATGGAAGGACTGTTTCGTGCAAAAGAGAGCATATTCTACCAGGGCTTTCAGTTTGAATTATGCACTTCAAAAGGGACTTTGACCTCCCATTGAAAAGAACCCTGAACTTGGCTTGGCTAACTTTGGCCTTTCCTTTTGAATCCGGATACGAGCAGTCTAGTGTGGTGGAAGACTTTTGTTCCTGTCTCAGATTTTAACCTCTGTAGATATATATATTCAGGAATGCGTTCGGAGGGGAAAGTATATGTAATGTGTTCAGTTGGGTACCTTCCATCACTTTAAAGTCATTAGTGACCCCTCTGTGCGATCTACTCCCTCTTTCTCCGTGCAGCTTTCTAGCTTCAAGGAATGTGGGCCACGTTGACAAAAGCAGGATGCTGAAGAAGTCATATGGTTTTCGGTCAAATGAGATAATTAAAACCCAGACTCCCCCCCCCCCTTTAATACAGCTAATTTAGGCATTGCAGGACTGATCTTTGAAATACAAGGATCTCAGTTTTCTAGCTGAGCTCTAGTCCAGACTCAGAAGCAAGTAGCTTCATGATGGTTGAATATCTCTTAAAACATGTATGTATGTATGTGAACAAATGATATTCATGCCAGAGGTCACCAACCTTATTGTGCACATTTACCAACTGGAAAACACAACACCCTCTGCACACCGCAAGCACACACCACAACCTAATCCATTGGCTACAACAGAATGCTTTCTTTCTTCCTTTCTTTCCCATAAGATTTTATTACTGGTAAAACTTTTTTATATAATACAATAAGATAAAAGAAACTAATCTAAAGCTTAATTTAGAGAGGAGACACTGAGGACACCAGGGAAATAATATTATACACATAGGGTGAGGGGGGGGGAGGAGGAGGAGAGAGAGAGAGAGAGAGAGAGAGAGAGAGAGAGAGAGCACCCTTGTCAGAAAGCACATCTTTGTCGTGTGCAACATTTCCAAACAGCATCATTTATCACTTTCTCGCTGCATTTGTTTTCTCATTTGAAACTGAAATGAGGACACAGCATCTCTGCAAGCCGAGCAGCTCATTCTCTGCCAGCTTTTGCCTCCACATCTGTTGCCTCTGCTTAATCCCCTAAATTATTAGCTGAAGTTCAACAGCATCCATAACTTTTTCCCAATTAATCCATCAGTTAGCAATTCCTAATGGGTGATCCCATTGCGTGATCCCTGATCCTCTGAGGATGGAGGGGGAAAAACAAGTCCTTTAGAACGAAGGGGAGTGGTGATTTATATTTATTTCTAATACTCCATTAACCCTCTTTGGCTGTGAATGCTGATCATCTTGTATTACATCAGGGAACATTTTGCTGTTATACACAAACAAGTTTTCTAAAATAAAATTAAAAACCTGGAGAGGCAGAGATGGGCTTTCATGTTTCTGTCAAGTACTCCAAGTTCACAATTAATACTCTATCCTTCCCTTCGCCATTACCTATTTAGCATGGAATAATGTCCATTACATCCTTGAATCCTCATGCGGCTCTTGATTGCCTTGTAGAAGAACATGATCAAAAGGCTCCTCTCCAAGGCACATGATTGGGCTGCCTGGTCTCCTCAATGGCAATTTATTTAAATATGATACTCTGCAGGGGAAGCCCATTCAAAGTGGAGGCACACCAAGCCGTTTATCATTTCCATGCGAGGTATTTAAGATTGTGCCATCTTGAAAGCTTTACAAAAGGGGAGGGTGGAGAGAGGGGGAGAATTAAAAGCAAAGAGAGGAGGGGGTTAAAAAAAGTGATGTAATCTCCAAAGGCTGTTATCTATAAGATGCAGCAGTTAAAACCCAGACGTCTGACAGCAAGTGCATCTGTAACGCAGATCAGCTTCCAACCTGGAAAAAGGGGTGCCAGAGTGTGCCTTTATTATAGCCCATATTGGAGCATGCTGCCCCAATGGACCAATGTTATCCAGGGGAGGGGAGTGTGAAGATTGGCTTTGTAGAGGATCAAAATCAAAACGTAGCCTTAGACATGGGCATAGCCATGATTTTTGCTGGGGGTACAGGCTTTTTTTTTTTTTTTAGGAAGGAAGGCTGTTGTTAGGGGGCAAAACCTCAGATTTGTATTGATTTTGCTTGATTTAGAGGGGAGCAGCTGCCCCCTGCCCCTCCCCGGCTACACCCATGGCCTTAGACATATTGACTTCAAGGCACACAGAGAGTGAGGTGTGCTGAAATTCCATTGTAATCAGTAAGTCTGGAGCGCACTTTCAATGTACAAGTGCCATTCATTTCAAAGGTATGGAGACGCTGTTTATTTTATTCATTGCACGTATATCCCAGCTTTCCTCCAATGAGCTCAGTGTGGCATACATTGTTCTCTTCCTCCCCATTTTACCTCACAACAACCCTGTGAGGTAGGTTAGGCTGAGAGAGTGTGACTGGCCCAAGGTCACTGTGGCGTTTGCCCTCCTAGGTGGGTCATAAGGAAAGGGTTAAATGTGTGTGAAGTGATTGGCCAGTGGGAACCCAAGGGGAGGAGTTAGAGTTGAAGTTGTTGGGAAGTCAGTTGGGAGTTGGAGAAGGGAGAGTGAGGATAAGTCTGTGGGTTGGGATAGTTTGATGTGAGAGAGTGAGAGAATCTGTTAATAGGAGTCAGATAGACAGTTGGGATAATCAGTTAGAAGTTATTATAAAGGTATAGGCTGGTAAAGAAACTAAGATTAAGAAACTGACAAGAAAATTTATCTGAAACCATAAACTTGTTAAGGCTTATAAAATAAACTTGTTTATTTGGTTTAATGTTAACAACTGTCTGGACTCCGTGTGTACCCAAGAGAAATAGGTTGGTGGCAGCAGGGAAGCATTCACAGTGGTGGCACAGGGATCAATAGACCGTCAAACGTCCGGGGACCCTGTGTGATCGCCACAGTCACCCAGTGAGTTTCATGGCTAGGCAGGGATTTGAACCATGGTCTCTGGTTGTCCTAGTCCAACATTCTAACCTCTACATGTCATACTAGCCAGCAAAGGACTGCAATCAAACATGGTGAGTTTACACCAATCTGGCTGTAATGTCTGAAGTGCCCACTGCATGGTGCAGCAGATGGGGGTTGACAATCAGAAGTGGGGGATATTAATGGGACATTTAGCTGGGAAAGATTTTGCTTCCCTTATAAGTGCTTGTTATGGCATGAAAAGAAGGTGTCTGTGAATCAACCCTTTGCATTTTTCTCTGGGGGTGGGAGGAGACCAGAAATTAGCTTTGGGGCCAATATCCATGTGACTCGTCCTGAGAAGAAGCTCAGGACATGTACCCCAAAATACCTTTCATCTTCAAGCCTGAGAAGTCCAACCAAACTATTCCAAGGTGAATTTTGGATGGAGTGTCAGCCCTGAATTTTAGCTTTAACTCTCCATTCCTGGCTCTTTGAGGGTTTTAGGCAGACCCTTCACGTTACTTTAATGTCTTTTTTGTGGTTTAATATTTCCAAGGGCAGTAAATTATTTCCAGCATTTTTTTAAAAGACAAATTTCTCCTGTGGTTAGTGACCACAAAACAAAACAAGAAACAGAAATACACGAGAGAACCTTTCACAAGAAAAGGTTACAAGGCTTCAGACCTCAGCTTTGATGTATCGAGGAAGGGAAGGGAAGTTCAGCTCGAACCTGATGACTAATTCCTTTCTTAAGCAAAGTAGCAAATAAACAGGACCATATCCATCATCTTTTGCAAACACTAGCACAACTAATCAAACCAAATGCTTTCCTCCCACCACAATAAAAATGAACTGCTGAAGCACAAATCTATCTGGATTAATGAGCCTAAGAACTATTACTGTCAAAATATGAGGACCAAGATAAGGACAAGCAGATCTCCTCAGCTTCCTACTTCAGGACACAAGCACCAAAAATCTGACCAAATGCTACACTTCTCTATGGCACTTGTCACTTGATGGGCAGCTGTAGTGCTTGTGGGGTGGCTTATGTTCTTCACCCCCACCACTCTCTGACCCGCAAGTGTCACCAACATAGCTTATGGTGGATACTATTCACAGTGATCCCATCAACAGTCGCTAAAATCCATCTGCGGAAGAATGTTGAGAGAGGAGTAGATTCCTGAAATATTCTCCTGTGATGAGGAGGTTTCGGACAGATGTTCTAGTGTTATAACATACTGTGGGGCGTCAAGAGTCAACTGTGGCTTCCCACAGAGCTAGCCCATAACCAGTAATGTTATGATGAGGGGGACCTGCTGGGGCTGGAGAGTCATTTCAGAAGGGTCAGGACATAAAAAAAGAGTGTACCAGGGAAGTGCAGGTTGAATCCCTCTGTGATTTCTAGTAAAATGTTTTCACCCTATGAAAATGGAAAGGTGGCTTTCCTGAGAGGGGCTTGCTGCTTGCTGGGTCCTGCCATGTTACGCTCATCCATAAAGAGATATAACTTCGCTACCAGCTGAAGTTGGTAGAAGGCACTCAATGCCACAGAGGCCACTTGGGCTTCCAGTGACAGTAGTAGATCCAGGTGTATCCCCTGGTATAATCTATCATTTATTTAGGCCAAGGAACCAACCACACACAGCATGTCTTGTCTAGATTGAGCTTCAGTTTGTTAGCCCTCATCCAGTCCATTGCCACAGTTCAGGTGCCAATGAAAAGGAGATAACAAATCACTTTGAAACTCCAAATAAAGCCACTCAGCAGTTTCATGCAGATGTTGAATAACATAATGGATAAGAACAAATCCTCCAGAACCCCATACTGATAGCTCCATGGGAGTCAAACAATACCACCTCCCATACCACTTTATGGATTTGGTAGTTCAGTTGGGGCCAGAACCATTGCAAAGCAGTCCTAGCTATTCCCAATTTGGACAGTTATCCAGAAGCAAATTATCTTTGATGGTACTGAAAGCTGCTGACAAATTAAGGAAAATCAACAGGACCATTTTTCTCCACCTCTCTTCCAAGGGTGGGCAAGACACTCACAGTGCCAAATCCAGACCTAAACGTGAATGAAATGGATCCAAAAAAACCTATGTATTAATCACCTTGTTGGCCCAGCTGCTAGATTTCATAAGCCACAACGGGCAAGGAACAAGCATACAAGTAATTGTATAGACCTGACCAAACATCTTTTCCACGTCCATGACCTGTACCAACTTCAAGATCATCCAACCATAAACAGGGCTCTGGACACCCTGGACTGACCTGCTACAATTGTGGTTCCCAGTTATAGACTCCAAGTCTTTATCTTCAAAGAAGAGAGATCATGATTGGGCACCACAAACCATGCACTTTCCCCAGGCTCATCGGTACAGAGGACATAGTTTATATCAGACTGCAACCATTTCCCCTTACAAATATTTTTCTCCTTGCTGGTTACACTCATAAGCTATAGACACACATGTGTCATGGAAATGGATGCAGGTGCCACTGGGCATCCCATAAGTACAAGATTTGGAGCGCCTGTCAGGATTAATTGCAGAATCAGTGGCCACCATTTGCTTTGCAAGAGGAAGAGAGTGGACAAGGTTTTGACCAGCAAATATGAAAGTTTATTGTTCACTTTCCTCTCAATGTCAATATTGCAAATTTCTTCTTCTTCTTCTTCTTCTTCTTCTTCTTCTTCTTCTTCTTCTTCTTCTTCTTCTCTTCTAAGTGCTCCCATATGTTTCAGAAATAATTAAATTTTTAACTGACATTTTGGCCTCACTCCTAAAAGCGAATATCCTTCTCAGCTGCTAAACATTTGATAGGCTTGAAGTTTGGGGAAGCATCGCTTTTAAAATTCTCTCCAAAATGTTCATGAAACAGGACAAAAGTTATCCATACCTTTTGATCTGCTTGGTGATCATCAGGAAGCCAAGCAGGCGAGGGAGGGGTTAAAGAAAATGATTTTGTTTCTTTGTTTTTTTAATTTTATTTTTAAAGGTCAGAGTTGCCATTTTCAAAGAAACCAACATGGACAGGATCACATAGTTGGGTGTTATGTCATTTCAGCACCATCCGGTAAAAATCTGATTTGATGGATTCGTCAGCATTCTTGCAATCCCAGCCAACCTGGTCTACTGAACAAGAAATAATGTTTATTTAGCCAAGAGCAAATGATTTCAAATACTGGATGGGCTGCTAATGAGTTTGACCTCTCAACTCTGGGGTAACCATTGCTGTTGAGACATACAGTCAAGATAAATACACTGTTTTTTTAAAAAAGGTATATTCCTGCACACACATTGTGTCTCTGTTGTTTTATAATATTGCCTCATATCAAGGTGGGGAACAATTTTTCAGCCTAAGCGTCACATTCCCTTCTCAGAAATGTTTTGGGGGCCACATGGCAGTGGTGGGCAGGGCCAGAGTCAAAAGTGGGTGGAGCAATGGAAGTACATTATTCCTTTGTTCAGTGGGTTTATTTACTCTTCTCTGTCTTCCAAACAGGAAATCAAGATGTATCATCATCTACTGTCTACATGCCAAAATGGCTTCTAAGCAGTTTACAGGTATAAAGTCAATTTTTAAAAGCATACAAATGCACAATTTAAATAAAAAAATAAAACACATAATAAAACTATTTCATTAAAGCTATTAAAAGCATCCACAATTTTAAAATGTAATAAAATAAGCTATTTAAATGGCATAACAATGACAACAATTAAAAAGCAATCAGAATATTTTTATTTATAAGATTCTTGCCGGGAATCTTTTTTTTGTAATTTTTAAAAGATGATTTCCAACCCACTTTCAAAATAAATATGATTCCCACTGGAGAAGCAGAACAATTTCACAAGAGTTATTCACAGAGGGTCTGACTGTATGAACCACACAGGAATTACATATCTCCTTTCTCCCATATTTTTATTCTCCCAGGCTTTTCAAGTACTGGAAGCATTTTAAAAATCTTCTTGGCGGCTCTGCCAATTGTTATTGTTGTTGTTTTCATAAATTTGGTTTATGGTATAGGACCCACCTTATGCTTGTGATTGGTTTAAAGTTGTGTTTTCAATTGTTGCGGTCTGTCTTGGGACCTTTGGGTAAAGGGTGAATAATTGGGAATAATAATAATAATTTGTTATTATGAAATTGAAACCAAATTTGGTTTAAATGGTATTTTAAATACAATAAAATAAATCTTACGGAGATCCTTGGAAGCTGTCTACCCTGTCCTCAAACTGTAGGATGGGCCATATAACACCTGGAGGGAGTTCCACTGAGGGAGAGAATCCTGAAGTATGTCAACAGGTTGAGTGAAGAGGAATCTAGATCCACAGACTAGGTTTTTCTGAGGTGAGGGAGAATTGCTCCCCAGTCACACCATCCTCTTGCCCTGTAGCGGGGCGCTAAGAAACAGCTACTGCTTTGTTCTAGTGATGGCTTCCTGTTAATATCCTGGTATCAAAGATCCTGTTATGATCCCTTTCTAAAGTTAGATCAATGCCCACAGACCCTCTTCGTGTTCATCTGATGGGCTCGTGCACTCCAATGAATGCAAGAGATCGATGCATGGTCATCTGCAGAACATATGGTTGATTTCGGTTCAGGGGCTGCAAGGATTCCATGTGTTTAGAAAGGAAAGAGGAGCATTCCCCTACCAAAGATGAGTGACTTGTGGTCCTCCAGATGTTGCTGGCCTCTGACGCCCATCAGTCCCATACAGCGTGACCAATGATCAGGGATGATGGGAGTTGTAGTCCAACAACATTTGAAGGGCTGCAGATTTCCCAGGCTGTCATGAGCATCCACAATACATGGGAGACTGTTTGCTCTTCTTGCTCAATTCCTGTTTGCACTGGCACAGCCTCATCTACACTGAACACGCCCTCTTAAACATGCCCTCATTTCATTGGATGCCAAGATTGGAGACCCACTGTCCCATCTCTTCTGAACGGAGGAGATGCGTAACAGCGTCTCAGTGAGCCAGATAGTAGCTAATGTAGGTGACCTTTTTCTCATTGATGGAGGACATGCCCACACAATTTTCCCTGTCTCCTTTTCCTTCAAGATGTGGCTGTCATTTTGTATTGTGCCACACATCCATGCCAGCTAATTTGAGAAGCATCAACAGCAATGTTTCGAAATTCCAAATGTGCCCACATTGGACCAAGGTGATGGGTGCCAGCTCTTTATAATCCATAAAGCTCCCCTCTGAATCCAAACAAATCATCTACCCTCAATCATCCAACGTCAATAGTTATCTAATGACCACATTACACTTCCTAGAATGCCAGTGTCACTGTAACAATGGACAACAGGGATGGGATTTTCTGAAAAGTATCAATGTGCTTATCTGCACAGTTCCCTCTTTATAGAATAATAGAATTGTAGAGTTGGAAGGGACCCTGAGGATCATCTAGTCCAACCCCCTGCAAAATTGCAATGCAGGATATGCAGCTGTCCCATACAGGGATCAAACCTGCAACCTTGGCATTATCAGCACTATGCTCTAACCAACTGAGCTATCCAGGCTCTCATTCCTTCATAAGAAGGGAGGTTACCTCTCCTTCTGCTATGAATATGGACAAATCATGCATATTATATATTTTGTCATACATATGATATTATCTGCATATATACTCCAATTTTCTGAAAGTTGCCAGCACATAAACAACTAAATGAAACTATGCATATAACTGTATAATTCCTTATGTATTGATATAAAATTACTGAAATACAATTGCAGAAGTACAATACAGCATGGGGCTTGACTCTTTTATACATATTATATCTATCTTATGCATCTGATTGTTTTGGTGCATATTTTTGCATGTAATTAGTTGGACTTTTTTAATTAAAAAAAAAGTAACCCAGCAATGCACAAGCAGCTTGAACATAAGTAGGCATTTGAGTCTGAATAATACAGAAATCCAATTTGAAATGGATTCTTCTTCCATCTCCAATGACCAACGCAGCTATGACTATATCATGTCTTTTAATGTGCTAATCAGCCTCCAGCCAAAATGAGTTTCCACAGAATTAATTCAAATACTATGTCTGCTCTATTAGCCAAATTCCTTTTGATTTCATTTTGGAAAGGATCCTATTCCCAATGCTAATTTAAAATTCATTGTTGTAGCCACAGATTAATGGATTTGTCCTTGGGATCCCGCATCCTGGCCAAATACACACACGTTCCTAGCACCACCGCTACTAGTCTTGTTTTTTAAACCCGGCTTGGATCCTTGCTCCTTTCCTTTCTCCTATCCCAGGCTGTGCAAAGCTGAAAAAGTGATCACATTTGATGTCGCATGCCATCCGAAAATACAGCTGTTGCCACCATCTTTGTGTGGACAGGCGGAGTCCCCCAAAACCCTGGGCAGCCCCCGTGTGGAATAACAACTCAAGACAACGTGCTATGGGATTAAAATTGGCCACAACTTTATTATGTTTCAGGTGTGGGTAGACCTTGGCTCAGGCATTGGGCGTTTATCCCTCCCAGTCCCCCACTGGGGATCTGGGGAACACCAGGGTTATCCAGAGTGTGTGTGGGGATGGGCTGGCTCTGGAGAACATATGTTCAAGCACAGAGCCCGCCCTCGTTACGCTGCCGTCGCAGGGGAGAGCAATGACAACCTCTCAGCGTATGGCCAAAGCCTCCCCTCCAAACAACCTCTTTAACGGGGAATCCTGGTATCACCGCCGCAAAGAGAAGGGGGGGCATGAGTCACCGCTACACGCCCACCCTCAATTTAGGGAAGACAGACTAAAGGATTCCGCCCAAGGCCTGAAACCGCCAAAGTTGTGACGTTTTGCTACGGGAAAGGCAAACCTGCCAATGCAGGAGAATTCCTTTCTGGCCCTTCAACAGCAACCTTGACATAGCAGCGCCCACGTACCTGTGGAGAGACGGTTAACCTGCAAAAGAAGTATTAACTGAGGGTAGGTAGGGTGGGAGAAGCTCTCTGGAGCCAAGTAAGATCCTCCCTCTATTGTGCGGGCAGGTAGTCCCTCCCCCTACCTGGCCTGGTCACCTTGGTAACGCCTCCCCAGGCAGGATTGGGCAACTGGCTGAGGTAGGTGGAAACCTCCAGGTATCCCACTTGGGGAAAGCGAAGCCAAGCCTGTGTTAATGGTGCCACATAGGGTCCAAGGGGCTGTGCGTGACCACGCAAAGTGCCCCACCATTTAATGTGGGAAGCGGTCATTCCCATTCAAGTCTCTCTCCTTCTGCAGAGTAGGAAGAAACTGGTGTGAATCATTCATATGGAGGCTCTTAACCCACATATTAGAACCTGGGCAGCAGTTGTAAGGGGCTCACAGCCATTTGTTTGCTTTTTAATGTGAGGGACCTGGGAGTGATCCCCTGCTCCAGAGAAACAGGCAGCAGCTCGCACATCTCCCTCAAACCCTAGAAGCAGCACCCAGCAGATGAAGTTTCTCAGTCACTTCCTGTTGTTGAGGTCAAGGCCTAGAGCGTCCAGGTGGGTCCTGTTGCCAGGCAGGAGAAGGAGGATGACAGGGCTGTGGGGAGAAGAGGTCGGTGCTTCTCCTGCTTATCTTCCACCGCTTCAGTCTTCACATTCTCAAATGTAGCAGCAGGATAGATGTTGCTGTGATTTCTCTTTCTTCCTCTCCTTCACACACGCCAAATACCCTCCCCAGACTCACCTGCCAAACAGATGGTTGAAAACCAAGCTGGAAAGGTCCAGGAAGGCAAAGTTAAGAAGGTGAGGGGGAGTGCAAGTTCAAAAAGATGGAGAACACTAAATTCATACATAGTGTCATCATCCCATATCCTGTTGCTTCATTCATTCCACCACTCAACTTGTGGTTCTGGTTTAACTTGGGTCTCAAGTAATCTTTTAAGCTTTTTTAATTCTTTTCACACTGCCCATGGAGGTCACTTTGGTGCTGCTAAACTAGCCTTTTGACTTCGCCCCGAGAGGCGCACTCCATTGTCTCTCAAGATAGGCGGATGCCAGCAACAACATCTGACAGCTGTAAATTGACTATGGGCATTTCTGTTGATGAGACCTGTGATTCTCAGACTTCTTTTACATGGGAAACTACCTTATACTCTCTAGCTTGGTATTGTGTACTCCAAAGGTTCTCAGACTTCCTACCCCTAAGGTCCACTTGAGGTAGCTGAAAAATATTGGGACCCACCAGTCACAAAAGACATAGCCTCCAATGGGCTGTGGCATCGCTAGGAGCTATGGTAGGCAAGTGAAGAGGCACTAGGCAGCCTGTGGCACTGATGCCCCCTCAAAGTGGTTCTGGAACCACTACTGGGTCCCAGCCAACACTTTGATAAACGCAGGTAGAATTGACACTGAGGAGCCTAGGATTGAACCTGGGACCTTCTGCATGCAAAGTGCAAGTTCTACCATTAACCTATGACCTCCCTCCAAGTGGCCCTTTGTTGAGGCTTCATTCATCACTGTGTTTTGGAAGGGAATGGTTGTGAAGCATTGTCTGGACTTACTCCCAGGAAAGTGTACATAGGAACCTGAAACAAGTATGCATTAAATCAATTAAGCAGTATTTGGATGGGTGATAGGAAACATAGACTGTCATTTCACCGATTCACTTTCAACGTACAATGGCAAAGAAAATCCTAGAAGTGGCTGTGAATTTGGCCCACAATTAAAGAGAGAGCTGTTTATGAGGTTTGATTAACCTTGATGGTAGAGTTCTCAATCCTCTGCACACAGAGATGGTATACACACAGGGCATAGATAACATTGTATGGACTGGAAACTAACTAAGGATAGTGTGCAGGTGAACAGTGAGAACTGGTGCAGGGTAATGCAGTGGCTGAGAGTGTGAAATGGGAAATCCCCTGGTCTTTAACCAATGTAAACTATCCCCTCTGCATCTGAAACATCTGTTTTGTTCCATGCTCTGTTAAGAACAGCTGGAGCAGGAATTTTACTGATTCCACGTGCATGGATTCAATCTTCGCATTGTTTCACATCTCCCAATATCTGTAACCCTCAAACTATTGAGAAGCTAACAGTGTAACATTATACAAGTGATTTAGCTTCAAAGTCCAGTACAGCTTGGGATCTGAAGGATCAGCAGCCATCAGCCTGTCCATTCATTCAAATCAGGGATGGAGAACATGTAGCTGTCCAGGTGTTTCTGGACTACAACTCCCATCAACCTCAGAATCAGCATGTCTAATGGTCAGAGATTATGCGAAGTGCAGTCCAACAATTTCTGGAGGACCACAGGCTCACCAGCCCTAATAGAAATCTTCCTCAGAGGCCATCCTTTGGGAGCCCACACCCTCTGAGGTGTTAGGACTCCTCATTTTTTCAGTGGTGGCATCCTGGCTTGAGGAATGCTCTCCTTGGTATGGTTTGCCTGGGCCCTTCTTTGTATTCATCTCTGTTTAGTTTTAAAATGCCTGTCCTGCTTATGCAAAGCAGCTCACGGCATAAACTGGAAACAATAAAATTCACAGTACTAGTTCACTTTGGAACAGCAGGAAAAATGTGAGATAAATTAGACATCCCAGCAGAGCAAGTTCCATCAAACAGCTGCAAAAAGTAACCCAACAACCCCCCCCCCCCCCGGATAATTAACAGTCAGATTAAAACCAAGCTGAGTATGTGACCTATCCAGAAGCCTTTATAAAAAGAAAGGTCTTTGCTATATGGGGAGAAGGTGAGACCAACTTCTTTTTAGGAGGCACTTTTTACGAGGAGAATCTGAGAAGATTCTCCACAGTCAGAGATAGCAGTGCTGCTGAACACCAGTTTCTGGAGGCCACAGGATGAAAGAGGGTTATTGTGCCTAGGTCCTGTTTGCCAGTTTCCCAAAGGAATCTGGTTAGCCACTCTGAGAACAGGATGCTAGATTAGATGGGCCATTGGCCTGGTGCAGCAGGTTCTTCTTATGTTGATATGTTCTCTCTCTTTCTGCTAGTTCCAGTATGATGGACCATTAGGATTGATGGAGCACTTAGCAAGGGAGCATGTTCATACAGGAAAGCATAACCTGATCCCAATCCCATAAGAGCTTTCAAGGTCATCACCAGCATCATGAGTCAAATCTGTCCCAGAATGCAGCTGTTTCGACAGGTGAGTTTACATGCTCCCAATAGGCAGCTCCACTCAACTGCTACATTCTGGGACAGCTGAAGTTTCTGGACACTTTTCAAGAGCAGTTCCACATAGAGCATTCTGCAGTAGTCCATACATGATGTAATAAATATCTTCAGATCTTCAGAATCCAGGAATAGGTATTGTTGGCACCCCAGCCTCATCTGGACAAAAGCATACTTGGCCACCAGTGTCACCTGAGCATCCAGGGATAGCACCAACCTCAGACTATGACCCTGTTGTGCAACCCCATCCAACCATGGTTCCCAGCCATGTCCATTCTGTAGGAGGCCTACAGAGATAGAAGGAAGGGTTTGCATTTCCATGGAGGGAGTCCCTGTGCATGTATACGAATATGTTTCAGCTGGGATGAGAATGGCTGCCACGCAAGCCAGCATCTAGCAGGAAGAGCAATCCGGGTACTTGAGAGGCCATCTTCATGCCATCTTAACCATGGGCACCACTGAACCAGGGATGCTACAGAGATCATACAATGTAAGGCTCATTTGTAATCAAATCCAAACCAAACAGCCCGAACCCTTGTAAACTATGTGACATTGCTTTGTTTCAAAAATAACAGGTGCTGAGGCACAGAAGTCTGCCTTCAAATTGTTCCCTCTGACCTGGAAGTTCAGCTTCCTAATCCCAGATCTGTGGGAGTCATCTTACAGCTGAGGCCCCCACCATTTGGAGATTGGGATGCAGGCAACAATATTTTTTGCTCCAACGGGGTGCTAATTGTGGTCCAGAGCTCAGGAATGTCAACGTTCCAGAGTACAAGCTAGGTTCCCAAAGCAGCAGAGATCTTTGGAATTAAGATCTTTTTGGATTTAAGAGATCTTTGGATCTTATCTTCCTTTTGTTGTTAACCCATAACGGGAGGCAATCTTAGGCACACCTACTAGGCAGCAATTCCATCACCACACTGGGACATATGCCTGAGTACACATGCATAGGTTTCCACAGCATAGTATATTTCCAGAAATAAGCAAAACCAGGCTGGTGTGGAATCAAGCTCAGAGCCCCTTCCCTCCCCCTTCCTCGTTGCTTTCTGCAGGGTAAGAGGTTCTACATCTGGCGATGTCAGAAAGAAGCCTTTGCTCATAAATCAAAGCCAAATGGCGCTCCCATCGCCCCCAGTGCCTTGGGACCCCTCGCAGGTTTCACTCTCCTGGGTCCTGAGATCAAAAGGCTGTTCCTCAAGCCTTAAACACCTAGGAAAGGCAAAGGGTGATTTGTCAAGAGGATGCACCTTGATCAGGAGGGGGAAAGTGTGGGGGGAGAAGAAGGGGGGCTGGGTTTTCCTCTCTGAGACCTCCACACCACCCCCCAACAGGTTGTCTCACAGTTCTATCAGGCAAAAACCAACAACAGCAAACCCCTTGAATTACATTAACAGAATGCACTGTATTTTCTGTATTTTAATCAACCTGCTTAAAAGTCTCCCCACCCCTTCTCTCTGCAACACAGATGTGAGGGAGCTGTGGCCCTCCAGATGTCCTCAGACTCCAGGTGAAGGTTTTATCTCCTTTATCTCTCAGACCGGGCATAGGGGGAGGGTAGAATAGGATGGCAAGTACTGTACAAAGGCTGAGATCTCCATGGTCAAAAGCTGGTGTGCCTTCCAAACAGATCAGCCATGAAATGAGACCAGGCTGTTGCAAGAGAGCCAGGGCAGTGTAGAGATTAAATGGTGCTGCCTGCGGAGATCAAGGTTCAAATGCTTGCTCAGCCATGAAACTCAGGCACTTTCTCTCAGACTAACCTACCTCACAGGGTTGCTTTGAGGATAAAATGTGTGCATGCTGGGGAGAACCATGTAGGTCACCTTAAGAGACGTGGCTAAAAGATGAGATATAAACTGAAGAAACAATGTTGCCTGCACACACACACACACACACACACACACACACACACACACACACCTGTCAATTTGGACTGCTTTTTCCTGATTCATTGTCCTTGCTGTGTTTTATAATTCTGTGTTGTAGACCATTTTATATATTTAAAAATATTCAGTGGCAAATAAATATTTTTAACAGCAGCAACCATATGCAAGTGTGTATGGAGTGGCCAGAAACAGTCATCTTCACACTTGTATTCCACTTTGCATCCACAGTGTTCAGGGCAGCATACGGTATGTTTGTGCCTAATGACATTTTAGCTCCACAAGAGCCCTGTAAGAGAGGCTAAAACAGCCTTCCCCAACCTGGTACCTTCCCAGGGCAGTTGGACTCCAACTCCCATCAACCCCAACCAGCACGGGCAATGGTCAGGGAGGTTGTAAGTTGGAGCTAGAAACATCTGAAAGGTCACAGGTTCCCTGTCCTGGCCCTAGACCATCCCCATTGCTTTATCAGCCATTAGAGTACACTGGCTCTTCATTCACAATGTGCCCTACAGAGAACCCTTGGTTAGTAACTAACACACACACACACTTTAAAAAGCTAACACTCTCCACTGTCTCAAGATTTGGCTTGGTTCGTGCCTCACCTTTGCCAGGGATACAGCATGTGGCTATTCCAATTTGTGAAATAGGGGTGATCATCACCAATTATGAAAAGGACTGTAATGCACTTTGCAGGTTAAAAGCTAGACTTGAAATTGCTTGGCAATCTGATGAGCTCACTTTCCTTTCTGCATTTGAACCTCTTGCCTTATCAATCTTGCCAATCTTCAATCTTTTTTTGATATCCATATGGACTGTTTTTATTAATGTATATGTTTAAGGCAGGATCGATGGATTATTTCTTATTGTTAATGTGATCTGACAATGTTTCGATGTTTTCTTTTTGCTATTTCTGCTAATTAAATTGCAGCAGCAGCAGCAGCAACAGCAACAAATGTGCTTACCTAAAGGCTTTTTAGGTTTTTTAGGTCCCATTGATTTCAAATTCCAAAAGTGTCACCTTGTTGGTTTGCTGTATCAGAAACAGCAAACCATCCTGTGGTGCCTCACAAATTTGTTGTGGCATAAACCAGGGAACTGCTGCATGAGAGCAGGATTTTATTTCTTAATTTGTACATGGATATCCGGACTTTTTTCCAAGCAGTCCCAACCTCCTCTTCCTCCCCCTCCCCATCTTATCCTTACAACCACCCAGTGAGGTAGATTAAACTGACTGGCCTGTGGTCACCCATTTTGACTGAACTGTATACATTTTAATTGAAATATGTGCAGAAAGGTCCTACTGACTTTAGTGAAACAGAATTGCAGGTACCTTGTAGTTTATTACATCATCATCATCATCATCATTATTATTATTTGGAGACATTTCCTAACAAGAAATTGTTGCTGACCTTTTTCTGTTTACACGGAGTCAGCGGGACTCAGATCCTATGAAACTTCTGGGAAAGGAGATTGATGCTCAGGCATAAAACATCTGCATATATTCAGGAGGACATAGGTTGCTGTGGAAATTTGCTTTCAGGTAATTTGTGAGATCAGCTTTTCCCCCCGGATCCCATTGATTCAAGGAAGAGAGTTTCCAGCTCAATCCTAAACATACTTAATAATGCAGATGTGTATATCCTATTCTGTTCAAGGGTGTGATACTTACAGGTAAGTGTGCATTGGAATCATATCCACAATGTCACTGATCAGATGTGTGTGTGTCAAGCCGCCACAATTTTTTTTAATAGATGAATTCAACTCCACTAAAGCGTGAAAAATCACAGAGAGGATGAGCCGATTGCAAGTCAGAGGTGGCAACACAGGAAAGGGAAATTTAGCAGCTATGTGGACACAACAAACTGGTCAGAGGCAGGTCAAAATGAATAATGAGGAGATGGGTGGGGATGGAGTGAAATGATTTTTTTTTTCAGCACAGGAACTTCAAAGTGAGATTCCAGCATGTGAGTCTCAGCAACCTTTGATTCCATGTGTTTAGGACTCAATCCAGACCAGGGTTTTCTCTCCCACCGCAGGTGTAATGTTAGCATATAAAAGCTAGGGTGGTTTTTGTTCTCACCAGCTGCTACTGCTGTTGTGGATGGTTCAGTACATTACCTTGTATATTCTGCATCAAAAACAATTATTATCACAGATCTTTCCTATTATGCAAATGGAAGTAAGGTGTGTGTGTGTGTGTGTGTGTGTGTGTGAGATGCACGAGATGAAGTGGGCTGTGATCCATAAAAATTTCATAATAATTAATCTGTTAATCCTGTAAATAATGACAAACATATTTCATTTAAAACATACTTAAAGCACATTGCTGCACCCCCCCCAAAAAAAAAAACATGGAAGCTGTAGTTTAAAGGTGCTGGGAATTGTAGTTCTATGATGGGTTAACCAAAGTTCTCACGGTTCTTTTGGGGGAGTCATTAAATGTGATTTAAATGTATGGTGCATGTCCCAGGCAAAAGCAACAATTTCTGGGAAATAACAATGTGTTTGTTTTACACCAAGTAGGACCAGCTGCATCTCATGACAGAAATTAGGATAAAGAGGACAATTGTTGATATTTATTTATTTTATATATAAAAAAAACTCATGGCCCTTAGAAATTGTGCAGGGTCTTAGAGCTGAGCTGATATTTCATTTATTTCTCTTCATTTTTATTTTTCCTTTTGTGGGGGGGGGGGGAGGCGGGGAATCAAAATCAAAGACCCAAGAATTGTCTTCCTCCCTCTCCCTCCTTCCCTAACTCAACTGTTTAAAAAGGAAAAGGAAAAAGAAAAGGGGGAAAAACCTCTGTCATTATCCCCATTTCCAGATTCCTGTTTGAAATTCGCGATTCAAGCCGGAGGACATTTAATAGCTGGCTGGATTAAATATAGCAGACTCCAGCCTCGACTGCCTTTGAAAAGACAGGTCTCGGGGTTGCGCCTAAATTCGCAGGATGAAAACTGATCTATGATATATGTTTTAAGTTTAGATCTGAAGGGAGAGAGTGAGGTGGGGCGGCGGCGGAGCGGGGAGGAAAAGCCGCCCGGCTCTGGATCTGGTTTATATTGGTGCAAAGCCCTTGAAGTTGAAAGGTGCTCCGCGAACAGAAGAAACTGGCGGGGGGGGCGGGGGGCAGCCGCGGCATAACTGGAATATTTGATTATGTTACATTTCCACGTGGCTCCAATGTTTGCCTTCTCCCCAGCGTCAGAAGGAAAACGCAAGGCAATGGTAATTGATGATGATGATAGGTTAATAATAGGTCAATAATAGGTTAATAATGATTATGATGGTTAATAATAATAATAATAATAATAATAATAATAACATTTATTATTCTTGTTGTTATGATTATTATTATTATTTGTTAATATAACAACAATATGATTGATATGACTAATAATAATGACAAAACGTGGCTAAAGGTTGCATGGGATAAGAAGGCTGCAGTCCTTTACGGGCATACCTGGAAGTACCGGTAAGTCCTATTGACTACAATGGGGCTTACGTCTGAATAGACCTCCGGTTCCTAGTCCACACCGCTTGAGGTCCACCGGGTACTCCTCGTTCTCGCTTGATCGTTGGTGGGGGAAAGGCACCGCTGTTCGTCTGAATCCTAGAATTAGTAGCGTTGGAAGGGATCCGCGGGGTCATCTAGTCCAACCCGCTGCTATGCAGGAAACTCAACTCGAGCATACCTGACGGGTGCTTTTTTTAAGGAGAGCCCACCACCTCTCCTGGAACAGCTCTTACTACTGTCAGAAAGTTATCCGGACAGAAGGCAAGATGCAATTCCTCGTGTGTGATTCTGTGTTATATTTCCCCCTTCCTCCTAAGGAACGCGCCACACGTCCTTCTCTCGCTGCCTCGTTCAGTCTCACAACAACCCTGCAAGGTAGAGCACTGACCCGAAAAGGTTCCAGTCAATCCAACTGCGAAGCGGTAGACCGGGTCTGAATCTGTTAAAGTCCGTGGCAAAACTGGCTGCCGCTTAAAATCGTGTGAAATGGGAAGCGGGGGTGGAGTGGGGGGCTAAAGGTGTGTCGCTAGCCAGTAACTTGAGTCAGACCATTTAGCTCAATAACTAACTTAGTTGGTCTCTAAGGTGCTGTTGGAAGGAATATATATATATATATATATATATATATATATAATTTTATTTTATTTTATTTTATTGTCTACATTGGCAGCGGCTCTCCAGGGTTTCGGGGAGGGGGTGGCCCCAGCCCCAAAAATGCCACGAATGGAACCCGGGAGTTTCTGCTTGCCCAGAGATTGCTCTCCCACTGAGTCATGGCCCGAAGTGCTACCCTAAGGAGGGAGAGCCCAGCTGCTGTTTTATTCCACCACCATGCCCCACAATTGAATTTCTTTCGCTCCTGTTCACAAGATCAGAGGCGAAGCGCAACACGACGACTTTTGGAAGGGGGGGGGCGCTTTTCAAAGAGCAATTTTATGCCTGCTCTGTCAGACGTGAGTCCCTTTCAGTTCGGTGAGGCTTCTTGCCAGTTAAACGGGCAGCGACTGCAGCTATTCTGTAAGTCGCTGCTCAGAAGTAGGTCCCATTGAATCCAATGGGGCTGACTCCCAGGTTGAAAAGGGGACAAGATTTAACAGCACAATCCGAACCACGTCTTTACTCAGAAAGGCTGAACTCGATAGGAAAATCGGGTTTATAGGTAGGATCTGCGTTAGAATTGCAGCCCTGGTCTGTTACAGCACATAAACTCTCACGCACGTGGTCAGGATCGTGTGGCCGTTTAAAGACTAACAGGCTGGTTAAGTTTTCCCGGGTTGTTATTTAATAAAAATGGACTCAAATTCAGAAAAGCTTCTGCCCGGAGAAAACTGAAGTAACGGAACACTTCCCCTAGGCCTACTGAACTCAGTGAGTCTTACTTCCGAGTAGACATGCCTGAGGTTGCATTTGTTAGTCTTGGTGCTACGAGACGCTCGTATTTGTTTGTGTATGTGGGTGATACACCCCCCCCCCTTTTTAAGCAATAAAAATAAGATCTAATGCTAGAGCGATTATGATAAAAACGCTCCGGGAGGAAAGCGAAGGGGTGACTCCTCGTTCCGCTCGTTATCCTAATTTAATTCGGTGCATTTTATCTATCAATCAATCTATCTATCTCCTGGAGGGCGAGAAGAGTATGTCTCAGGGTCGTGCTAACTCAGACTCTGTAAAAGGGACGAAACACCGTGAATTTCTAACGCTCGGTGTCTCTTGGGCTACGGCTCTTGCATTGCAGGAATCGATTTCCTGCGAAAACCCGAAAAGCGAGCCGCCCTCCCGAAACCGGGTGTGCGGAAAAGGTGCGTTTAGAGTCCGCTGCCTCCAACCAGCGGCCGAAATCCCGACAGCTCGACCGTTGAGTCGGAAATTTAAAGTCCTCCTGTGCTTGGCTAACTTTAGCATAAGTCAGTGCGGCCCGAATCCGAGCGAGCTGCGCAGTGGCATCGATAATTCAAGTCCCGCTTGGAATAATAATCGTGACAGAGGGCCCGATTCACGGAGAAGTCATTGAAACGAACAGAAGCTGGGAGCGCTGCCCGTCTTCTCGTTCAGTTCAATGGGATTCGTGGCAGGATGAGTCTCTTTCGACAGTAACTCACGCACAATCCCGTCGCGCCCTACGCAACCAACCTTCCAGCTGGTTTGATGCGCGCCCATCTTCGGAAGTTTAAGAGCGTTGCGGTGTGACTCCGGTGTGACTCCGATTCTGTATGGCTGAAATACACTGAGGGTGCGAGATGCTCATTTATGGGATAGAGAGCAAGGGAACAAGCAGGACTCTACTATGCAGCAACTAAGCAGAGCTTCAGTGCTCAGCCTTTCTCCATCTTCCACCCCTTTGCCCAATCCTGTGAGCAGGATTCCTGCAAGGACTAGATGACCATCTGGGTCCCTTTCAATTCTATAATTCTATGATTTATTACAACGTGTAAGCGCCTCGGGGCGGGGGCCTGGCGGAGTCTTTTGTTCGCAAAACCACCTCCCACACTTGAAGGCGTGGCCCAAACCAGTCAGAAGAAGCCCGACTGTCAAGAGGTTCTTACAGAGCGAGCGTGTCTGTAGATGTCTTTCTTGTCATTTGATCCCGCATCACAGCAATTTTGCTTTTTGCCACAGCCAATGCATCTACCACCATTCCTGGTAGGAGGCAACACTGGCTGGGGAAATTAATTTAGTGTGGCAATTGTATATGATCCATATGGATTTTCATTTTCTGGTCGCTATGCCCTTGTTCCAAGGCAAAATCTATTGCGGTCTCCCTTAAAGCTGCATTCAGGGTCCCACCAAGGCCAG
The DNA here is from genome assembly GCF_964106645.2 of Podarcis pityusensis. Classification (NCBI taxonomy): domain Eukaryota; kingdom Metazoa; phylum Chordata; class Lepidosauria; order Squamata; family Lacertidae; genus Podarcis; species Podarcis pityusensis. Next base: position 33,842,561 of record NC_138037.1, read on the forward strand.
TTGAGGAGCAAATGGCAATATGTGGTTTTTTTCCCCTCCTCCCAAGATACAAAGTTTATTAGAAATATAGATTAATAAAAAAATGAAAACCAAAAACACATCATTCCTAACAAAACGGTTGATCCAAGCTAAGAACACCCAGAGGCCTTGATCCAGAGATCTCAGGATTCCCAGCCGCCCATCCACTGTCTGTGCTTAAACAGGTGGACACGTCCCCATTGCCCAGCCTATTGCTACATCGTCTCTTCTGCCACATCATTCCCTGTGCCATAACAAAAACCTGCTCCTGCTGATTCTTTCACACAGTCCTGTGATGTCTGGTCAAAACTGAAACTAGTGGGGCTCAGTGGGGCTCTGGCCTTAGATCCTCTAAAAAATTACACACAGGGTATAAAACGTCCCTACAAGAGCTGGAAATCCACTTTCTAATCCTAGCAGGTCATAGAATCATAGAATTGGAAGGGACCACGAGAAGAAGAAGAAGAAGAGGAGTTTGGATTTGATATCCCGCTTTATCACTCCCCTTCAGGAGTCTCAAAGCGGCTAACATTCTCCTTTCCCTTCCTCCCCCACAACAAACACTCTGTGAGGTGAGTGGGGCTGAGACACTTCAGAGAGAAGTGTGACTAGCCCAAGGTCACCCAGCAGCTGCATGTGGAGGAGGAGTGGAGACGCGAACCGGGTTCACCAGATTATGAGTCTACTGCTCTTAACCACTACACTGGCACACGAGGGTCATTTAGTCCAACCCCTTGCAATGCAGGCATCTTTTGCTCATCACGGGGCTTGAACACACGGCCTTGAGATGATGTGTCTTATGCTCTATATTGGCTGAGCTCTACCTCCGGGGTTCAGTCCCCGGCATCTCCGGGTAGGGCTTCCAATACCTCCAGTCATGAACCTTGGAGAGCAACTACCGGTCAGTGTAGACAGCAGTGAGCTACATGGACCAATGGACAGAAGGCAGCTTCCTGGTGTCCCCAGACATATGGGCCCAGAGAGCGTCCTCTTTAATTCAGATTTCTGTAACAGAAATGCCACTTTAACGATCCCACCCTATATTCTCTGGAAGGGATCCTGTTTGTTTCGAGGTGTTCAACTGTCAAAGAAATAGCCTGAGGATTGCAGCCTGACTTTAACTTCCAGCTTCGGATCCATTCCTGGTTTGTAGATGAAAAGTACATTTCCTCCAGGGAACTCCCAGACTATGGGTGGCGGCCGGGTTCGCCTGCCCCCCACCCCTATTAATCCTAGACGTGCAGGTTGCGCTGGGCATTTTCTAGGAAGTGATTTGCACGCGTGAGGGGCAAAGCTGTGGGTGCTATTCAAGTTCTGAAGGAAGCACTCTCCAAAACAAAGGCGCAGCCATTTACTAAAAAGGGTCGAAAACGGCTTACATCGCGTATTTTCCGTGTGTTTTTTCTCAAACTCCCAACAATCACCCAGTCAGATCATCGGTTTTAGATGTTGCCTCCAAGGTCACCCGCCGCTGGATTTCTGGAGAAACACCTGAAGCCGGGATTGTCATAGCCAAGACCACGTCGTGTGATCGCTACGCACACCCTCGTTTTCCTCCAGGTATTCAATAAGGCACACCTGTTTTGAGGGACTTCAGCGCTCAGTTCCTACCCCCAAAAAAGGTATTGAAGTGTGGGGTTTTGTTTTTAGTGGGCTACAACGTTCTGCCTTGTTCTGTAACCCTTTATTAAATTCATCTCGGCTATCCGAACCATAAACACACGAGGGAAGTTGTTCGATTTGGTTCCATTTTACAGAATAGTAAAATAGATGGAAGATACCTCATACCCGACGTGGCCGATGGAGATGGGGAGACCAGCGTTGTGTTAAGGCAGTGTATAAGTCAGCTCTGTCCTAAGCAAATTCAACTCAGCATCCTTCAGCATGGAGGATTCTCCTAATCCAAATTGCGGTGTTTTGTTTTTTGGGGTGAGGAGGAAATATATATGCGCAGGTCAATACATAACTCCTGGTGAGTTGCTCCCAAGTCAGTGTGTATAGGATTGGAGCCTGCTAATATAGTCGTGATCTGTAGTGGAAGCCTATCCATTTTTACTCGGAAGTAAGACCTACCTTGCACAATGGGGCTTCCCACAAGCAGATGATTGCCCTGCAAAATTTATTCAGAAAGTAACCTTCCGAAGAGCCCCCATACCAATGAAATTCTGCAGCCTCCATCGCTGCGATTGCTTGCAAGTCGGTCACTCGGATTTCAACAGCTCTTTCTTTCAGATAAGCCAGCTAAGGATAGCAGATTGACACACCTCAAGCCAAAGATATCGACGGGTCTTGCATCCAGGATAGGGCACTATCAATTCTATTCCCTTTAATTTCTGTTCAAAGGGGTACCGAACATGGTGCCCTTGACACATGGTTGGACTACAACTCCCATCGGTCCCAGCCGATATGACCAATGGTCAAGGAAGATGGGAGTTGTATTCTAACAGTATTTGGAGAGAGCCATGTTATAACAGGCACTTAATTCATCTTGGGTCCGTGGTGGATCACTTAAGGAGCAGCCCAGTGAAGACAAGGAGTAGGGGTACAGAGGGGTTCACCACCTGGCCGCCGCTGTCTATTGTAGAAGGCATTCCAGAGGGGTGGGGAACAAAGGTGCGTATTCCTTCTCAGGGATGTGTCTCTTACAAGTCCCCCCACAGTGTTGGCGAGGGATAAGAATAGTGACAAGGGTTATCCAAGGAAAAAATATTGCTGAAGTTCCCACCATCCCTGACTGTGGACTATGCTGCCTGGTACTGATGGAAGTTGTGGTCCAACAACATCTGGAGGAGGAAGCAATGGCTGCCTGTCCCAGATTGAAGACTGTTATAGAAGCGAGTCGTAGACTCCCTCATTGCAGGGGGGTTAGATGACTCTCATTCCCCCTTCCAACTCTATGATTCTATCAAAAAGCTTGAAGAGTAGAACAACTCCACTATGACTAAGCCTTTGAGGACTAGAGTGCTTGGAAGCGGATACAAATGTATATCCTTCTTTCCGAATCTTTGCCACAACTATCCTGGCTCTCCTTCTGGAAATGGACAAAAGGTCCGCCTGCTTCATTCGTCTATCTGAACAAATACATTTTTAGACCACTTTTCCCCATAGGAACAAGATCCCTGTCGTCCTCTCAGGAACCCTGTGAGGTAGGCTAGGCAGGGAGAGAGTGACTGGCAAGCAAGCAAGCCCGGCTGAAATGAATAGAAGGAAACTTGACTTCCTCGTTAAGGCGCTGCCCTCATTTGGGATCACTGAAATTCAGTGGGAACTCTGCATATAAGAACACAGCAAGCTGCCCCGCCTCAGGTCAGAGACCCCGCCCAGCCTAGTGTCACCTGCTCTGGCTGGCAGCTGCTATTCTCCAGGGTTTAAGGTAGGAATAAGCTTTTCCCCATCACTGGCTGCTTTTGACTAGTTATGCCAGGAACTTCAGCATGGGACCTTCGGTGTGTCAGCTCCAGGTGTGGGCTCTAGCACTGGGCTAGGACTCGCTTACATGGATGGGCTGCTCGCGTCTTTTAGACTGGACTCCAAGCCTCGTTGGAACCGACGGGATCCTCTGTCAGCTAAAGACTCTCAAGAATTGGGTCGCATACTCAGAAACTCTCCTAATAGTTCAGCCAGGTATCCCACCCACGTCCGACCACGGGGAATGAGGCGCCTGTGGGCGGCCCTCAGGGTGTCTTTGAACTCCATTTCCCGTCAGCCCCAGCCAGCATGGCCATTGGCCATGGAACCTAATAACACCTGGAGGGGCGGGGCCTACCAACTCTGTTCTGCAACCCGCAGGATGACGTCTCCCCAGGTTCCAAGGTTCCAAGGTTAAGGCTCAGCACTCAGAGATGACATTGGAAAGCTCAGTCGGTAGAGCATGAGACCCTTAATCATGGGTTCGAGCCCCATGTTGGGCAAAACCATAGGACAAGAGCGGTGGAGGTCTCTGTGTGTGTGTGTGTACTATGTCAAAGGCATGGCAATGGGAAAGGAGAAGGCTCTTGGCTCAGCGGTAGAGCATCTGTCTTGTATACAGAAGATTCCGAGTTCAATCCCTGGCATCTCTAGGTAGGACCTGGAAGAGAATCCTGCACACCTTCTGCCACTCAGCGTTGTCAATACTGAGCTAGACGCGCGAGCAGTCTAACTCCGGATAAGGCAGCTTCCTGCGTTCCTACGTTCTTTGCAAGGCAAAGTCTTTACAAGCAATAAAAAAATGGGGCATTGTGGGGAGCGGAGGGTTGTTTCCTCGATTTAAACTTCAACTTCCTTTCTTCCAAGCCTGGCTCTGGCTGTTCACTGGCAAGAAGACGGAGGGGGAGGGGGAAGCGCCCGGCTGGCAATTTCCACATCTGTTCGCTTCACGTGACAATCCCTCCACCCTCAGTTCCAACATCTGGCCAAAATCAAGCTCCTTCAGGTACCTGCTTAGCTGTGAAGCTCCCCTTTTTCAGTGCTGGCAGTAGGATCGCCCCCCGCCCACTCTAAATTATGTGTCCGTCCTCACATAATCACAGAAAATATAATTTGGAACAAAATCAGCAGCTGCGGGGGCTGGCGGTGAGCAAAAGCTGTAACACTTAAGGCTGCAATCCTATGCAGTTATTTGGGACCCAACACTTGCGAATTATACTTTCGTGTAAACATGCTCGTAAAATCAATCTGCCATCCGATGCGCCTGTTTGCGTACATTCGACCGGATGCGGCCAGTTCCTCTGCAAAGTTAAAGGGTGCGGAGTGCTGTGGAATTCACTCGGACTTACTCCCGAGTAAACACGCATCGGATCGGGCCGTGCAAAGTGAAAGAAAGTCGCATTGACCTCCCTTCACCCTGCTGCCATTCCGCAGCCTATTTCCTTTGCAAGATAACTTTCCGTTCCAAATGCAGAATCGTCAAGGCTTCCTTTTAGGGGAGGAAGATTCGGATCGGTCGGTGTTTGGTGGGTGTTTCCGCTCGAATTCGAATCGAGAGACCCTTACCTGTTTTATATTCCTTTCTCGGCACGTGCGGGTGACAACCGAGAAGGAGAAAGCGAAGTCAAGCTTCTGTCCTCCTCAGCTCTGAAGCTTTGACGTGACAACAAGCGCGTTCTCGGCGCAGCCTCGACAGTTCGAGGCCACGGCAGGCAGATGTCAACCCGATTTGACTGCCGATTAGGTTACAACAAGACTGACGTGCGTTGTGAAGGCAAAGCGGCAGACGCGACTGACATCTCTCTTTGGAAAGACTGACACCTCTCCAAAGAAAATTACGAAAGCCTGGACGCTGCCCTCAAGATCCGTGCCTTTTACAAGGCTGACTTCGGGAGTCCCATTGCCTTGAATGGGACTCTCTCTTTGACCAAAGAAAATGCCACCAGCTGCCGCCGGCGCATTCAGCTTCTGCAGGGAAAGATTTCCTCTTCGTCAACAAAAACCAGGCGCATGAAAAATCAGACATTTTGAGCGCTTTCAAAGGGGGTCGAGTTTTTTCCTACTTCCTTGAACTTTTTATTCTAGGGTTTTGTCACCGCAAAGAGGCTTGCGGCATTTGGAGAGAGCGACAGAGCAATGCAATACGTGCCCACCCTGAAGCAAAGTCCCATTTAGTTCCATGGCGTTTATTCCCAAGAAAGGGAGGCTGGCAGCATCGCAAATCTCTGAGGGCATCAGATTTCGTCCGCTGCCCAAGGAAGGTTCTGTGCCAATTTACCTGGGAGTAAGGTCCCAGTAAGTAAGTAAGATCGTGAAGCTGAGGCTCCAATACTTTGGCCACCTCATGAGAAGAGAAGACTCCCTGGGAAAGACCCTGATGTTGGGAAAGATTGAGGGCACACGGAGAAAAGGACGACAGAGGACGAGATGGTTGGACAGTGTTCTCGAAGCTACAAACATGAGTTTGACCAAGCTGTGGGAGGCAGTGGAAGACAGAAGTGCCTGGCGTGCTCTGGTCCATGGAGTCACGAAGAGTCGCCCTTTACTTACTTCTGAGTAGATACCAGATTGCACTGTTAAGTCTTTTAAGATGCCGCTCCTTTCTTGAACGGCGTGTTTCCACCCTTTCAAATCGAATTGCAAAAAAAAAGCTTACCATGTAGGTATGTGTAAGATAGACCATTTCATACACAGCTGCGGCAAAAAGACGCATCTGAGACTAATCAAAAGCAGGAAGTCATATTGGCCATTAGAACAAAATTCAAACAGAGACAGTAAAAGAAGACCTTTATTGGGATCAAGCAAGGTTCAGAAATGTGCCAGCTTCCCAGTAACTCAGGACTCTTCAACAGAGTAAATTCTGAAATGGAATAGTTCCTTCTTCGCAACCTTCTAAGAGGTTTCAACAACAAAAAACTACTTTTTGATCAACGCCGACATCATGGGTTTAATATCAAGCCAAATTTCTCACCTCCACCCCTCCCGCTTGGCTTAATATGGATGATATCTCCTGGACTCTGAAGCTTGATCACTTTCTCCTAACATTTTGGTTGGTCAGTATAAAAAGAGGAATTTGTATTCCCACCTTCAAAAGAAAAATGGCCGTTCTGCATTGTAATCTAACCTGTATTTAACCACTTTAGCCTATTCGGAGAGTATCTACCTGGGGGGAAAAGCTTACTTGTTTAGGAGGCAGCTTGGGGAAGACCTGCCCCCCGGAAATGACACTAGTGTCCCTGATGTGAAGAACACCATTCCTCCTCAAAGCTGGCAATTTAAGAAAGAAGGGGAAACGAGGTGGAGATATTCTGTATTCAGAGAAACGCCTCTCCTCCCCTCCCCCAACAAGCGTCATGAGGAAGAGTGCTGTATCACACAAAAGCTGGCACACCACACCATGAACGTCGGTCGATTTCATGAAGATATTTTTTCTCTCCCTCCCTTATATTAAAACCTCGTGATCTAGAGAGATGACATTTTCGGAGGAAAGAGCAACCGGGTGGTTTTCTTTGGGTTTCTAAATTGAGGGTTGGATCTTATGATTCAGAACCACTTCCAGGGATTCTAGCTGATGAAGGACTCCTTTAACCGGTCAAATCGACGTGGGCATGTCGAAGCACTGTTTAGGAAAGAGAGAGAAAAGCCACTCCCCAATACGACACACGTTTACTGGGAAGAGAAATGCAACTGATGTGGATGAGATTTATTCCCAAGTAAATTAGTTCAAGGGCTGAGATCTTCCCATTCCAATGTTGCTTCTTTTTAGCTGTCTGCTCTAAAGCACGTGATTTTTATGTAGTAGAAGCTCAGATGGGGGGGGGGGGGGGGAAGGATGCGACTGCTTAAACTAACCTCTTTCTCGGTATCTTTTAAATCCAATACAGTATTGATTATTCCCAAGGAAGGCAACCCTTTCTGGATTCGCCGATCACGTGCTCAGTTGCTTCTAAAGTGGAAACAGGGTCTGCTGTTCAGAAGAGGGCGGGGGATGTGGAGAGGGGGGGCAGCCTGTGCGAGTGATTTTAACCTGCTCCACCTTGAAGTGACCTGCCAAATGCACTTTCTTATTTTATAGACATCTGGGAATTCCATACATGCCTTAAACGCCAATTACACACCTTCTTCAAAGGACACGTGCTTTGATTTGCCAAGAACATTTAAAGTCGGCCGAAGTTTGAAAGAAAAAAGAAAAAGCACTACTGCAAAAGAAAGAGGGGGAAAGAAAACGCATGGTTTTTTTTAAAAAAAAATGGTGGGGGATCCTGTACAATGTTCTCTGCCTGGAGAAAGGGGAAGCGGGGAGATTATGTTGTTTTGTGAACGAATCGATCCGGTTTGGGGCCGAAAGCTTCTAATTTTCCAGGGTCTTCCAGACTGGAGCGGGGCCTGACCTCATTTATTTCGCTAAACCTAGAGGCTTTCTCTCTCTCTCTCTCTCTCTCTCTCTCTCTTTCTCTCTTTCTTTCTTTCTTTCTCTTTCCTTCCTTCCTTCCGATGGCATTGCTTAAAGAAAATGGACCAAGCCTGCGATTCTATGCACTCTCCCATGAGCAGCACGTGCATTAGGATTGCAAGTCCATGCACAGTTACTCTGGAGTAAGCACTACTGAGCCGCAACCCGAGGCCTGGGATACGCAGATAACCTACCTGACTCCCTTTGCTCTATTACCGAAACAAAAGGTGTTAAGCTAACTGCAAATGCAGAATCCCCGAATCGGAATCGAAACCAATAAAAGGGGAATAATAATAATAATAATAATAATAATAATAATAATCACAATAACCGCAAGAAGAAGGCGAATCGCGATCACTTATTGCTATTACCCGTCCTTCAAAATGCACGCAACGATCGAGATAAGGCTGAATCTGGAGGCGAGGGGTCGTGCTCTTGTGTGGTGCCAAGACCCGCTGGAGGTGCTCATCGCCTATCTCTGGTGCTCAGTCTCACGGTCTCGGGTGGCTTTGTGGGATTCTCTTCCCATGTCTCTCTGAGGTTCCTCCTCCTGACCTGAATCTGGTCTGTTGTACCAACTGGGACCCAAGAGTCCTTGGAAAGCTTTCAATGGAGCCTCCTCGGCGAGGAGGAATTAAGGGTCACGGATCCGCATCATGGATGGGGAGGGAGACTGCGGCTCCTCCAGCTTTTGCTGGACTGCGACTCCCATCAGCCCCAGTCGATGGGAATTGGAGTCCAGTAGCAACCAGGAAACTCACCCCGAAACGGTTTTCCAGGCAGTACTCGAATGAAAGGGTTCTTTCCCACGAGTTTCTCACTGAACCCAAAGCCGCAGGAACAGCCTCAGTCAAGAGCTGAGATTTACAAGTCTCAGTTGCACCCCACAAATAAAACGTGAGCTATCCCCAAATCATACCTCTCTATGGTCTGACTCAGGGTAAGGTGCCTTTCAGGTTTACAACCTGACTCTCAGTTTACAACCTCAGTCAAGCACACAGGGGCGTCGTAAGCACATAGATGTGTTAAAAGCACCCACCCACCCACCCAAGAATCCTGGGCACTGAAACTTGTTAAGGGTGCTGCAAATTACAGTGCTGCGATGGGCAAACTACAGTTGCCAGGATTCCTGGGGAGTACGCTTTACATGTGCTTTTAATGTATGGTGTGTTACACAGCCACGGTAATCATATTTATATTGACAAGGAAAGTAGGTCTCCTTGCTTAAATATTGAACACATATTACTTCCAAATATGTTTCCTTGACTGCCCTGGGATTTTCTTTCACCGCTGCTTGGACGACACTCCAGCTGCGATCCCCACCCCATTGCTCTACCAGAGGGCTTCTATGTATGTAGTTCCTCAAAAGTAAGTATCATGGGATTTAGTGGGATTTACTCTCCAGTAAGTGTACTTACTGGTGGCGCTGTGGGTTAAACCACAGAGCCTAGGGCTTGCCCATCAGAAGGTCGACGGGGCGAGCTCCCGTTGTTCGGTCCCTGCTCCTGCCAACCTAGCAGTTGGAAAGCACGCAGTGCAAGTAGATAAATAGGTACTGCTCAGGCGGGAAGGTAAACGGCGTTTCCGTGTGCTGCTCTGGTTCGCCAGAAGCGGCTTAGTCATGCTGGCCACATGACCCAGAAGCTGTACGCCTGCTCCCTCAGCCAGTAAAGCGAGATGAACACCGCAATCCCAGAGTCATCTGCGACTGGACCTAATGGTCAGGGGTCCCTTTACCTTTTAAGTGTACCCTAAGATGAATCCAGGTGAATAATAGGACACTTTTGAGTTAACACAATAATGCATAATTTATGTAAACCACTTAGAGGTTATGAGGATTGTGTGGTATATAAATCCGGTTAAATAAATATGATATAAATTGATGAGGGTTGTTCCCCCCCCCCGCCCTAATATTTGCATGCTAATGGATTGCATCGTTTGATATAACGTAATTGCTTCGGTTTGGGTGCTTTAGGTAGGATCTCCTGCCGTTCATCATATACCCCATTACATGCTTAAGATCCAAAACGCGTCTTCTCGAAGCCGTAGCATTTCTCAACCTAGATACCCGCCTAAACCAAAACCCACCCACTTATTTACTCAGAATATTCCATCCATTTCCTGAACCTGTTCCCAAGCAGGGCTGCGGTCCAGCACCCCTTTACTTCGAGGTAAGCTCTACTCCACGATTATGCCACAACGAATTTGTCACTGCTCCACAAGACTCATAACTGTTTGTGTTTCAACAGACGAATACATCCCCTCCGGAAATGAAAATTAAAGGTATCCCAGTGGACCCGGCCCTCCAGACTGGTTTGTGCGTGGGTGTGTATTCTGCAACGTGTCATCGTTGACACAATAATACTGAATTACTGGTGGAGTTCCACTGGTCCATCCACACAGTATTCCGGTTTATTCGTTGTTCTGCAGTGTCTTCCCAACGTTACAGCATTACCGCGGTCTGCAGGGACGCTCTTCCGCTATAGCTGAACAAAAGTGGCACACAAACCCGGAATATTTGGGGCATAAAAAGTTACGAGACATGCACCAATTGGAAACGCAGCATGCATACCCTGAAACGTTTGCAGGAGCAAAAAGTATTGAAAGCACGACCACCGTGATAAGTACTAACGATAAGGGTAGTGAAAAGACGTCTGCAGGGGCCCCGTGTCTTTAAAGTATCTGTGCACCCTTACATTCGAGTAAGCCCTGCTGATCTCAAGGAGGCTGACTTCTGAGTAGACCTGCCTAGGATCGTCCTTTAAAACAACAATCCTCGCAGCCCTTTACTTTGCAGCAAGCCCCATGGAAATCAGAAGGGCTTACTCGCGAGTAAACATGCCCAGGACAGCGCCACCCAGCCCAAAGCCCCGTCACTGCATGGGACGAAGTTAAGACTTAGGCACAAACACTACCACCAACGCCACCCAAATACACGCGCCCTTCCTCCAATTTTCATTGGATCTGCTTGGATTTCCCTAACATTTGTTGTTTCCCCGCACATTTAAGTTTGTTTTTCATCTCCCCTCGCCCCTCAAAAAACAACACAAAAAAAACTTTTTTAAAGAAAGATTACAGATGCAGGGAAAAACCGCCTGACATCATGAGAGCGGGGACAAACGCTCACTTTGAAGGATTCCTGGGCATGACTTCAAGTGAAATCGTATGCCTGAGAAGAATTTGATACTGGACTAGAGAAAATAACTAGATCGGCGTTTGCCAAACCGTGGAATGTGCAAGAAGGCCCCGCGGGCGCTCTCTCTCGCTCTCTCTCCAGCGCGCGCGAGGGCCAAGTTGCAGCAAAAGGTTGCCTTGCTTCTAGGGCAGTAGCAACAGCCCCAGCGCCGCACACTCCATTCCCTGCACCAGGCCACCGGCAGCCGGAGCCCTCGCTCTCTCCCCCTTTGGTTGGCAAAAAGAAAAGAAAAAGTCCCAGGAGCCTTTGCAAAATTAAGGGGGAGGTATGTGTGTGTGTGAAGTGGGTTGCTGGCGGGAGGGGTATCCCAGAATTCATTTGTCTTCTTCCAGGCTTCTGAGTGGTCCAAGTCCTCTCGCCAGTCATCAGAGCCCTGTTTCGCAAGAGGATGAACACCATGGCAACCAAACATGGCCGGCTTCCTTATGGGGAAGCAGATCAGTGGGTGAGGAACGTACAAGGCTTGGGGGGCGGGGAGGGGGGAGAGAGAGAGAAGTCAGAAAAGTTTGACTGCTCGAAATGCAGCTTTGACTCTCCCCACCAATTGTCAGCGAGTTTCTCAATACTCAGAAAACTATAGCCATCCTTGTTTTTTATGTTACACACAGATCTATCTATCTATCTATCGATCACCTTTCCTCCAATTTATCCTCACACTAACCATGCAAGGTAGGTGAAACTGAGAGACCGTGGCTAGGCCTAAGTCACCCAGTGGACATCACCATTGAGGGGGGCAGGGGTGCCAGCTTGAATAAAAAATGGGGGGGGGGGAGGTAAGCCCCGCCTCACATAATCACAAGACAGGGAACACACACACCGTTGCTCATCAACTTTAAGGAGGTCAGAGTCCTTAAATATTTTATTTGGGGTGGGGTGGGCGAAGGGACCCCGGCACCTAGAAGTTGGCTTCTGTGGGGTGCGAACTTGAACCCTGGTCTCTCAGGTACTGACTGGTAGGCCAGCAGTCTGCACCGGCCCCCAAAATACCCAAAGCAGGAGGCGAGCTGGAGAATGCGAGAATCCATCCTATGGCTCTTTAGTATACCAAGCGAACGCCTTCCTGCTTCAGCTAATCCCACAATGTCCTAAATCCCAAACATTTCCCTAAAGGGCCATCTCGACTGAGACGGCAGCATCCTCTCCCTTCCTCCCAGGGGTGCCAACCTGAATAAAATATTAGAGTGGGGTCAGGTAAACCCTGCCCCACATAATCAATCACAAGACTCGGCGTATGTACACCATCTGAATGGCAATGGCCATCAACTTTGAGGGGACCATGCCCCCCTCAAATATTTTATTGGGGGGCTGAGGGGACCTTGGCGCCCAGGAGTTGGCTCCTATATTCCCCCACCCTCCTCCCCTCTCTGAAAGGAACAAGGGGTGAAATAAAAAAACCGGATATCTACAGTTCTATGATCCTTTACTAAGGAAGGATACCAATACCACCAGCTAGCCAGCATAAAGAGGGTGGAAGAGAAAGGTGCCTCTGGCCCCTGTTCTGAAAGGGGAGGGGGGACGGTGGCCTTCCGGACGCTGTTGGACTTCATCTCCCATCAGTCCCAGCCATCGTGGCCAATGGTCAGGGGTGATCGGAGCTGGAGTCCAAACAATATTCTGGAAGGTCACCAGTTCTCCACTCTTTGCCCTAGTTGGAAACCCTCTCCAGGCGTGACAGACGTTCTCCCCACCCTCCAGCGCAACGAATAACATCTCAAGGCTCCCATCCCAGGGAAAGTCGCCCGTATTTTCAAGCACGCCCAATGAAACCGAAGCAGGCACCCGGACGCCTTTTACCTGGAAGCGAATCCCACTGGTGTTTGCCCTCACTTCCGCACAGAAGTATGCAAAGAATGACATCGGATCTCCTTTCAGCGCCGGAGCCTAAGGCAGCCTTTGGAAACGAGAGTACTTGGAAATCAGTTCCGCGGGAAATCAGCGGGCCTTACTTCCGAGTAAGCATTGTCCAGTTCTGGCTGTAAGGCTGAGATAATTCTGTGCATCTTTACTTGACTCAAAGGGGCTCAGCTCCCCAGGAAGTGCATTTTAGCCTTGGAGCCCTAAACAGCAATCCTGAACATACTTTCTTAGAAGAAAGTTAGGCTGGGGAAAAAACAGGAAGGCGGGTAGGCCTAAACGTTTGCTCAGAAGTACGTCCCACTGGATTCAAAAAGGGTTAGTCCCATGTGTAGGGACCCAGGATACAGTACTAAACAGCCTGATCCTGTGCACATTTACCCCCATTGAATCCAAGGGGAAGACTTACTCCTCGCAAGCGCCTGCAGTCCGAGGAACCGAACTGAAACCAATTCCTCTCGGAGTAGGTGAATGAATTCGAATTTCAGGCGTAGGGCGTGAGCGTCAGATTTACATGGGGATCCATAGATTTAGAAACAGGCTTCCTGAAAAACCAATGGCAACTACCGCACACCATCTCCACCGATAAATTCGGAGATGCCAATCGGGACAACTTTTAGGATCAAGTCCATTCAAGAGGGAGACTAGACAAAGGTTTTTGTACCTTACCTTTTTCAACAGCACAGACCATGCTCTGATTCCTGCTCTCTGCTTTCTAGCTCTCATCCAGGTCTGAACTGGCCCCCCAGATCTTCTGCAATCTCAGGCCACTTCATTTGGGGAAATCCGGTCGATTCCATAGCTTGCTGGGCGACACTGCCGAGGGTACCCTTCCTCCTTCTGACGGGGGGGCGGGAGATGGACCTCCGCAAGCCTCAAATCCAGTTTTGTCAAAGTCCTGGCTAATCCCCTTAAACACAAATAAACTCTGCCGTTTATCTATCTATTTATTTATTTTAAAAATTCTGTCAACAGCGCTCACCGGCCCCCGACACGGCCGATGGTGAGAACCGTGAGGAGCTGGGGAAGGCGGCGAGAGGTGGCCTAAGGATGGCCAGGGAAAGGTAAACAAGGCATCCGGAAACGTCAACCCGAACCTGAGCAAAACAAACAGGGATGGTTGGGATGAGGGAGACCAGCCCGGCTTATTTATACGACCAGAGTAATCAGACATGGATAAGGCAGAGCAAACTGGCATCTGCTACCTCCCAGATGCTTCCATTTCAACACAAATGCGCATCAAGGACCTCAAGGACCGCTTTGCATGGCAGGCAGCTCGCTTCCTCGAGTGTAAACCCGCGCGGATCTGAACCGCAGGTCGGCGTCAGAAGGCGCTTTGGATTTTGCAGCTCAACCCAAACGAGCCGATCCGAATTGTTTGGGGCGGGGGGCGGGAGAGATGTGCTGCCGGATCTTATTGCACGTTTACACGAAAGGAAGCCCAGTTGCCTCTGGCTTGAGAAATGCTAGAGGCGCCAACGGGTTTCTGTCTAATGGGCACCGCGGGGAGGATCGCGTCGCACCCAACCGTGTCAGTTAGATCGGGAGTGCCTCTACTTCGGCTTATATAAAGTGGAATGAAGGGGCTGGGGGGGGGCGTCACTTGGGAAGGGATAAGGCGAGCCCAGGGGTTGCCCGACGTGCCATTTGTTCGCCTGGTGTGAAACAACAACATAAAAACTGATCCTTAAAAAAAAGAAAAGCAGTGAAATAGGAGACCTTGGTTTTCCCTACTCCTGGAGTAAGCCGCTCGCCTCCGAGCCACCGTTTTGATCACCGCTGGGCTGTTGCTATAGCCGGACACGCTGCTTGGAAGCAAAGCTCCCTCCGAATGAATGGGGGCTTCTTTGCTTGCAAGGCGTTGAGTTGGACGTGGGCTGTTTTCCTGCATGGACATTCGTCGTCGAGTTCCTTCTGCGGCAGTACCGTCTATTTGTCTGATCGATGGCAACAAAACAATCGGGGGGTAAGGGGACACACACACACAGTCTGAATACCTCAAGTCTGAGGCTCAAACTTTCGGTCATCTATCTGCAACGCCGCGCACGTCAAGGGTTCGCCACTTCTCATTGGAAAGCCAGCGTGCCTGATCCGAGGAAGTCAGTCCCAGCAAAAATCAATGCGATCTCTCTCTCCCTCCCCCCCCCCGGCTTACTTTCGAACACACGTTTCTGGAGGCAGGTGTGAAAAACCACCACCCACTCCCTGCTCCCGACTTAATTCGTTACAAAAACAAAACTCTGGATGCATTTGGCTTATGGATGGGCTTCAATCAACCTCCACTCCGCCCCAAACCCTCAACAAACACAAATAGCTACGCGACCGCTGAGCACCTTTATCTGCCCCCCCCCCCGCCCGAGATAACAAGAAACACAGCGGTGGAGAAATTGCATGCAGACCAATGGGTGGTTCTTAATTTAGATCGAAGGAGGATGAGGATGATAATAATATTAATACACTACACTTTACCATTATAAAATTCGCTATTTTGATTAAAAGGGGGAGAGAATCCGAAGTCCTGCAAAATCTTCAAGCAGAATCATAAAGCTGTCTCGATAATTAACACTCATGTGTCTGTCAGTAGCTAGTTTATTTGCGTTCTTCTCTCGTTTGTTTATATTCCCTCCCCCCCTCTCTCTGACCCTGGCCCCTTACTCTCCTGGGTAATTTCAGATCTACGCGATCGAGCATTATTTACCTTCAGTTTCAAGCCCGTTTTCCTCCGTACAGACCAAACTTTAAAATTCTTTTAACATTTCAATTTATTTATTGCAGGAAAAAAATATACAATGATATTTACAAAACAATCATAAAAATAGGAATGCATTTAGACACCGGATCTATTTGCATTTTTTTTTAACATGGGTCATCAATAAATAAATAGAATGTTTCATTTTTTTTTCTCTCGCTCTCCCCCCACCCCATTTCCCCCTCCTTTTTTTTCTTGCAGGAAAAATAAAATATAAATGAAAGAGGAGCAGGATATAAGAGTTTTGGAGCCCATAATGCATAGCTACCCTAAACATATTTTCTTAAAAAATATATTTTCCT
The DNA here is from genome assembly GCF_964106645.2 of Podarcis pityusensis. Classification (NCBI taxonomy): domain Eukaryota; kingdom Metazoa; phylum Chordata; class Lepidosauria; order Squamata; family Lacertidae; genus Podarcis; species Podarcis pityusensis. The sequence continues at coordinate 33,858,541 of NC_138037.1, forward strand.
TTCTCACTCGTTCTAAACGGGTTTTTTTCTTTCCGGGTTTCTCTGTCATTAGATCTCTTCCAAAAAGAGAGCGAGGGAAATGGGGGGAGTCCACAGTAACGTATTTCCTTTCATGAGTGGCTCATAAACTCTCTTGGGAATGCATGCATGCAAGAACAAAAAAAAAAAAAAAAAAAAGGAAGTAAAGAGGAAAAAAAGTTAAATTCCAACATTCTTCGTCAAAATAGAAAAATAAAAATAAAACCGGTTCAGATTTTTGATCAGAATGCAGAGATGTCTGGTAGGGCCCTTTGGCCGCCTCTGGATCAGCCGCCTCACCATCCGAGGAGCCCCCCCCCCCCCGGGTCTCTCGCCTCTCCTGGTCTCCCAACGCCCTGCTCCTTGCAACGTGGGCCAAGAACGCCGCTCAATTTCCAAGAAAATCCTTGGCGTTATATATTGTCTTAGAGGGAACAAAGGGGGGAGAGAAAAACAAAGGAGGGGAGCCGAGTCCAAGTGCAGAGTCTCTCTCTAGATTGTCCGTTTTCTCTCCTTCTTTGGGAACAAATGTCATCTGCAAAAACCCAGAGACAGAAAGAGAAGAAGGGAATGTTGGTTAATGGAAATGGAAAATGAAATATATTGCGCACATATATTAAAAGAAAGAGGCATATTTTAAAATTATTTTAAAAAAATGAAACACCTCCTTCTTTCGGTTGTGTTACTTTCTATCTCTGCACATGTCCATTGTATATATTTTGGTACACCGCCCTGGTTGAGTACGATTAAAGGGCGGCATAAAAATACGCGTCACAATTCCAGCAAATAACACCGCTGCAAATGTTTGATTCTAGCCTGCTCTACACAATGTGCTTCTGTGTGTCCACGGGGGTGGGGGGGGAGGAGGAATTAAAGCACAAAGGAAGGAGGGGGGAGGGCCCTGCTGGAGAGGCATGAAATTAGGAAACGCGCAGAGGGGAGTGTTACGGATATCTAGGAGAATCTAGTGCATGGGGGGGGGGGACCGCTTCCCCCTGGTGCTCTTAAGACCAGCTACTTGGAAGCAGGTCCCCTCAGATCTGGGGGTAGCTTGCTTTCAAGGAAGCCTGTTCAGCAACCCGAGGTGGATCCTTTCCCAGTCACTTCAAGGAATCATAGTAATAATAATGGTTCATGAGTTGTCCCCACCTAATTTCCCTGTGTGCGCTGTAAGTACGGCTAGGAGACTGAGGCACAAATTTAAAACAAAACAAATATTTTTTGGGGGGTGGAGGGGAAGCAGAGGCTGGTCGTGGGTCTCTTGCCCATCCGGAGAGAGGCAGTAGGAGGCTGGCGGGCAGGCTGCCGATTGCGGTTCGATTGCAAGCTGCGATCCCCGTGACAGTTAAGCTGCTTTGTTTAACCTGACCAGGTAGGCGCTCTGGTCTGGGCCCTCAACCTCCGGCCTAGCTCAGCAGTCGCCTGATGCTACTGGAGGAGAAAATGCTGGGCGGCCCTTGGCTTCACGTAATGCTCCAATCCCGATCATGTTTACTTGGAAGCAAACCCCAAATGCCTTCAAAAGGGAGTTGTGGTGGCGAGGAACCCTGGCTGCCCGGATAGTCTCATTTGCACCCCAATACATTCCCGCTGCTGAGCCGATGGGACTTTTTGCTCCGGGGGAAGCGTGTACAGTATAGGATTGCAGCTATGCATCACCCGGGTACTGCTCGTGTTTTCCCTGGGGAATGTCATATGCAGCTCTGAGTAGGGTTGGTACTTTAAGTACGTTTGCACAAGACTAGACCTTAAGCTGCGCTCCTGGGTGGGTCTGACTTCCCAGTAAACATGCATGGGGTCGGGAGTTGCGGTGCTTCCTTCTCTCCCAAATTCCCACGCCACCCTAAGCGTTTCCTGAAGATTCCACGGACAGGAACGTGTAGTACATTCCCACGTGTCTGTCCTCCTCAAGGCCGCAAGCCAGGAGACTTACAGCCTCGTTCTATATATTTACTCGGAAGTCAGTTAATGGAGCTGCAGCCCCAATAGGGGAGACTCTGCGACCATTTCTCAGGCCAGGCTCCCCCTTGAACATCTCATTATACGCCACATTTTGTTAGAATACTGAGAATTCGGTTGCCTACACGCCACTCATTTCAAACTCATGACTTCACCCAAAGAACCCCGGGAACTGTAGTTCCTTAAGGGCGCTGGGAATTGCAGCTCTGTGAGAGGTTAAAAACTACAAGCGTTTGGGAGCGGAGTATCTCTTTGAGTTCTCCCGCAGCTTTACGTGGTTGAGTAACCCTCAGCAGAGTAAGGCTCCATCCCAGCACCATTTCGATCAGTATTGATATGTACTACTGATAAAGGTTCGAATTAAGGCTTCAAATCCATTTAGTTTCCAAGAAAGCAGATTTAACAGCTCGATCCTATCCATGCTTGCTCCTTAGGTTTTCTCCCTAGGTGTTGTGTGCAGAGGATCGCAGCATCAGGATGGAGGTACAAATGTTCTTGAGATTCTTCCATGGTGGCGCCACCGGTCTCTAGGCTGGGACAAGTCAATGCTTGTCTACCAGCTCGACCGGACTCCGTGAGACCTACCTCCGAGTAAACATGCACAGGAGCCGCCTGCTGACCTAAGCATATTAATTTGGCAGCAGGTCTGACTGGGATCCGTGGAACTTACTCATGGAAAGAGGCTGCAACAGTCAGTCATAAGAAGGACCTGTTTGATTATGGGGGCTCATTGATCTTCTTAAAAAATGAAGCGGCGTGCGCTGACTCTGAGACTCTAACCCAACACAGAACGCTTTGCAAACCTTAAATAAGAAGTCACCACTACGCCCAAACCAGTTTAGTTGCGTAATTTGAGAGATTATGTTTAGGGCGGCCGATCCAACTTGCCGAAGAATCCCAACGAGAATCAGTCAACGTCCCATCAGACCTTCGGGACCCCGATGCCATAGGCATACAGGATTTTTTTCCGCGAGAAAAGGAAAAGGCGCATTTAAGACTCCCCACAACCAAGCGATCTGCTTCCAACAGCCTTTTCCTTGGGAAGGAGCTCCCTCGGAATCAACGCATTTGGAAATTCCGCAAGATTTTTTTGGGTGGGGCTAACTAAACAAAACATTAAACTTAACGCCACAGCTACGGTCCAACGCAGGGCACATGTTCTTTAAAGGAGACGCTTCTGTGGACTGCGTGTTATTTCTGGCTGGCTCCACGGCCAGTTAACCAGCCTTGGAGTCAAGAGAGGACCTCCGCAAGAAAGCGTGTGTCTAGGATCTAGCGGTGGGTTTGTGGGTCGGCGTTAGGAAATGCAATACTCTTCCTACTCAAGAATTTACTTCTTCCTTTTCAAGCCGAAGTGGCCTCCAAGGAAGCTTTCTTGGGATGGGATCACCCGGATCTCCCCCGAAGTGGAGGGCGGCTCGAATACAGTAAATGCCGAAGTGGAAGCTTTTCTGCTTTGGGTTGGCGAATCTAGCGAGTTCGCTGATTGTTTGCGAGAGGGGTGCCTGCGCGCATGGAGAGGGTGTCTAGCAATTGGAATTTTAAATAAAGGCTTTCCCCTCTTCCTGATTTTTGGCCTAACTCCCTTCTCAGGCTGCAGGCCCGGAAGTCCCGTTTCAACCTTGCCCCACCACCAAGGAATTTGGCTCGGGCAGAGACGATCCGGGGTGCACCCCGGTAGGGCACGTATTCAGAAGGGGAGGGAGATGGATGCCTTAACAATACAGTTCAGGGGTGGACCCCGCTCTCTGCCATTCAGGGCGACTTGCTACCCTCGCTTTTTCGCTTGCTGCTATTGGTCTAGCCTGACTTTCCTTCATCCCGCACGCGGAAATCCATCCCGCCTAAGCCGGGCTGCTAAGGCCTACGCGCGCTGCTTTGGAAAGGCAGCCTTCCATCTTTGAAAGCTGGGGGAAGGCAGGGCGTGTTACTCGAATGCTTTTTTTCCACCCCAGAAAAAAAGTTAGTCCGCTCTGGAGTCCAGAGGGACTTACTCAGGAGGATGCGGGAAGTTAAGGAGGCGTCAGAGTGGCGGGCGAGCCTCAGCATCTCCGAAACCGGGAGGGAGCGTCCTAGAGGCCTTCTTTCTCCCGTCTCCAAGAAAGAGAGAGAGAGAGAGGCTCTCTCCCTATAGATCTTTGCAAGTACCAGCGGCCTTGGACGGATTCTTAACTAGCACTGAAGTGAGGATTCAAAGGGAATGGGGGATAACACACTCTCTCTCTCTCTCTCTCTCTCTCTCTCTCTCTCTTAAGCAAAGGATCGAGAGGAGGGGAGAGAGGTTGTGAGACGGGAGTGCTTCCTCACAAGGAAGCCTAGCCCAGCTTGGCCTGCAGGCAAAAGGGCCCGATTTTCCAGGGAACTTGGCCGCTCCACCCGGATGCGTGTCTGGGGTCCCGAGATCGTGCGCAAAGCGAGTTCCTTTCGCAGTCTAGGCGAGGCTGCAGTCCAGCTGCGCCCGCCCGTCTCAGAGGGATTCCTCGAGAGTCAGGCTGCTCCAGCAGGCCCACGGCGAAGGCCAAGTCTAAGCGCGGCCCCCCTCCTCGTCCCAAATCCCAGATCTCTCTCTCTCTCTCTCTCTCTCTCCTGCCCGTCCCGTCGCGTCCCTTTCCCGCTTACCTCGGTCTCCGGCCGGGCCAGTCGGCGCGGGAGGCTAGTGAGAGGCAGACATGGACCAGGCTCCCTCCATGCGCCACACGGAGAAGGCGTAGCTGAGGCGCTCGTGGGCCACATAGCTGCAGCTGGCCATCTTGGAGTCCAGCTCGTCGCTCTGCAGGACCTGGTAGAGGAAGTCGATGTAGCGCGCGGCCAGCTTGAGCGTCTGGATCTTGCTCAGCTTGTCCGACGGCAGCGTCGGGATGATCTTGCGCAGCGCCGCGAACGCTTCGTTCAGCGACTGCGTGCGCTGCCGCTCGCGCACGTTGGCCATCACCCGCTGCGTCTGGAGCTCCTCGTAAGATTGCGGGCTGCCCCCTCCGCTGCTGCTCCCGCCTCCGCCGCCGCCGCTGCTCCCGCCGCCTCCGCCGGATTTCTTGCCCCGCTTGCCTTGCGCCGGGCTGCACGGCTCCTCGGTCGCCGAACCGATCCCCCCGCCGGCTCCTCCTCCTCCGCCTCCTGCGCCTCCGCCTCCTCCGCCGACCCCGGCGGCGCTCCTTCGGCTCGATCGCCTCTTGCGTCCCCCTCGCTTGCCGGAGCCCTGAAGCTGCTGCTGCTGCTGCCGGTCGGGCTCCTCCTCGCTGTTGCTCAGGCTGTCGTCGGCGGGCGAGACTGGAGAGTTCGACTCGTCCTGCTGCATCATCTCGGGGGCCAACCCGCAGCGCGCTGAGCAGCCCTTTTTAGGGGGCGAGGGAGGAGGGGAGAGGAGAGGGGGGAGGAGGAGAGGGTGCCTAGCCAGCCAGCTCCCCCTGGCTGGATCCTGGGCCTGCGGAAGAAAAGGAGGAGGACCAGGGTGTGGGTGGGTGGGGGCTTGGGGGAGGGCCTCAGTTGGGTGGGTGGGGGGAGGCCATCGGGAGCCGGGGGGAAAAAGAGAAAGAGTGAGAGAGAAAGAGAAAGAGAGAGGACGACGAGGACGGTGGAAATCTCCCTGGCGGTGTCAGCTCCCCTCCCGATGGCTCCTTGGAGCTGGCTGGGAGTTGGGCGAAAGTTGCAGCCAGGGACGCTCTTATAGCTCCTGCTGGCGGAAAGTTCGGGGGCAGCGGTGTCATTGGCTTGACGTGGAGAGGAGGGACTTTGCCGTGGTTGAGAGGAAAGTTTCCGCTTCCCCCCCGCACCCTCCCCTCCCAAACGGTTCCCAGACCGTTAGCCAGAGATCGAGTGGAGGAGCCCCCGCTTCCAAAAACCCCGGGTTCCCCTCGTTTGAAGCAGGTCTCGGAGCAGATTGCTCTCCGCCTTTCGGAAAAAGAGCTTTTGTTAAGTATAGCAAAAGAGAACCCCGATTCCCCCTCTGACGGCCTCCTAAGCTCAGCAAGCCGTTTCCTTCCGAGATTGCGCTTTTAAACACACTCCCTCAGCAAAGTGGTTTTTTGCTCAGATCAAAATAAATACCTTCGCATCCCACCCCGTTTCCTTGAAAGTAGGGCCCGTTGGCTTCCATAGGCTTGGCTTCCGAGACCCTCATTCGCAGGTATATTTCAGCAGGTCTGGGATCGCTGCAGTCATTGGTTCGCAACTGCAATGAGCCTTCCAGATCAATGGGTTGGGGATCAAATTGTGACCGCGGGGTGGGGGAGAATCCCCGCAACAATCCAGCTAAAGCAAATCGCCACCAGTCTCCTTTCCGCTCCGATCCCCAACGCATTTCATTGGAAGGGCTGCGATCCTAAAGGTAGGCGCAAGTTCTGGAAGTGAATCCCCGTGAAGAATCCACGGGACTTCCTTCCGGGTGAAGATGGCTAAGAGGGGGACCGGAGTTCTGCAGAGCTGGCGGATTCAAATTTTAAACCAGCTCCCAATCCGCAGTGCTTCTTACTTAAGCCTCTAATCCAGTTTCGCTCCGCAGTGCAATTAGCGTGTGAACTCAGCTGCCAGCCCCCCCCCCACCGCTTTAGCGGGGAAGTGAAACCCTCAGATCATCAAGGGGCGACCTTGCATTCCAGTAGCCCGGCTTAAGGGCTCAGGGGATCGCTCCGGGAGGACGGCGGCTGTACCCTCCACCGCAGCGCCTATGGCAGTTCGGGGAACTTGATCGCTTTGCGCCTCGCTCGGCGGTTTCCCCTCCTTAGTTGCGGCTTTTCGAGGCGAGGAGGTGAAATTGACAAGCGACCTGGAGAGGCTCCCTTTTCCTTAAGCGCTTCTGCGCCCGCTCAGCGCAGCCCGCCCAGGCAAAACATCTCTCTGCTTCTCGGGCAGTGGGTCAGCAAGCCGAGTGATGTCACTCGCGGGGGAAAAACAGGCTGTGTCCACAATACGAATCAGATCTGAAGCGAATCCTCTTCCGTGGGTTGCAGCAGTCCTGAGCTGGCTGGCTGGGAAGGGAACCCCGCTGGGACCGGCTTCCAAAGGCGGGAGGGCTCGTTTGGGACAGGCATGCCCGCTAATTTTCAGTAGATGCAACAATCCTGGGAAAGGTTAAAAAGGAGAAGAAAGATTCAGACCCGGTCACCTCACACCCACTTCCATCCCGAAGAACACAAACCTCGGCTGAGTTGAGACTCGTCGTCAAACTGGATTTAGAACTGGAGGTGTTGTGGCAATCCTCAGCGTCAACTGGGCATCAGATTCCCCAGCGGGCCAGGGGTTGAGGATTGCCCCAAGGAGAGCACCTAATCTGAAGGCCATTGGCTTAGAAAAGGAGCCATGTGGATCTGAATGGCTCCACATCCAGGGGGTTAGAATCGCCAAGGCGTTTGAGGGAAATGGAAGATGACACTGCTGGGCCCATTTTGAGGACATGTTATTTTCTGAAAGTAAAAGCGGTTCAGATGTATCTACTTGCTTGGCTGTCATAAACACACCACACATACCCTGCTTTTCTCCCCAGTGAAATTCCATAGGCACATATTCCTAAAACAGCCTGTGTGGAAGCGAAGCCTTACACAGAAAGGAGTCGTTCTGAAATCTAGGAGATTTCTTATATCAAACTTTCTGTTTCCGTTTATTTTATTTTATTTGAAGGGAGGTGTCTTGTTGTTCTGGAGCATATTCGATTTTATATTGTCATTTGGCTATCTTCCTACCTGATTCTAGCATTCCTCTTCGCTTCCCCCATTTCAGAACAGGTGGTTTTCTTGCTTGGTTGTTTCCCCTTCCCCCCAAAAGTAAGTAAGTAAGTAAGCAGCCCATGGAGGGGAATGTACCTCCATAAAGTGAGTGGCAATAAATGCGGTTTTCTTTTTAATTTTTTAAAAAATCAGGTCACTTCAATACGAAAAGAGTTTGCATACAGTATTTCTAAAAGGTTTGTTGAGTCTCCATCTATCTCAAAAAATAAAAATAAAAAACAGAATCAAGATCTACAATATTTTCCCCCCTTTGCATTCTATTCCTCTAATTTTAAACAAACAAAGGAAAAATAGTTTGCTGTCTATCTGAAAAAGATGTCCCAGCCCTTGTCCCTTTAAAAAATATTTTTATCCAGTCTGACTTTATCTTATTTCATTTCCTAAAAATTCGGGATGTTTTGTTAACGGAGGCACAACTGGTAAGGCCCACGATATTTGGATGTGCGGAGAAAATGTGTCTCCATTGCAGAGAAACCTGAATCGAGTTCCCTGAGAACATCCTGCTTGTTTTTCCAAGACAGGGACCCTCTTGTTCTACAAGGACGGATGTGTGGAATCTCACCGTTAAGCGTGTAGAACTGAATGCAAAGCATGTGCCGCCCACCGCATTCCTTTTTGCAAATAACATAAAAAGCGTACAGGTGGGCCTTTCAAAGGCACCCTCCTAGCACCACCCTAGACGTAAGGAAACCCGCAGAGGCCTCGCCTGTTCTGCAGTATACTCGTGTGGTTACCCGCAGGATTGATTTCCCGGCTGCTGATCGATCGAAGTCATTCCCAAACGGCGGGAAGGGGGAAGAATGCTGTCTAGGGACTCCAGCGGACGTCCAGACGGGGAGACTGTTGGGCGCCTCGGACGCACAAGCCACGCCTACGCCACCCCTAAACTATTGAAAGGGGCCAAGCGCATTGTTGTCAATGGTGCGCGTGGAGGGCAGGTGTCAGGCGACTCTATTTATGTGGACCACTTTCTTGAATTAGGGTAATGAATGAGCGAATTACTGGAGGACATCTCAGGATGCGAGCATGGGAACCCCAGAAGAGGCGAGGAGAGGCTTCACCTGCACCTTGCAAAACGAAGACATCATCCTCACCGTGGTAAACAACTTCCCTTTTCCACACATGACATGGCATAGTAACATCTCCACAATCGGGAGAAACTGGCATGCGAGCGCTGCAACTGGAGAACAGCCTTTATCAAAGGTGTCGTAGACTTTGAAGACGATCGAACTCAGGATGAAAGGGAGAAGCGTGCTAAGAGGAAGACACGCTTGGCAAACCCTCACCTTAATCAACTCCCGCCCGGAAACATTTGTCCCCACTGTGGAAGGACGTGTGGATCCAGAATTGGCCTCCACAGTCACTTAAGGACTCACTGTTGAAACCGTGTTCATGGAAGACAATCTTACTAGGCTACTAGTGATCGCCAAAGAAAGAAAAATACGCCCATTTTCTTCATTTGCTATCTTTTCGATCGTCTGTCACCCTGAACCCAAGCCTATGAAGAGACTCTTAAGACCTGGAAAAGATCTTGTAGTCCAACTCCGCTGTTCCATGTAGGGAAGCCAGAGCTAGGTGGCTGCGTGAAGTCCTCAAGCGAGGAAGAGCCCATCACTTCTCTAGGAAACTGGTTCCACTGTCAGACCTGAGGACAGGAAGTGAATCCCAATGTTCAGCCAAAACCTCCTGTAACTTACGCTCATTCCATCTAGCTACTACAGAGTTTCCCAAACTAGGGTATCCAGCTGTTGTTGGACTACAACTCCCATCACCCCTAGCTAGCAGGACCCAGTGGTCAGGGATGAGGGGAGTTGTAGTCCAACAACAGCTGGATACCCTAGTTTTGGGAAATCTGATCTAGTAACTGGTTCTTTCCTCAGGGGTAGCCCGGATTAATGTCTCATTGGAACATTGGAAGGGTGCTAGCATTGCTCTTCCAGGCTTTCCTTCTACATGTCCAGTTCCTTGGACCTCACAAGTCAAAGTGAATGGTTTCCAATGCAGCTGATTCTCTTTCTTTAAAGCTCGGTGAGCAGTATCCAGACCCCTCAAAGTGCTTGATTTTGGGATCCTTCAGCTCTTAAGAAGAAGGCCACATTGAAAAGGACTTTCTTGAAGGTAATTCAGGGGAGATCTTTGACCCAAGGATGGGTAACCTGTGGTTCTCCAGATGTTGCTGGATTCAGCTCCCGCCCCAAGAAGGGCCAATGATCAGGGCTAGTAGGAGCTGTTGTTCAGCAACATCTGCAGAGCCACATCCCTGGGCCAAAGATCTCCTCAACGGAGCCACTTCCAAAGTGGCCTTCTTAGGAGCTGAAGGATCCGAAAGCCAAGCACTTTGTGCGGTATGCAGGCTGCTCAAGCGAGCGGTATAGAAAGAGAAACAGCTGCATTGGAAACCGTCTCTTTTGGCCTGGGAGGTTTCCTGGGCAGCATTTGAAGGTCGGCGGATCAGAATTTCCGTGGTCCTCTGTGCTTTGCTTTTCAGAGTATGGAGGGGAAAGCAACATGTACGGTCTTTACGGTGAGGTGAAAAGGGTGGGAGGGGGAAGGGAGAAAAACAAAACGTTAGCCTATTCTGCGTATATTCTATTCTATGTACGGCTATATAATTTGTAGTCTGCAACTGGTGACTTTGCTGGGCAGGCTTGGGTATTCAGTGCTATTCTGTAAAGCCACGGACTAGCGCCTTACTGCAGGCCACGCGTAGCAAAATCCCAAGCGTTGCTTTTCCTAGCAGCCTTTCCCAACCTGTGGGTCCCCAGATGTTGCTGAACTACAACTCCCATCACCCCTAGCTAGCAAGGCCAGAGCTCAGGGATGATGGGAGTTGTAGTCCAACAACATCTGGGGACCCACAGGTTGAGAACCGCTGGAAGGGGAAGGGTGGGCGGAGATGAAAGGATGTCTCTCAACCTCACCCCGCCCACCTTTCCTCCGCCCTAGGTCTCTCCCAATTCCCCATTGCGCTGCTGCGAACGCCTGTTTCCTTCGGTTTTGACATTTAGTTCGGGAATACATTCCATTGTAGCTGAAGGCCACGGAGCACTTACTTGACCTCGTTCCACTGAACTCAACCAGGCTTGCTTCAAAGAAAAGGAAGTTAGGATCGGAGTGGGGGCCTGACATCTGAAGCACACACCGTTTGGGACCCAGGTCCCTTTTGAGGCGAGTCCTTCGGAAGTCTTATGTAAGCACACCCGAGGAAGAAGTTTGAAAATAAGGATTCGGTATCCTGATTCCAAGCGTTCTTCCGGTTTAGGCGTTACAAAAGTCTTCCGCGTTAGCCGGTTCACACGTTCGGGCGCATAGCTGATTTCGCTCGACTTGATTAGTTAATATTTAATGTCTAGAGACTGAATGTAGGTCAGCGCTGTGTCTTAGGAAAGAGGCAAGCGGTGTCCTTTTCACAGGGCCTTCACACGTGCACATATGATTAGCAGGTATGTGTGAACTAGCAGGCCCTGGAAGGAGAATCTTTGTTCGGAAAGGTTGCCTACGATGTAGCTTGTTGTCTCACTTGTCTCAGGGCTGTTGTTATACCTCTTATAATTTTACAAAAAAACCCCACTGAAACAGAAAGTAATAATCATTTGGATTTCTACCCGGTTGCTCTTCCAGGAACACAAAGCGACGTATATTCCACCCCCATTTCCCGTTTTATCCTCCCGACATGCGAGGTAGGTTAAGCCTGCGAGAAATAGCGTGTGTTGGTGTGTGAACAGCCACTGAGTTTCCTGCCTGTGCCGAACTGTGAATGTCGTAAACCGCCTTGTGTATTGTAATATAGAAAGGCGGTGTACAGATTAAAAATGAAATGAAATGAAAGAGTGGAAATTCCGAGCTCTTCCCACTACAACATGCTGGGATGTGGACCAGAAATTGCTGGACTACAGCCCGCATCATCCTGAATGGCTGCGGCTAATGGGAGCTGGAGGCCACCAAAATTCCGAAGGCCACGCGTCCCCCACCCACCAGAGGAATGTTGGCCAGGCGGTATCGAAAGGCCGCTTTGCTATCGAGCGGAAACTGAGAGTTGTTCGAAGCGAACTTTCCCTTTCTTCCCGGGCGGTCCATGAAATCGACCTAAGAGCGTCCTGAATCAAATCAAGGCTAATCTCTATCTTCTCCGCTGGAGCAACCCACGGGGCAACCTTCGGCCGGCTGAAGCAGCTTTGGCAGCGAAAACAAAACAAAAAAAAAAAGTGTTCAAGGAAACCCACCATTCTTCCGAAGCAGGAGGGTTGCCCGAGTGTGCCAAGTTTATTTATTTCCCTCTCGCATCTCGAGTCGAAATGCTCCGTTTGCTTAACAGCACCAGATATAATGTTTTATTATTATTATTTTGCAGCCAAGGCGATTGCGTTATCTGGAACTTGCCACTCCAATCTAATATAACCACCCAACAAAAACGCACGAGATGCAGTTTTTTTTTTTTTTTTTTTAATAAGCCACAAGTCAGTTGCTGGAAAAAAGGAATAAACGGAACCCCTTCAAGTGCTGCCAACGAAAGAGAGAGAGAGAGAGAGAAATCTTGGAAACTTAACAGACCCCCCCCCCTTCTCCCCCTTCTTCCTGCACGTGAATACAATTGCCAGCGTCCTGGAAGAGAGGCTCTAGTTAAAACCTTTAAAAAGCGAGGCCTGCCTTAAACCCCCTCCCAGCTGCTTTTGAGCTTAAATTTGATGGATAATTACTAAAAAGAGTGAGGGTTTAGCCTCTCAGGCAGTTAACGGAAAGCGAAGGGCCACTTTACACGGGCCTTGGGGCGTTTTCACACGTGACAGGAAAAGTGTTTCCACACCGGAGGCTGTGTGTGTGTGTTTTTTTCTTTTCTTAAATCCGTCAGCAATAAGAGTTTAATATCTAGGCTTACTAGATGGTGCCCAGTTTACTAGACTGCACGCTGCATTTGCAGAGGGTTCTGTTCTTTCAAACCTGCAACAAAAACATTAGCAACAGATAAGCAAGATCTTATTAGGCTGCTGCAATTGAGACAGGCTCATGTCTTGGGGCACCTTAAAGACAATCGCATTTCTAAGCTTTCATGGACCAGAGAGTCCACTTCACTGCTGCGGCCCAGGGAAGCTTGGGCCATAATGAAGCCTAAACCAAATAATGGATTTGATGTTGCTGTTTTTGCTGAGAAAAAGAAGGACATGTAAATTGCTCTACCAGTGCAATCCTAACCGTGTCTATCCAGAAGGAATTCAGTGGTGCTTACCTCCTGGAAACTGATGTTTTTGCCCTATTAGCCCCCATTAGTCTCCACCTAGTTCAGCAACCCCCTGTCAGAAGCTGCCTAGATGCCTCTCTGAAGCAGGGCATCAGCCATCTCTCTTTTCTTTACCACCCCACTATCCAGTATGTTTCCTTATTTAGATGATTTCTGTATTGCTTTCCATTTCCACCCAGCACACCAAACCGTCCCTTACCTTAAATGCACTTTTAATATGATGAACATAGTGAAGACTGCAGTTTTCCCCAATTATTAGGACTCTGCAACTGATCAGGCTGAATTCCAAACCAAATTGAGCCTGGAAACTAATCAGCAGCTCATTCAATTGGGCCAGGCTCAGTGTTACATGTTCAGACCTCTTGGTCTCAGTCAACAATATGGCCACTGAATTCTGCATCAGCTGCAGTTTCTGAACTATCTTCAAAGGCAGACCCATGAGTAACACTTTGTAGTGAAGAACAAACAAACCAATATTTATTTAATAACTTGAAACATGGGTTGGATTATCACATCCTGAAATCAGCAGCACAATAAAAGGAGTATAAGGGCTCCTTCCACACACACACACACACACACACACACACACACACACAAATATATATCTCACACCAGGCACACTGTAGGACACACTTAACACAGAAGTCCCATTGAAATCAAATTCAAGTAGGAACCAATCAATGGAAATCTATCAAATCAACAGAAGCATTGTGGCTATTTATACAGCACGCCTGGGTCATCAATCCCTAGATCTCCTTGGTCTACAAAACATGGAAACCGAGGCTGAGAGAATCACAAACCACAAGTATTTCCATGTATGATCAGGGATCAGTGGTCTACACTGTTTCTTTCAGTAGAGTATAGAGATTGCTCCAATATTCGTACAGAATCATGGATGTTGTTTCAGTTTAGAGATGTGGCAATTCCATCCTCCAACAGCCATGCTGGAATCAGGTGAACACTATTGGTCCTACAAAGGGCCCATTTTCACAGTGGAGAGGGAGAGACCGAAGTCATTCTGGCAGGCCTTTAGAGCCCTGGACCTTGTCCAGAGTGAGAGATAGACCTGCACAGCATAGAATCCCCCCATCACTGACCCTTTCCGTAGATAGTTATCTGTATCTTTGTTAACAAAGTCATAAAATGAAGATCAGCAAGTTAAACATCCATGACATCAAATGCTTTTAAAAAATTAAAATGAGTTGTTTTGGGGGTGGGTAGGAAGGGGCTTGGTCAGCCATGACAATAAAAAGAGGCAATAACCAGCTGTCTCTAATGAACAGAGGCAAGCTTTGACCTTGGTCAGCTTGACCTGGGTTGAATTTCTCTTTGCTAACTCCCAAGGCCAGGCTCAGCCAAGACTTGGACAGAGGCCCTTGAAAATGAAAGGATCTGCTGAGGTCCAGCATCACATATATGGCAACGGAACTGGAACCTCGCCACATGGCAAAATGGTGCCTCTTACTTTTTGCTCGGTTTTTGGGAGGGTAGGTTAGATTGACTTCGTTAACTATCACTGGGATTTAAAAAGTATTTGTAATGTCAAGACAACTGATTCCAAACTTTTTTTAAAAAAAGAAAGTTGTGTTCCTAGATATACAGATAGTCTCAAGCTGGGGGAACCCATAGCTCTCTAGATATCCCTGGACTAAAAGTCCCATCACCTGTGACAGTTAACCTTGCTGGTTGGGGCTGATGGGAGTCCAACAACTTCTGGAGTTGTCCATCCCTGACATATGCGTGGTCAAATCCTATGCATCTTTACTTAGAAGTAAGAGTCTGAGATCAATTGGGTTTCTTGTAAGTGCCTAGAATTGCAGTTTTGAGCTGAAATCTGATACACACTTACCTGGGAGTAAGTCCCAATGAACATGTCTGAGTAGACAAGTATAGGATTGCAACTTCAGACTCTGAAGAGAGAGCTGGTATGAGAGAGCTCTGAAGAGAGGTTGGTATGATAACTAAAAGTTGGATATTAAGGATTCTAATTCACAATAGGATAGTCAGAATCTCGTTTCTTGTAACTTGAATCCACTGGTTCGAGTCCTACCCTCCAGAGCAGGAGAAAACAAGCTTGTTACATCTTCCATGTGACAGCCCTTCAGATATTTAAAGCTATCACATCTCTCAGTTTCCTCTTTTCCAGGCTAAACATGCCCAACTCCTTCAACTGCTCCTAATGCTTGGTTTCCAGACCTGTGATCACGGGGTTGCCATATTTCAAAAAGTGAAAAACTGGGCACAAAAAATTGCTGTACTTGAGCTATTTTTAAAGGAAAATTGGCAAAAACGACACTGCTGACATGGCTTGCCATATGTCCGGATTTTCCTGGACATTTTCTTTTTGCCCGATTTCTGCCTGGAAACTGCTTTCGACTACAGTATTCTGGGTATGTCTGGCAAATTCTGGATGTATGGCAACCCTACATGATCATCTTGGTTGCCCTCCTCTGCACATGTTCCAGCTTGTCAACATCCTTCCTAAATTGTGGTGGCCAGAACTGGACACAGTATTCCAGATGTGGCCTGACCAAAGCAGAATAGAGTGGTACTATTACTTTCCTTGATCTGGACAATATCTTTCTGTTGAAGTATATTGTAAAAATATAGGCTTTGGTATAAACATAAAGAAGTGCCTTCATCCCTTTTCCCTTCAGAGAATAAGACCAATCACTACACACACAGGATGAATAATGATGATGATGATGATGATGATGATGATGATGATAATGTGGGATATAAAGCTGTCAGTCAAGTCCAACATTCCGTGAGAGGAGAGGACTAACTGCCTCTAATAATAATACAGTAGTACCTCAAGTTAAGAACTTAATTCGTTCCAGAGGTCTGTTTTTAACCTGAAACTGTTCTTAACCTGAAGTACTACTTTAGCTAATGGGGTCTCCTGCTGCTGCCGCGCCTCATGATTTCTGTTCTCATCCTGAAGCAACGTTCTTAACCCAAGGTACTATTTCTGGCAGAGTCTGTAATCTGAAGCGTCTGTAACCCGAGGTACCACTGTAATAATAATAATAATAATAATAATTTATTTTTTCTACCCTGCCCATCTGGTTGGGTTTCCCCAACCACTCTGGGCGGCTTCCAACAAAAGATTAAGAATAGATTAAAACACCAGTCATTAAAAACTTCCCTAAATAGGGCTGCCTTCAGATGTCTTCTAAGTGTCAGATAGTTGCTTATTTCTTTGACATCTGATGGGAGGGCGTTCCACATATATTTGAATGGTAAAGTTATGTAGCTCCACAGGCACATCAGAGAAAATATGTGGCTCAGGCTTGGAGAAATCTTATGGATATGCCACGAAGTCTCAGGTCAATGCAGTCCTATATACAGTGCTGTGCTGATTACTCAGAGACTGGGTTACCCTTAAGGTTGCTCATTCAGACAAATAACAATGTTCTGTATATTTTTACACATTAAAATCAAACTTCCTCTTGACAAATTGGTACTTCAAAATTCTAAGAACCATATCTGGTCCTTAGAACCACAAATAGAAATGTAAAAGATGGAGAGTCATTTTACTTGTTCCCATTCGTTTTTTAAAAATGTACATTTTTAAAAAATCCATCATAATATTGATTAGCAAGGCGAAAGTATATCAGTATATAATAACATAGGAATAAAATTTTAATCTCAAATGAGAACGCTATTTTGATGTAAACCAAATGACAGCAATATCTTCTTTAATTCAAACTTCTGTACACTTTGGATCCTTGTTCAGGAGGTGTGAAAGGGAGTGTGTTGTATTACTAATGGCCACAAGAGGATGCAATTTCCCAGAGAACCCCGTTTTAATTAAAGAAAAATGCTTCAGGAAGAAGATCAGAAGCCTATCAGCTAAGTAAACTGTATCAGTTCAACTCTCATTTTCTACGTAATACTTTGGTATAAACAAGTATATTGCGTACAGGGTTCTCAGTAGAAAATCCAGGATCACTCTTTAAACCTCTGTGGAATTATTTAGGATTAATCCTGGTGGTTTTGGCAGTTCCATTTGTTGTTCCCTGCACGTTAACATTAATATTTTCATTAGCTTTCAGGACAGAAGAATTTCAACAGAATAACAGTAAATATTTTTTGTATTGCAGCTCTTGCAGTAGCCGTGGGGATACTAGTTCTGTCACACTTGCTACAGCTCAGTCATGTGCCAATTTGTAAATACTATATGGTGTAGGTGACTACTATGAGCTTTTAAAATGTAAACAAGGTGAAATATTTGGTTGAAATCCTGCGCCAGTTATGAAATCCTGTTTACAGAAGAGGCAGGGGAACCTGCAACCCCTCCAGATGTTGTTGGACTCCCATCAGCCTCAGCCAGCATAGTCAATGGTCAGGGAAGATGGGATCTGTGGACCAGCACCCTCTCAGCATCACAGCTTTTCCTTTTCTAGCTTGCAACACCATCCTGTGCATGTTTGCTCCAAGAGAAATCCTACTGAATTCAGTGGAATTTACTCTCAAGCATGGAAGCTTTATTATTCATTGAAAGCAGGGCTGGAGAGCCCTTTCCAGGCTGAGGTCACCTTTCCTGCCAGGGTGTGCCTGGCAGAAGTAGGCAGAGTCAGAAGCAAAAGTGTCAGATCAATCAATGTGACTCTCACCTATTGTAGGCAAAATTCCATCCCTGCAGAATGTATCTACAAAGACATTCTGTCTCCCTCCAGGCCAGCAAGAGGACAGTTTCCCACCAGGCAACAGCACTCAAGCAAAGTGTGCAGCAGAGCTGATAAGGGTTGTGATGTGAGGAGAATCTCAAGAGCTGGTCAGGGAGGCCTGTAGGACTGTCTCTGCTCCCTGGGATGGAGGTTCTCCACCACAATTTAAAGTAGCTTAAGCCATTTTTTAGACGTCGGTCCTCACAGAGCAATGTATGAAGGCAAGAGAAAGAGTCTCAGCAGACAGATGTACAGATTGATATAAGCAGTGCTAATTTTTCCTAGAAAAAGAGGTGCTGGAGCTCACTGTGACATAGGGACATAGGTGCCAACTCGCTGGGGCTCTGGGTGCCCAAGCACCCACAAAAGCACCTGCACCATGAATGCCTTTCTTGTTCTCTTATAATGGCAATGGCACCCACCTGAGAGGTGCTGGAATTAAGTTCCGGTGAGTTCCGGCTGAAAAAAAAGCCCTGGATACAAGAAGATGGTTTGACTCTGGAGACAGTATCAAATGATGGTGGAGGTCTTCAAAGACTTCCTATATATCAATCTTGGACATGTAAGGAGCAAATTAAGTGAAATGGAGTTTCATAGTCATTGTGGTTTAATGAGCAGAGTGTTAGAACCAAGGCAATCCAGGATTGTATTCCCGGTCAGCCACAAAGTTCACTTGGAAATGTGTAACTAGTGTTTCTTAGCTCAATCTACTTCAGAGAATTGTGAGGACAAAAAATGGGCGTGAGAACATCATATAGTGCCCTGAGTTCCTAAAGTACATTCCTGAAAATTAACACAGTCAAAGATTGGCTTGGCGCAACATTATGAGATATTGGAGAGTGAGTGCTTAGCATTGTTCTCATGTGAGAACTGCTGGCTTTATCATGTGAAATGACTTGAAAAGGCCTTTAGACCAGGACTTATACGAGACAACTAATGGCTGAATGGGCATGTGAGCTCAGCTTTGAATCACAACTTTCTGTGATGGAACGTACTGGCTATACAAAGCTTCTTCGCTAAAAGAATGGAATTCATACCCATGAGGACCAAAGTGGCCATCATCTGCCTTACAACAGTGAACAGGTGTGTGTGTACCTGAAGAAGGAAAGGGCAGAGTAAATCTTCTTTCTTACTAGAAGCAGGCTGTATTCAGTGGCTGGTGTGAGTGAAAAGAAACAGAAGCTTGTTGTCCCAATATGCACGTATATGCCCTTATGGGTACATGGAAATATTTTCCAGCCAGCCTAACTGATTGGAAGCCAATGCTGGAGCTGTTCCAACTCCTCCTCCCTCCCAATCCAGCTAAGGACCACACAAGCAGATCAGCTTGGGCTAATGAATTGGGGAATGGCATCTACCTAGGGAAATTTAAAGCTCATGTAAATGAAGGCTGATTTCATACCTTCTGCAATTATCATGGTTCCTCTCTAGACCTGGGCAGTGCAGTAAGTCATGCCAGGATGTACTTTCTGGCTATTAACCAGAGGGTTGGAAGTTCAAGCCCACCCAAAGACAGCTGTTGGCAGGATTCCTGCATTGCAGAGGGTTGACCCTGTGGGTCCCGTCCAGCTCTGTGATTCTATGACTTCTGTGTGATCATGTCCGAAAGGGGACAATGCATCAAAAGGGAAGTGAGGACGATGATATCTCTTTCTGGAATATCACTGGTTTAGGCTTCAGATTGTGTATATTTGAAATTAGTTATAAGTTTTTGCCAGCACTCAATTTCTCACTCAAATCTGAGCAATTTCTTACTGTCACACCTAAGTTCCACATACATTGGAATTAATCCCCAAATGACAAATTTGCTCAGCATTCAAGATCCAATTTCAAAACCTATATCCTGAGTGGTTTTGTGTGTGTGTTTTGTTTTGCATGAAGAACCAATGATCTGAATCCCTATGAATTACTTCAGCTCAAGTTATTGGCTTTTATAGCAGGGATGTTCACAGATGCATCCCCTTCTACCACCTCACTAGTCATGCCCGCTACCTGCATGCATGATGTACATGGGAAGAGGCCCTATGTACATATCAGTGCATAGAACACCTCCATGGGAGCAGAGAGGGGTCCAGGGCCAATGAGGATCTCTCCTTGCATGAAGATGCTCTATGTGTGTATGTTCACAGATACACAGGGCTCCTTCTCATGCACATGGAAAGTGTTAGTGTGTGTGGCTGCCAGGTGCACCAGTGGTTGTGGGCAGGATTAGCCCACAGTTGAACTCCCCTGGTAAGATGTGGCTTCAATAGCTGTATGGCTATTTGGCCATTGGGACATGCCTTGAGGTCCTGACAATACCCAGACTCCTTTCCCCACTGATGTTCTGTTCCTATTGAACATTGAGCATGTCTTGTGCATTTTGTGGGAAGCATTAGCACTGTGCTGCTGCCTTTCACAGATTCCTTCAACGAAAGCCACTCAATGTATGCACAATGTGTAGCAGATGAAACCAGTTTCATTCTTCTTTTTGGACAGTTACCACCTTATGAGAAAAACTCTGTTCTGAATAATGGCATATAGTACTGTTTGCCATCTGGACCACCAGGGATGAGGAACCCGTGGCCATGCCAATATTATTGGAATCCAACTCCCATCAGTCCCAGTCAGTTTGACCAATGGCCAGGGACAATAGGAAATGTGCCCCAACAATGCCTAGAGGGCTAGAGATCTCTGATCCCATCCATGTTCATATCTTAGTCATCCAGAGCTCCTAGCAAAACACCATAGATTCAGATTTATCAGACTACCAAAGTACTATATCAACATACAGGGAGAGGTTTAGGTTATTAGCATAGTAGGCTATGGGAACTGAGCTTGCTCTCATATTAACTTACAGTGCTGAAGACACGACATTTGAATGAACAATCCCATTGTGTCAATGGGGTGTCAAACATATCACTGTGTAAAAATATACCAGTGATGTACATCAGGCTTGTTTGTTGCTACACTGTAGCCTTGGGAAGCATAGAGTATATTTTGTTTTAATAGCTTAGTACTGCTATAGGGTGTTAGACGTTGAACTGTCTGTTGGACCTCACCCACAAATTTCTCCCCCTCCTATCGGATTGTAAGAAGCCAAGGAAACGTTGCTTGGCTAACATTTAATTCTACACCCGCCCATGATTAACAGTTGTGTTCTGTGTATGAAGAAGATACCATCTTAAGAGGAGCTAAAATATCAGCTTAATGATCATTTGGCAAAGTTTCCAGAGATCTGATAAGATTTTGTGGAAATTCAATACCAACTCCAATGCAGAATAAAATTAATTCCATACAAAAGGAATTTTACCAAAAACAAACAAACCATTATTTCTGCCCTCTTATAAAGTCTTTAGTCTTCAGTTTCTTACAGATCTGATTATTCTCCTCAGACTTAAGAAGTGAACAAATCAAACAATCCACTCAGATCTGCTGCTTTTTAAGATGTAAGACACAGTACCCACCCCCCCAAATAGTATTGAGTTGGAAGAGAGAGGAAGAGAGAGAGGGAGAGCACACTCAGTTTACTGCTCAGTTTCAAGAGATAAAAGGATCCATGAAGGAAGAAGAAGAAGAAGAGGAGGAGGAGGAGGAGGAGGAGGAGGAGGAATTGTTTGGATTTGATATCCCGTTTTATCACTACCCTAAGGAGTCTCAAAGCAGCTAACAATCTCCTTTCCCTTCCTTCCCCACAGCAAACACTCTGTGAGGTGAGTGAGGCTGAGAGACTTCAGAGAAGTGTGACTAGCCCAAGGTCACCCAGCAGCTGCATGTGAAGGAGCGGAGAATCAAACCCGGTTCACCAGATTACGACTCCACCGCTCTTAACCACTACACCACGCTGGCTCTCAGTGCAACAATCCTTTTAACTGTGGTAGTGAAGTGTAAAGGAGACACATCTCTAAAAGTCTGTGTAGAAAATGGGTTTTCAGCAGGTGTAGCTTGCAAGGCATACTATGCCTGCTGAAATCTCCATGTCTATACAGCTATTCAGGAATAGACCAAGACATTTCACTGCCTGATATGTACATAGGACTTCTTCTCATGTACATTAAGCGTGCGGGTATGGAAGCCATGTTTGTTTAAAGTGATATCACTGTGCTTTAAATGTATAGTGTGAATGTGGCCTTGGAAGAAATTAATAAATGAAATCATTGATGATGATGATGATAGCTACATACAAAACCCAAGTGGTCTTGTAGTTGCATCTTCAACACTGGTGATGGGAGAGGGTCCTTTTCTGCACTTGAAAGTAGCGGTATAGTTTAGCACTTAAAGGTAAAGGTAAAGGGACCCCTGACCATTAGGTCTAGTCGTGACCGACTCTGAGGTTGCTGCACTCATCTCGCTTTATTGGCCGAAGGAGCCGGCATACAGCTTCTGGGTCATGTGGCCAGCATGACTAAGCCGCTTCTGGTGAACCAGAGCAGCGCACGAAAATGCCGTTTACCTTCCTGCAGGAGCGGTACCTATTTATCTACTTCCACTTTGACATGCTTTCAAACTGCTAGGTGGGCAGGAGCAGGGACCGAGCAACGGGAGCTCACCCCGTTGCGGGGATTCGAACCACTGACCTTCTGATCGGCAAGTCCTAGGCTCTGTGGTTTAACCCACAGCACCACCCGCGTCCCAGTTTAGCATTTACAATTCTGTTAATCAGCCATTGTGATAGATCAGGGTTTCCCCAACTCGAGCCTCCAGCTGTTTTTGGACTACAACTCCCAGAATCCCTAACTAGTGAGACCAGTGGCCAGGGATGATGGGCATTGTAGTCCAAAACAGCTGGAGACTTGAGTTTGGGGAACCCTGTGATAGATCGTGAAACTGGGTCTTCTGTAGCCAAAATACCTTCCAGAACACCAAGCAGAAGACAACTCTCATGCACTCAGGGTAGGTGGGGAATGGGGAAGGAGAAAATTATATCGCAGTCTATGGGGGTTAATTACACCCATCTGTCACCCAATTTCCACTTTGACATAGGTTTGCCATGTGACACATACACCCAAAGTACATCCAAAAACTACTGGAAGATTCAGGACATCCAAAATAAAGTATGTCTTTACAGAGTGCATAGTTAAACTTTGGAAATCGCTCCCACAAGAAGTAGCGATGGCCACCAACTTGGATGACTTTAAAAGAGGACTAGCGAAATTCATGGAGTGTAAGGCCCTCCATGATGACTATTTAACTATTGGGGGCAGAATTCCTTTGAAGACTATTTACTGGGCATTACAGGAGTGAAGAGGACTCCCTCACTTAGATTCTGCTTTGGGCTTCCCATAGGCATCTGGTTCGCCTCTGTAAGAACAGACGGCTAAACTCAATGGGTCCTTGGCCTGGTCCAGAAGGGCTCTCCTTATGTTCTTAAGCACAACATTAGTGACTGAGTAACCATCTGTTAGGAGCATTTTTTTTGGCTGCTCATTGGGCATATCTCCATTCAAAATCTAAACCAGTTCCAGATCTGTTTAACTCAAGACTGCCAGCTACGGAACTCTGGGACTATAGTTTTAGAATCAAAAGTCTCTAATAAAAAATTTCAAAAGCCCTCAGAAAAAAGACAATTCCCAGGTTTCTTTGAAGGAATCTATGCTAGGAATGTGGAATTTGTATTGCATTTTTAATATGATTTCTTTTTTTTTTTATTTGGATGTGTAAACCACTTAGATGTTACTGTTGAAATACAAAATGGTATATAAGTTAAATTAAAAATGTCCCATGCTGATTGGGAAACACTGCCCTAACTGATTAAAAAAAGAAAAAGGCAGGTGAATAAGAAGCACCTGCTGAATATTCCCAAGAAATTCTGAACCAGAAACTAAGGTCATAATTATTTCCTGGGTGGTTTCTTATGATATGTTTTGTACTCTGGTTCTGATAGCTAAATAAAACCAACCAACCAACGCACAATCACTTCAGTTATAAAGTGTATTTACCTAATTTGGTGTTTCTCCATCATATTTGTATGTGAGAGGTAACCAATGTGATGCCCTCTAGAGAATGGGCTCCAGTGTGCATCAGTCCCAGCCTGCAAAGCCAATAATCAGGGATAATGGGAGCTGTAGTCTATGAACATCTGGAAGACACCATTTTCGCTACACCTGTGATCAGCAGCAGCCCGAGAAGGACCAAGTCTCCACTTCTGAGTATTTTGAAGGGAAAAACCACAAATTACTTGCACTCTTCACCAATGAGCCATTTATATCATTTATCTCACCTATCAGAAGCAGGATCCAAAAGAGGGTGATCTAATGTGGATATGGGTTTTCCTCCAGGCTTGGAATTCCTGTGGGAACATTCAGCAAATCATCACATCCATTTGATGTATGTGTAGAACAGACCACAGATGACACACATTTCCAATGCCTGTATTTAATCCAGAACATCTCCTAGTCAGATAATCAAATTCTGTCTTCCAAAGATTATATTGGGTATCAGAAGCTCAGTTGCTACATGGTTAAACTATTTACATGCTTTTAACAGATATTTATATTTTCTGTGTCTGGCTACTGGTTGATACCTGGCACGACACCCTTGCTCCACTATAAAGTTCTGCTATAGTAAAGTCATAATAACTAATTGTTTGAATACTATAAGGACCATGAATTTGGGGGTGAAGCATGAACAGAATTTTTTTCCTGGCTTTAAATTTTTTTCATTGTAGAAAAACGCAATTTAGTCATGTTCGAGTGTTTTAACATTAAGCCAAGAAGGGGAAAGTAACAACATTTGTATTATTTGGCAGAGATGTGCTTAATTATGAAGAATTCCACTTAAAATAGTGATAGCATTTTAATTTTATCAAAGTGCACTAGGTGGAAAGCAGAGTTGTGTAATGAACACAGTATTTATTTTATGAAACCAAAACATCAGGGAACTTCTGAATACTTTTAATGAACTTGTCTGTGTCTGACATTGTCCACAGTGACAGAGTGAAATATAATCTGATCACAAATATCCTGGTATGTGAAATCCACCAGTTATACCATGAACTCCAGGCCAGTCTCTGTAGGAAAAGACATCCAATTAACTCTGAGATAAATGATGAAGTCTAGGGAGCCATTTTAACAAACACACAAAATACTATATCATAATCTAGATCATTTCCAGTTTATTGAGCATTATACTAATTAGGTTGTAGGGAGCTTATACAACACCAGCTATTTATAACACATGCATTCTGAAATGCTTGTGGGGAGGTAATACAAGGTTGCATCAAGCAATTGTTGTCCCCACACTTTCCAGTGCAGTTTCCCCATCGCCACAAAAAGTCCTGTTCTTTCTCAAGCAGGTTTTGTTGCACAAAACAGCCACTGTAACTGGATAGCCTGAATTTGCGGATATGCACTTGAATCCCACCTGCAAAAAAGTGAGAGTCTGGAAGCCACCTAAGACAATATAATATCAGTAAAAAGAATATTTGGAGGCAAATTTCAACTGCGATAGATATATTGTCAGAAATACAAAGGAGTGCCTTTCTGGCATAGTTCCAGACTTTTACAAAGGTAACAATGGCATCTAATGCAAATTGTGAATGCCGTTACAGTTTGCCCTTACATTTCACTGGAGTCAAATAGAAAAGACAGAAGCAACAAACACTACATTGAACCTGGATGGATATATTAAAGTTAAAGACAATCCAGTTCAGCCAAAGTACTTGGAAGCACAAATACCACTTCACATGATATCTTATATGATCCAGAAATTAAACTCTACGTCAGGGGAAAGATGTTCACCTTGGAACATGCGATGGAAGCATCTTCTCCTTCTTTGCGGGGGGGGGGGGGGACGACGACGACGACATGAGTGTGGATTTGATGCCAAAGTGCCCCCTGGCACATGTACCAAAGATGGTGGCGGTGGGAGCAAGAAGCCATCCACCTATGTCTTCATTCATACATTACAACGTATTTGACTTTGCTTAGTGGTTAAAACCATACGGCTTGTGGATTGAGCAGACTGTGTGTGTGTGTGTGTGTGTGTGTGGTCGTTGCTCTCTCAGCCCCCACCTTCCTGAAAATTCAACAGCTTCCCCACCCCACCAGCATTTCAGTTCCTTGATGAAACAGGTGACTATGTATGAAGGAGAGAAGGAAGATCATTAAAACATAATCGTTCAGTTTGTCAAAACGAAGATTACATCCGATCACTTTGTGGTAGTAAAAAACCCATCGCTGGGAGGAGGGGTGGGTGATTGGGGCGTTAATTAGAAAATGGAAAAGGGAACTGTGAACAAATCTGGGCCAACTGACAGCCACCCAGCACTCTGGGAATACACAAGTTCCTCTGTATTCCGCTACACTCACTTTGCCCCCAAGAAGCCTTTCCTCAAGAATTGTCTTGCCTTCCTTCCCTTGCCGAGATGGAAAAGCAAGGAAATGGAAACAGGTGCATCGCAACCCGCATTCTGAAAGAGGGCGAGAGAGAGGCGCGGGAGGCATGGGCGTAGCCAGGATTTTTTTTTGGGGGGGGCAGGACTTTATTAAGAGAGGCAGGGCTTTTGTTAAGAAGGCCGAACCAACGTGTTTGGTCTGTTAGTTAAGTATTTTTATTGTTTTACTTGATCTAGTGGGGCAGTGGCCCTCCTCTCCCCCCCCCCCCTACGCCCGTGACTGGAAATGCCTTTGCCCCCCAATCGGCTCATCTCCACTCTCTTCTTCCGACAGCCATTACATCCCCTAAACTCAATCAAAAACCCTTTTCAGCTTCCCATTAATGTTCCAAGCTACCTGCTGATTTCACATCCCGTAACATTTCCCCTCTCTCTCCTCTTCTACCTCGCCTGGATTTTATTCCATGTCTTTCCAACTTTCGTCCAGTGCGCCCTTCCTTGCCTGGAACCGTACCCCCAGTTGGGCGGCGCCAGAGGGGCGAAACCCCACAAACAAGGAGCTAATCCCCATTTGTCCCCCATTTCTGCACTTCTATAATTAAAAGGCTGCTATTTTCCTTTCTCACCCACCTAGAAATATACTTTGCCCCTTCTGCGCCAACCCCTCAGAATTTTTTTTTCTGACTCCCTCCTTTGAAAACAAATGGCCCTGGGATCCCAACTCTCGGGAAGAAAGCGCGTCAGGTCGCCCACTGGGGGTCCAAATGACCCCTTTCCCTTGTCAGTTGCAGCATCATCCCATCAGATCTCCTCTCCCGTCCAAAAGAAGCGGCAGAGGAGTCCTTCGTTGCAAGTCAGCCGTGATAACTGAAGAGTGCCAGTTATATGGCCTCGACGTGCGCCCGCTCCTTAGCTTCTCTAGAGAAGACCGACTCAGGAGCTGCCTTCAGCCTGAAGGAAATGTCTCCCTGCGTCTTCTCTCCCGCCTTCCAGCCTGCCTTGGGAGCGCGCAGCTATGGGCTTCTGAGTGCTCTCCATCCTTGGATGGACGGCGCCCCCGCCTCGCCCTAGCTGCTCCCGCGGCCCTCCAGCAGCTCGGTCATGAAGGAGATGTAGACGATAGCCAAGCGCAGCGTCTCGATCCTGGAGAGGCGCTTCTCGTAGGCGAAGGTGGGCACCTTCCTGCGCAGCTGGTCGAAGGCTTCGTTGAGGTTGAACATCCTCTTCCTCTCCCGCACGTTGGCCGCCTGGCGCTGGGTGTGCGTGATGAGGCGCTTGCGCTTGGGTCTGCCCAGGAAAGCGGCCCTCCTCAGCCCTCCATCTGGCCCCCGTTCTCTTTCCTCCTCCCCCTCCTCCCCCTCGTCTTCTTCTTCCACCTCGGGGTCTTCCTCACCCATGCGGAGCAGTCCTCCGGAGGCACTAGAAGACCTTTGGCCAAAGGGAGCTCCGGAGGGGAATGCGTAGAGATCCAAAGGGGCCGCCGCCAGTCGGGGAAGCCCTTCGGTGCTGAGATCGGCCAACAGGTCCAGCATGGATGGTGTCCCCAGCCTTCCCTCGTGGTGGTGGTGAGGGAGCCATTCGCTGGAGGTGGAGGATGTGCTGGGACTAGTGGTGGCGGAGGTCATAGTGACTTGAGCCGTCCTCTGACGCTTATAGCCCCGACGGCAAGGCGCTGCTGGTGGTGATGATGCTCGTGGTGGGCATTAATATTTATAACCCCGGAGGATCACCGGATTAAGGGCTTGGAGGAGGCTGGCCAAAGGGGCGAGGCTGATGCGAAGCGACAGGCGAGGCTGTCGGAGACACAGGAGCCTTGCCAGAGGCGAGTTGCCGCCGGGGACGAAGCAGCCCTTGCCCCAGAGATGAGGCCGCCAGTTCCTTCTTGGCAACAGCCCCTCTTAGCCACCTGGGGAGAGACCCTTTTCATCCCCATCTGCAGCCGCGACCAAAGGATTTTCACTCTGGAAAGAGCTGGGGAGGGGTGGCGGAGGGAGGGAAGGAGGGACACTGGGCCTGTAGTGTGTGTGTGTGTGTGTGTGTGTGTGTGTGTGTGTGTGTGTGTGTAACCAAGGAGGGGGGTGGGGAGAAGAAGCCCTTTCAATGGATGTCACAGACAAGCGCAGGGATGCTTTTAATGATGCCCTGAAGAGCGAACCTGCCTGCCAAGGGTCACGGGGGAATGTTTGCCCCGTATCCCAGCGCAATGGCAGATGAATGGGAAGGCCTCCATTAGCCTAAGTAAGCATAGTTGGGGAGGTGGTGGTGAGGGGAGAGAGGGAGGGAGGAGACCCTCCGTTGCATTCCCAGTGGTAACTCTGGGACTCGTTCCTCAAATATCCCACCCCTTTCCTGGCATAAGTGTGCAAACAGCTCTCTGCTTAGCAGGGCTTATAAAGGCGGGGGGGGGGGGAGAGACACCCGAGAGAGTCTCCAGGGGTCTCCGAACACGTTTTAGGTGCCTTTTAGCAGCAGTCTCGGCTGAGAAATTGAGACATAATAATAAATCATAATAGGGACTGCCCTCCGCTTGTTAGAGGCTATTCTTCAGGGACATCCATATTTCTTGTGAGGAAGCATTTTATTTGTTTGTATTGTATTTACACCCCATCTTATCCCCCAAGGAGCTCACGGTGGTGGACATGCTTCTGCCCCGCCCCATTTAATCCTGCGCACCAACCTTGTGAGGAAGGTTAGATTGAGAAGCAGTGAATGGCTGAAGGACACCCAAGGAGGACCTGAACTCTGGTCTCCCAGGTCTTAGTCTGACTGTCTAACCATTACAGCATATTAACTCGACTGCAGGAAATGCTCTAAAAAGACACTGGAGGGTTTCGATGATTTTTTTGTATTTTCTCCTTCCTCATTTCGTTTTGCAAATATCTAGCAGTAAGTACCTTACGTGACTCTCCCTCCACACCTTAAATCTGTATAGCACTTATAATAGTCATGGCTTTTCTCAAATAAGCTTGGGAACAGTAATTTTCCAAGGGGGCTGAGAGTTGTTAGGTGACTCCTCACAGAGCTACATTCCCAGCGTCTTTAACAAACTACAGTTCCCAGGATTCTTTTTTTTGGGGGGGGGGGAGGAATGGAACCACCATGGTTAAAGTACTATTAAGAGAGCTTTATATGTATGGGGCGGATGTGACCTCTGCGACCAACCCCTCCCGAAACTTGAAATAACACCCCTGATGAGCTGTGAGCTTTTCATTTCCTATTCCAGAACAAAACCTGAGCTTTATTGCTTTTAGCAGCGACCGCGGGGTGCTGTGGTTATTAGCAAGCAAATACTAGTTTGTTGCCCTCCTACAGCCCAGTACGTTCCCATGGAACGGGGCATTAGATCTTAAATGCGACCCCAGCGAAAGCTTACTTCTCTGTCAGGTGCGCGCTCACCCTTCCAATACCACCTGGCTGCCGATGTCTAAACTGGCCTTCTGATTTTTTCTCCTCAATCCCTTCTTCAGCTGTAATGTTATTGCCTAACTCACCCAAAGGCTATTATTTGTTCCTCCTACTACAGGTACTTTAATTTAAACGAATGTTTTGGCTCTCCTTGAGCCCAGGACGAATGAAGATGACGACAACAACAACGACGACAATAATAATAACAACAACAACAATAACAGCCCTTCGCTTTGGAAGATTTTCTTTCAACTATCCTCAAACAAAAAGCATCGCTTTTGTTTGACTCCAGGTCTGTAAACATTCCCCACCGAGCACAAAAATCGACCCTGTTTGTTGCAGGCTGGGCAGCAGCTGCTGCGATTAAACCAGCCTTTGCAGCGGGGAAACGATGGGAGAAAGATTAGTCCTCCTTGACTCCTTTTCAAGGCGAGGCAAACAGATCCGCCCTTCTTCGCTTCCCTTAACGTCTTGAAAATGAACAATCTGGTCCATCTCGGATGCAGGCAATCCCTGGAGAATGATATTACAGCTTAGCTCGGAGAGAACATCCTTCTGACGGAGACTGTGGATACAAAGGTCCTGCTAAGTACATTGGACAGCTCCCGGAACTCAGCGTCTTCCAAGGCGGATGCAACAGGTAAACAACATTTGCCTACCGCACAGTCGGGTTACAGTATCTTGCTCTCCTTCCCCACTTCTTCAAGCGATTCCTTAATCATATAGACCCAGACACGGTTAGTTTGTCCTTGGGCAACATCTTGTTAAGCTAGGTATAAACATGAATAATTTCATCAGAGAATTTCATCAGTTTACTACAGGATTTTTTTGTTTGTTTGAGGTGGCATTCGAGCTTGATTCTGCTTGTGAGAGTGTTAAGCGTTTCATCAAAAATAAATACATCTTAATGCCATTTATTTTGTATGATTAATTTCAAGTGATCAGTATTCTGACATTTTTGAGTACCATATATTGGGGCGGGATTAGACAGGTATGCAACAGAGTAAAACCAAGGCTTGTTAACAATTGTTGAATAACAATACAGTGGTACCTCAGGTTACAGACGCTTCAGGTTACAGAGTCCACTAACCCAGAAATAGTACCGCAGGTTAAGAACTTTGCTTCAGGATGAGAACAGAAAGTGTGTGGCGGCGGCGCAGCAGCAGCAGTGGGATGCCCCATAAGCTAAAGTGGTACCTCAGGTTAAGAACAGTTTCAGGTTAAGAACGGACCTCCAGAATGAATTAAGTTCTTAATCCGAGGTACCACTGTAAAGAATTATAAATGTCTGGACTGCTTTATTTTAGGAAAAATTGGAGCAATTGGTGATATTTTGTTTAAACTATCTCACATGTATTTGCTTTGGACCTCTTTAAATAAAATACATATATATATATTTACTCCTAAAAGCATAGAAGTGTAAACTGGCCTAACGGAATTTATGACCGTACACAATTATTTCTCAATATGTGTTTACTTGGCAACACTATAACAACAGGTTGTGATAAAGGAGTGGTTATAGAGCGTGTTAAGAGCTTCACTTTCACTGGAAACTTACTTTGATCAGAAGCAGTGACAAGTGATAAGGTTGTAAGGTTGAAATAGAGACCAGAGAAGCTGCCATTCACTATGGGTTAGTTACATTGTTCCTTAGGAACACAGAAAGCTGTTTGATACTAAAACAGACCATTGGTTCCCTCTGTGTTGTTTGCATTGACCAGCAGTGACTCTACCCCTAAACGGCGATCACTTTATCCCAAGCATTGGCTGTGTATGTGGGCCAAATAATGAGGTGAATCAAGGTGATTCAACGGTCTTCCCCCCCTCTTGGGTAAAAGTACAATGTCAATACATACCAGTAAGAAGTAACTATTCTGAATGACAAAACAGTGGGGCAGTGCAACAAAAAGTAGGTTAATTAATTTCAGCTAAATGAATACTGGGGCCATACTGGGCAGGGGCTAAAAAGTGAAGTTTAGTGGTTTCCTGGTTATCAAACAGGCTTCCTAGACAGGTTCACCTGGCACCATCTTGAAGGCCAGGTGAATATCTTCTTGTTTATTCAGTCCCGTTGAATAACTTAAGTAGTCTGGGCACCCAGCCTTCCTGGGTGTCTATGGTTCAATTAAAGCCTAGCAGAAGACATCATGAGTAGTGATTGCTATTCAGAGCTTGGAAATTTGGTGTCAACCATTTCCACTTGCATTTGCAAGAAGTTAATCCAGTTCTGACAACAAGTCAATATGTGAACAGCAGCAATTTCTGTCTCCCTTTCTGTTTCGATGTGAATTCCACAACATCCCTAATCGCGACGTGAATCAACTTCTTCCATGGGACTTCTTCAAACCAGAAAGCTCAGGCAGCCAGGGAGGCTGTAGAGTGCTGGAAGAAAATGTCTGCTAGAAAGAAAATCACATAGACCACACACATCCCCCTTGGTCACTTTGCAATGGTAAATTAAGCTCAGAAGCCGCCACTCACTCACCCAAATTTCAAAGCAACTTTAATTTCGCAAAATAATGAAATGAAATAAATGAAGCTTCTTTCAGAGAGGAAGAAAACTTCTGAGAAACTGGAGGCCAAGATTTTGGCACAGCACT
Source organism: Podarcis pityusensis (assembly GCF_964106645.2). NCBI lineage: Eukaryota > Metazoa > Chordata > Lepidosauria > Squamata > Lacertidae > Podarcis > Podarcis pityusensis. The sequence continues at coordinate 33,890,466 of NC_138037.1, forward strand.
CCTCTTCCTGGTGTCTAGCAGATAAAGTATTTCTGGTTGCATTAATCTTGCAGAGCAGACAGATGGGGAAATCTGTTGCAGAGGGTACCACAGATCATCCTTTTCGACATGAATAAGGTGCAACATGGATCCATTCTGGTCTATCATGTTGCCACAATCATAACTGCATTAGCTCTTTGTAAACACTGGGGCTGCAGGCTGCGTCTCTAGCCGGTGCTTTCAAACTTGAGTGAGCAGGTGCAGGCCTGTCCACGGCTGAGACTCTCAGTGGACTCAACCTTGGAGTCTTGAACAAAGGGCTTCATTTCACTGCTTCAGAGGCTGCAGATGCGACCTTGTCATTGCCATTTGTCACACATTTTTGGCTGCTCTTTTATCTTACTGTAGCCTCATCTCCCAGCCAGTTGCACTAGATGGAGAGCCCAGGAACAAAGCTCAGTGTCAATCTGCAATAAGCAGAGGTGAAGTCCCACAGGGAAAATCATACATGCATTTAAATACTCCGACAAGCTAACTCTTCTCAGCTGCGCAAGAGTTATGCTGTTTGGGAAAGCTGACAGTGTACTATTGCCAAAATTTCTGCTACATCCGTCTTGGCCTTATCTTTAGGTGGCTGTGCTAATTGTCATAAATCCAGAGAGAGAGAGAGAGAGAGAGAGAGAGAGAGAGAGAGAGAAAATGAAACACACAGACACATTCAGTGCCTAAGTACTGAGATGCTGTTTATTAGCAGCAATTAGATCTTAGGAACATTTAGCTGAGAAATGCTTCCCTCCCCTTTATTCAACACTATGAATTTCACTTTTTTTGTGAAATTAATAACCTGGAAGCAAATAAAAATGTTAAGTACGTTTAGATGCACATTCTGGGCAAAATGCATTTAATTTTCATGTCTAATGTTACATAAATTAAAACTAAATTTAACCACCAAAGCTAAACCGCAAACAAAACTGGCATATATATATATATATATATATATATATATATATATATATATATTTCTTACAGATTTTTAGGTAGCAGCGGAGGGTTTTGAAACTCATTTTCTGCATTCAGAGACATAGTCACCTAACGAAATCAAGATTCTGCTGTGTTTTCAAAGATGCTAAGGTTCTAAACCTACTCCAAAGGTTCCTGTACTATATTTTCAAAGCTACTCTGTGAAGTGCCCTGATATTCTGTGAACTGCCCTGAGACCTCTGGATATAGGGCGGTATATTATTATTATTATTATTATTATTAATAATAATAATAATAATAATAAATACTTAGGTTCCGGTCCAAAGATGCTAAGGTTACAGTTGAATACATATTAATTTAGGAGTAAACCTACCAGGGTATCCACCAGCAAGGTTGGGTCTGGGAAGATACGGAAGTTGTGAACATGAGCTTCAAGCAGAAGTGTGACCCCATGAAACATCAAACATCACTTTCCTGAGCAGTGCCCAATAAATGTGCCTGGGGCCATCGCCCCAACAGCTTCCCCATGCTATGCCACTCTCTGTGGGGGCATCACCCCCTGGAATTCTGCCGTCCAAGGCCCTGATTGCTGACAGATCCTGCGCGTGGATGCTATTATATTGGGAAAGTATTGATTTTAAGAGGAGGACTTAAGATTGAGGCATTTGGCTCCTCACTTCTTGCACACAAATTGCACGCATGATTTTATGATTGTACTTTTGCAATACAGAGTTTATTGGAAGTCATTTTCATGTTCCTGGTTTTCCCCTCCCTTTGTTTTTATTGTTGTTTTCATTCTTGGCCCGTTGCTGCAGATATAGTTCAGAAACCAGAATTGTGCCCAGTCCAATGGAGTAGATTTGGGGGAAGCTTCCCACCATGGGATCTCTGTAGGCCACATCAGTTGCTAAGTCTGCATAATTCCTGATTGCACCTGTTAACTTTCTCCCTATGTATGCTGATCTCCCTCAGATGACTTGCTTGGAACCAGGTATAATGGATTTCAGTCCAAACACAATTCAGTAATAATAATAATAATAATAATAATAATAATAATAATAATTTATACCCCGCCCATATGGCTGGGCCTCCCCAGCCACTCTGGGCGGCTTCCATAGAAACAAAAAATACACTCAAATATCACACGTTAAAAACTTCCCTGATCATACTTGGGATCATAGCCTAAAGCAGAGAAACCTTCACATTTATTATTATTTTTATAGTGCTATCGTACCTTTATATCAAAGGGTTTGTAATAACCTTTTGAGAAGATTTACGCATCTGTGATTCTTCTGAATGCATAATTCTTTTCTTGTTTTACATTATGTAACAAAAAAAAAATCAAACACGAGACTCTATTTCATTCCCTTTAGCTTGCCAGTATGATGCAAAGCAACCAAAAGTTAGATAAGAATCATCCATATGTGTGTTTGTGTATGTAAAAAGGGAGAGTGCAAAGATGTGGTTGTCATCCTTCTGTTGGGTCTTTACTCCAGTCTTGGTACAAAACAGGACACTCATTGTATAAAGAGGTCATTGTCTCAAAATGAATGACAATGACATAATGGTGAGTTGGTATAAGAGAATAAAATATATTTAGACCCGAGGACCGCTTTCTCTTCATCTCGCTATCATTTGCAATCTATCAATACAAAAATTCCGTATCTAGCCATACATCCAGATGGTTGACGTTATATGTGATTGGATGAAAGCTCCGATATAAAATGCCTATGGTTTACTGGATTACCCTTTGGCCACATGTTTTAAATTATATATATATATATATATATATATATATATATATATATATGAACCATTGCAATCTTGCAACAAAAGAACAAGACTTTATTGTATAACAGGGTTGCAGATGTGGAAAGGTGCTCCTAATAAAGTCAAAATATTTTTTACTCATTGTGCATCTGGAATGCCAAAAGATCTCTGAAGTCACCAGAAACTAATGCTAGACAATCTTCGGTTTGTGATTAATTTAATATTCAGAAAAAATATAAATTTCTTTCAAAACTCTGTGCCATTCATCATCATATTGTCGTCCCATCGTAGGTAATCCCAAAATGATTTACAAATCTGGATCCCTCTCCCCTAATTTCTGAAACAATGTTGAGACATCAAAGAGTTTCACATGAAAACATCAAAGGGGCAGTCCAAATCAGAGATTGCTGGCTAAGACAGTTTAGTTCATTTAATATCCTCTAGTTCTCTCAGGATTAAGTTACAGCATATAAAATTCTTGGAATCTAGTTAAGGAAGGAGTACTGTATGTTTATTATTTATTGCAATAAGGTTCTTTTGTGGGGCAGAAGACTTTTTGGCAGAGAGGAAGTCATCCCTGACTTCCTCCCCACCCACTGCTGCAAAAACTCAGGTCCTAAATTGAATTTCTATGGACATCTAAGATTCAGTGGTATTGTCATATAGGGAAATCCAGATATGTTACAACACAGGAAATATTCATATATAAGCAGGAGATAAAATTCAGTGGATAACACTTCAGTCAACCTTTTTGGACCAAAACACTGGGATGCTCATTTCACTTCTGTGGCACCTGAGTGGCTTCACCTATTTGTGAATGAGCCCGATGGATGATTATTTAGGGTTGCTGGAGAACTCAGGTGGTCCAGAGAACCTGGACCTTCCATCGTGCTTAGGCACTAGATATCTAAAATGGGCCCCAAAAGCATGCTCCTGAAGACATCAATGGGCAGGTGCTTTCCTCTGGTGTAGATTGGAGCCTCCCTACCCCTTGATTAATTTTGTGTGGCATATCTGGAAAGGCTAGTGCATTCCAGAAGAGCTTCAACAAATTCAGAGGGTTCAAAGGTCCAGGGGTAGGAGATCCAGAATTATTTCAGGCAGATCAGATTAATTATTGCTGGGCTTAAAGTGGTTTACAAAGCCTGGGTCTCCTAAATCTGGCCTAAAAATCCAATTGGAGTTTGCTGGCAACTCAATAAGAATGGTTGGGGAGAAGGAAATGTATCTGACTATTTTCTTACGCAGTTTCCTAGCTAGTTTTTGAATTCTGGTTAAGACCGAGAATTAGCTATACTGAAATAGTTCTGTGGAAGTTCTCATTTAAGCCTATTAACAGCATTTATGACTAACCCTAAGTATTGAGCTGTTACCATTTTGCCTTATCCCTCATTGGTCGCTTGTTAAATAAAGTACAGTGGTACCTCTGGTTGCGAACAGGATCCGTTCTGGAGGCCCATTCGCAACATGAGCAGAACGCAACCCGCGTCTGCGCGTCTGTGCATGCGCAGGTCGCAATTCGCTGCTTCTGCGCATGTGCGTGATGTCATTTTGCGCATCTGCGCATGCGCGAGCAGTGAAACCCGGAAGTAACCCTTTCCGATACTTGCGGGATGCAACCTGAATACGCTCAACCTGAAGCAAACGTAACATGAGATATGACTGTACAGTTTCATTCCCAAAGTTCCTCAGCTTAATTTTTTACCCAGAACTGGAAATAAGTTGCCTAAGGAACTCCAACACTAAGAGTCCTTGATTCATGGTGTACGCTACTACTCATACAGCCTTCTTCTTGTATTGCCTTTCATCTGAAGATCACAGGATGGCACACAACCTAAAGATATAAAATGAGAACACAACATACATAATAAAACAGAAACAAACCCACAAGCACATTTAAAAGGCCATGAAATGTTTAATCACCCAAAGACTTGGTTATAGAGAAACATTTTCTCCTGGCACCTAAAGATATGTAATGAAGGCACCTGGTAAGCCTCCCTGGGGAGAGCATTCCACAAATGGGGAGCCACCACAAAAAAATGCCCATCATTGTGTTGCCACCCTCTAAATCTCTTATGGAGGGAGCATACGAATAAGGGTCTCAGATGATGATTGCAGAGTCTGGGTCGGTTCATATGGGGAGAGGCAGTCCTTGAGGTAATGTGATCTGAGCCATTTAGGGCTTTATAGGTCAAAGCCAGCACTTTGAATCGGGCCCAGTAACTAATTGACAGCCAGTGCTGTCAAGTCAGGATTGGTGTACTATGCTCCCGTGAGCAACCTGGCCACTGAATTCTGCACCAGCTGAAGTTTCTGAACCATTTTCATCTCTGAATTCACACTTGATCTATACAGGGAGTGACCAAGGATATAGCTCCCCAGTCTTGGTCATATTACCTTGCTCCCATCTTCACTGAGGAAGTTTGTAGCAGACGCCTTCCTGATAAAACAAAGAAATTAAAAAAAAAACATTGGTGAAAAGTTCATGCGTTTTGTTTACAACAACACAGAATTTGAATTTAGTTCATTGATGACAACTTAAAACAGGGTTGGGGAAATTGTGGCCCTCCAGAAGTTGTGGGCTCCATCTCCCATCCGCTCCAGTCAGCATGGCCAATGGTCAGGGATGATGGGAGTTGTAGTCCAGTAACCTCTGGAGAGCTACAAGTTTCCTCATGCCTGACAAAAAAACAATTCTTATTTAAATGAGTGTTTTCCAAACTTGGGTCTGCAGCTGTTTTGGGATTACAACTCCCATCATCCCTAGCTAGCAGGACCAGTGGTCGGGGATGAGGGGAATTGTAGTTCAAAAACAGCTGGAGACCTAAGTTTGGGAAACACTGAATTAAATTAACTGGCCCATCAGAACTATCTCTTTAAGATTTTTTATTTATTTTTACAACTTTGGCAGCTACAGCAAATACCAGAGGCTGACCATCACTCCTCCTCCTCCTAATTTCTGTCATTTGAAAAAAGATTATCACCCTCCAAATGATGGATATGCATGATGATAAGTTTCATATTTCAAGAGGGAGGGTGCTCACTCTTCCTCTCCCGAAAGTCCTGGGAATTAAAACCTAACCACTGCAAGACACACACACTTAACTTCTGGACTTTCCTTTTAGATCATGTATCATGTAAGTACAGACTTCATTATATCACTTGTAGAACTGGTGCCAAATCAAAAAACTTCTAACTTACAGCGAAGCTTTACCAATGCTTTCCACTTCTATTATCTGCTTGTCTCAACGACTCTGTGGGGATTGCTGTGGTCTCATTATTTGCGAGACGTGATACACTTTGGGACATGATTAAAAAAAAAAAAAAGACTTTAAAGAGCCTCTTGACAATTGTCCAAGGCAGCACCATCAGCCTGTCAGACAGTTCATCTGGTAAATGTGTTTATGTGAGCTCATTCTGGCCCTATAAATTTCATGCCTTGTACTGCAGGGGTCTTAAAGGTGTTTCAGACTAGCTTGTTTGCCACGACAATTATGCCATTATATATGTGGAGATAAAAATGGTTTTCTAAAGGATGCTGGCAAAAACGATGCTGGCTCACGAATGGAGGAAGACCACAGCAAAGACACAGTCTTCCAACTAGAACATAAAGTGTGGCTATTCATAGCCCTCAGCCAAAGAGGCAATTTTCAATGGCACAGCTCATAAAGTAGATTTACAGCAGTAGCAACATCTAAGCTGTTTCAGGATATCACAAGACAAGGATGGTTATTTCTCGCTCATGCTTTTTGGCTTGCATAAACTGGAACAAACAATATGGAGAGATGCACACACATTAAATAGATATATTCATTAGAAGAGACTGTAAATCTGTCTTAATACAAATGAATCTGAAGAAATGAGCTCATAGTTGGAATTTAGGAAACCCAAATAGGGCCTCAGTATGTGCTGTAAATGGTAGCAAGTGTGGGGGAACACCCTTTCCAAAACAGGGGATCTCCAATCTAAGTTTCATAATGCCAAGGAATGAAAAATGCAATCAGGATAATTTCTGAAGAAGCCCACAATTTTCCAGTTGTGTTCCTTTACTTTATTCCTAAATGGCTATTTAAACTTCCGCCCTTCTGCTGCCTGTGTCACTCAAGGCAGGTGACATCAATCAAAATTACAGGCTTGTAATGGACACTATACCAGTAAAGTACAATAGAGTTGGGTATGGCATAAAAAAAAATCTTCTCAAATCAAAACATTGTCTACTTGGTAAGGCAAAAAGCCTGCTGGATTATGCAGGCCTTTGCTAGCCAGAGCAAAATAATGCAAGGGGTGGGCAGTTGAACCATCTCTCTCTGGTCACCACCAACTGCACTTGCGCATAGGCAACTGGCAGAGAAGGGCATCTCCATCAGATCTGAGGCAATGGGCATGAGAGGAAATGCTGTTGTAATACCACATGACATACTTCCCTATACCTTGCTTATCTTTGTGCAGAGTTGGGGTGATGCACACCCCTGTCGGACTCTCCTTCTTGACTGATTGCCCAACCGATTGTCTAAGACCTCAGGAGGAGAAAGGGATGTTGGTTACTATCACCCTTGGGGTGGACCATAGCTCGGTGGAAGAGCATGCGCTTTGCATTCAGAATGCCCTAGGTTCAATCCCCAGCATCTCCAGGTTGGGCTGGAGTGCATCTGAAACCCGGGAGACATGCTGCATCATCATAGACAGTACGTAGTACTCTTCTCCACTGTGCCAATGATTGTATCAAGCAGGCTGCATCTTGGTAGCAGCAGCCCTCTGTGTGGAAATGTTAAGGGTGGCAGGAGAGGATGTATTGATTATTAATATCCTTCCTAAATTGCGCTAGCAAGTTCCTTTACTTAGCAGAGTTTACATTCCCCTTTTACATGCACATACATACAGATAGCTGGTTGCAGGCTTGTGTAAGCCTCTCACAATTATACAACTCAATCTATCTTAGATTGAATTGTACGTTCCTGGTAAGTTCCATTGAATCCCTCTTAAAAGAATAAAGACACCACAATCTTATTCAAAGTCAATAAAATAAGTTTACTTACATCAGTTCACAGTTGGATCCCTGAAGGCAGACTTAGTTACAAATATGTACATGTGGATCTACCCCATGGAGGGGGGTAATCCCAGTGCTTCTGCTAGCTGAGAGCTAGCAGAGCAGTCTTAGCTGAAAGCTGGTCAAACATAGAAGGAAGTGAAAAAGAGAGAGGTGTGCTGCGTGACTCGTCCTTTTGTTACCTGGACAGGTAAGGTCATGCCAACCTTCAGTCACATGCAAAGGAAGGATGCTCCAGCTGGGAGGAACAGGAAGTTTTGACTGGCTGGACCAAACATTCCCCCGCATGTCCACTCTAGCATTACAAGGAGTGTTGTACTTGACTGCTCCCAGTGGACTACATCCCACACTCTGAACCATAGCCGCTCTATGACCAGGTTCACATGACATGGTAAGTGCAAATATGGGTTATCATGCCCACTCAAACATGTGAACTCTCAGAGAGGAGCTTGCAGTCATTATGCCACTTTGAGCTACATCAAGGTTTGGCTTAGGGTTGCTCAGACCAGGACCTGTGGTGAATCTCTTTCCTCACTAACCATGACCTGTATAGGTTTCTTCTTGGCTACAACTTGTGGTTAGTTAGGGAAGAGCTCAGCAATGTGTGGCAGTAAAAAAGGACTGGGGAGGATCAAAGTGTTTGTGAGCTCCTCTTGGGGACCTCACATATTCACGTGGTCACAATAATTCATAGTTCAGCGTACCATTTTGTGTGAAACAGGTCTATATGCCTTACTTTTTTGAAAACTTGGAACTACACAAATAAAGAAATGTAGCTCTCAGGAGAGATACAATATTATCAGGAAGTAGAATGGAGTAAATATCAGGAAATTCAGTGATAAGATTTCCTCTCTTTTTGATATTTTCTTCTCTTTTGCTTCTTCTCATCCCCTCTGTTTTTTTGGATAAGTGATGTTTGCTTTCATATTTCATTTGCCAGATCCTTATCTTGGATCCTTTGTGAACATGTGTTCAGATTGCGCTATCTGACTAAGGGTTTCTCAGATTACAGTTTGCTGTCCAAATATGTACTGAAATTAATGTAGGAAGCAGGTTTCTCTGTTTTAGGCTAGCTGACGAAGATTTGTAAAGTTGGTCTTTGCCCAGCATATATCCAGTAAAGTTATATCAAAAGGCAAAGGAAACAGTTTGGCTGCGTTAAGCCTTTGACTGGCAAACAACTAGCGCATATCCCACCAGGATCCAAACTAGAGGTATAGCTGCAGCCGTTCTCATTGTGACAAAGAGGCAAGCCACTCTTTGATTTTAAAAGTTGCTTATCTTTTTGGCAGTGGGAAATGGTGCTGCAAAATCAGAAAGCAAAGCACTCTCCTTGTGAATGCTCCATCTTTGATTCTCAGACTAGATTGGCAAATATGCTTAGAGCACAGTTACAGGCTGGCATCTTTCTGGCACAGCTGTAGGCATCATAGGTAGTTAAGCCTAACACATGATACGTTTATTATAGAATTCACCCAGAGTTTTCTTATCCACCTAACTTATTAGTTGATAGAGTTTCCCAGATTTATTTGTTGGCATGAATAAGAAAGAAACCAGTTTAGCAGGGTGGTTACAGAACCTTCTTTGCCATACCGTTTCTTTGCAATCTCAGAATGTAAACGTCGAAAAATTTAAAAGCCCCACAGTGCCAGATTTAGTTACAGTTACTGAAATTTTTGCTCCACCCATATTGTCTAAATGCAACCACACAGGCACCGGGCAAGCAATAATATGTAACTTACCTTCACAGCTGGCAGTGCACTGAGGATTGGTAGTGCATCATCAACAGTGGTGATGGTTACTGCAAACAGGGTAGCTGCCTGTCTTTTGAAGATTCTGCCACAAAACACAGGGACCCCCCTCTGAAATTTGTAGTTGCAACGGCGTTCGTATAATCCAGTTACTGTCTGCAACCAGAATAACTGAAAACCATGTTTTTAAAGACAATTCACTGTTTCCCCAACACTTTCCAGTGGAAAAGAAGAGAATATCATCTAAGCAATGTTGACAGTAAAAACAAAAAAGCTGGTTATTCCTCTGATCTGCAAACTACAGGAAAAAGAATAATGTGAATGTTTTAAAATTTCTCTGGATTTTTGTACATGGTTCCTATAAACTGTTTTTAATCTGTTGCTACTTTCCCTTTTTAAAAAACAACAAAACGTGGTTGTTCTTCATCATGTTGGTGTTATCCCCCTTGGGTGCCCCAGTTAAAGGATATAAAAGCAGCAGGCTACAAATATTTTTTTTTAACAGAGAAACAAACCCACCAAATGAATCAAGATCATTACAGTGCCAAATTGCTCCAACAATCTACTGACCTACATGTTTCCTGGCATAACTGAAAGAGAGGATTTTGGGAGTGGTAGCTTAGTGGCAGAACATCTGTTTTAGACACAGAAGGTTCCAGGTTCAACCCTGGGCAGCTCTGGTGGGGCTGGAAGAGATCCTAGTCTGAAACTCTGGAAAGCCACTACCAGTCAGAGTAGACAGGGCTGAGCTAAATGGACTAATGGTCTGACAACGGCAGCTTACCATAGACTCTTACCCGCTACCTTGCGGAACATCTTCAGGAGAAGAAAAGGCTAAGGAGTAAGCCCTACACATATTCAGAGTGGTGTCCCTAAGACAGTTAGATGGTCTTTTGTACCCCTCCTGCAGCCAAGTTGGTGTCAAATGAATTGCTCTGCTTTCCTTTAGAGCATATTAGTGAGGTCGAGAGGAAGGTCTTTGAAATATACTCGGAGTCAAGCGTGGATTTCATGCTCTTTATTCAGCTCATAGTGGTGAGGAGGAATGGAAGTTCCCCCAGAATGTCTGCTTTATATACATTATTTACACAACGGGCCCCACGTGATTGGTTAATTCCGGGATTCACCTGTAGGCCAATCAAGTTGCGGATTCACTTCCACCTCGAGCGGGATTGGGTGGCTCCTGTGAATCAATCAGACTGCTGCATTCTGGACCCTAGTGTTCTAGGACCAATCAGATTGCTGCATTCTGAATCCTATTGTTCTAGGACCAATCAGACTGCTGCCTTTTGGATCCTATTCAACTCAGTACATAACAGTCTTATTGTCTGGCCAGCCCAGGACCTCCATGCACACTGTCTAGGCTTGCACCTTGGAGAGGTCTCTTTGGTGCTGCTAAGGCAGCAAAAACAACACAGGAGGCAGCAGTTGCAAGTTACTGGCCTCTGCAGCCACAGCAGGCCCTGTGATTCTCTTCACCCCAGAGCCACACTCCATTGTCTCTTGAGACAGATGGATGCCAGCAGCAACTATGGACTCAACTACAAATGGGCTTTCCCCCTTTCTCCCCAGATTTTTTTTCCCTTTGGAAAAAGGGGCATATATATAAATAGATTTTTGGCTCATTTGACCACACACCCTCAGAAATTTGAATCCTTGGGAGGTTTATTGATTTGCACTCCTATGCCTAAGGCCTCCAGCCATTTTTCAAAGGTTTGGCTTCTGCGGTTTCCTATACAGTTCTGGCAAACATTGCTTAATTAGGATAACTTTGATAAACAGAGCTGGATATGCAAAGCTCAATGGCATTTGGGCTAGATTGGGCATCGTAGGTGACTTACGTGCCTCTCACTTGTAGATTTATCTCTCTCACAACATAGCCATGTTAATGCAAAGCTAGACTCTTTATTGCAATAGTGCAGAAAGGCATTCCCCGCAGCCCATCTCCTGGTGGAGCTGGCTACTTTAGTTTTACTTATTTTCTTAGCAGAAAGGGAAACACAATGCTTACATTCCAGACATTGCTATGGTGACAGCAAGAAAGTGCAGCTGTAGACCTGAAGCAAAAAAACTGAGGTAATTTTGAGCCCTGGAGACTCAGTAAATATTAACTATGTTGAAGAAAGCTAAGAAGAGCAGCCAAAAATATACTCCCTTAATATTGATGAGTCAGGTTTTTTTTTTTTTTAAGGGCTGGAAAAAAATACTATCTTGAGATTAGCTGTGACTTTTAAGTAATTTTTATGGGTGTTTCAAAATTTGACATGATGGCAGGCCTTTTTGTGTGTGCCAGTGTTCAAATATTTGGCTTCAGCTCTGGTTTTGCTGGAAGTCCAATCTTTCAGATTTCTCCTCAGTGCCAAAAGAATTATGGCTGGGACACTCTTTTCAAGCAGTTTTGCACTTTTTATTACACCTCCTAGTACCAAATGGATGATTCCTTCATCAAATGTGAACCATTTCCAAGGAAGATCATGGGGAAGGCTAAACATTCTTGCTGTGGCTTGAGTCAGGAGGCACTGAAGAAAAGCCTTCACTCTTTTAGTGAATAAACTAATGTTCAAATAGTGGAAATGCAACCCTTTAGCGAAGATATAATCCATTGTCAACTGGGTAGCCCAGGACCTCCATGCACACTGCCCAGGCCTGGCCCCCAGAGGTAACTTTGGTGCTGCTTTGGTGACTTCACCCTGGAGGTGCACTCCATTGTCTCTTGAGACAGGTAGATGCCAACAGCAACAACAATTATCATTGTCATCATCATCAAAACCCAGCCATTCTCCATAGGAAGGAAACTGTCCTGAGACCTGATGGTACCAGTAACAGGTACTCTCCTTCATTAGAGATATTTAGCAGATGTAGGGTTATCTCCTAACAGACATGTTGGTGCAGCAGCACATTTCCTGCATCTACTTTCCTGCGATCTACTCACAAAGTTAAAGACTGGCAGTGATCTACCCCCAGGGTAGAAAAATCTGGAAGATTTTTTTGGGATTTTTGAGTCGAAGTTGTTAAGCTTTTTTTAAGCAAGGAAATCCCTGTTTGTAGGGGTTCAGGTCTAAATTGCTGAGCTTTTTTTAGAGGAGCCAAGCCAAGTTTATTGGTTGGACGTGCCTGGATTAGATGATCTTCAAGGTACCATGAAGGGGAGGATTTCATTTTCAGCAACAGATTCCGATCCTCTCTTCCCTCTTTCCCTTCCTCTGCACATGATCGCAGTCACTCTGATAATTTCACATCCTCCAGAGTTGTGCTCTGAAGTTCCAAATAAGTTCTCATATGGTACCCTAGGAGGAAGCCCTGGCTCAGGACTGGACTAGGCATGACCCCAAGTGCATCATTGGCAATCAGTTGACAAAGGAAGATTAATACCTAGTGCAGACCCCCATCCATCCCAGAATTTGGGGTGGTAGTCATCTGAGAGAGAACATTTTCTGTGCAGTCCCAAAGTTGTGGAATATCCTCTTTACAGAGGAGCACATGGCTTTTTCACTATACAACTTTGAGTGAATGATGCAGATGCACCTCTTTATCCTGCCTTTGACACCTAAGACGTGTATTTTTAGGGCACACTCTGTTCTTGTGATTGCAATCACAATTTTGACAATTTTTAATTCTAAAGTATTGTAACCTGCCTCGGTATCTGCTGGTGAAGAATGGGTAATAAATTTGATTTTAAAAAAAGACTTTTTATTGAACAAATTCAACATAAGGTACAATAAAAGCCAAATTAATCTAGAAAAAGAAAAAGATAAAGAAGAGCTGAAGTAAGAGAGAATAAAAAAGAAATAAATAAGCAAGAGAGAGAAGGGAAAAAAATAGATACAAAAGCCTTCTATCACAATTGTAACATATCCTTTATCCATATACAGAAAAGTAGATTGAGGGAAAAAGGGAGACAGAGTATGAGTGGCTGAAGGTCACCCGGCGAGATAAATGACTGAGTAGGTATTTGAACCCTGGTCTCCCAGGTCCTAGTCTGACACGCTAATCACTATGTCACATTGGCTCGTTGGAATTTGTAAGCAACTACTCATACACTGGTTGCCCTACAACAAACTGCCATGCTCATTTTCATGTCTTCTTTTGGGGGATGCTTTCAGATGTGTGTCTGTGTGTGTGTAACTGCTTGATTGGGATCAAAGGATTTGCCCATTTTGGTTCTCTCTGTTTCTCATATTGTTTTGGAAAGTGTGGATTTGATAGATCCACCTTTAAATGCCAACAGAATCTACCCCCCCCATCCACACTATGTATGATGAGTGCAAATCCTAGAAAAAATGGGAGGGAAGTGTAAGAACCACCTGAAAAAAGCCACCATAACAATGGGTTGCTGGTGTCTACAGTTCCAGAGAACAGGTGGTGCAACAGGACTGTTGCCAACATTAAGAATACTAGGTGCAAGAGTCTGTAAATCTTGGGTTCTGGGGCTGCCAGGGAGAATGGGGACTTTTAAAGGGCTATGCTGTTCAAGCCCGTTAAAGGACCAGCTGGTAGAGTTTTGTGATGGTGAGACCCAAAGGGGCTGTATTGCAAAGTGTTGATCACGTTTTCATCTGTGAGTACTGGTGGGGAGAGGGGAAGATTTAAATACAATGAACAGAAGAAGAAAAACCAAGCCAAAAAAAAAAAAAAAAAAAAGTATAGCAAGGAAATCTGCGAATGAGCCATAGGAGAAAACGCATACTTTTTTTATTGGCCCAAATGTGCTGTCACTGATAGGTGCAGGAATGAACCATTGCTACCTTGCTAGTGAAAGGTTACGTCAAACAGCATTTCTAGTGCTCAGAGATCATGACCACACCGAGAAAAGTGTGGAATGCAGACATTTTTCTGCCTAAGGCAAAGTACAAGGTGATGCCCTTCTGCACTCAGATCCCAAGTTCAGACAGCAAACAGAGTGGTAGTTGAGTCGAAATTCACCACACCTCTGGGCAGCAGGCTAGCATAAGGGCATGCAAGGCAGCCATCAAAACCAGCAACAAGCAAGCTTTGCTGTCACTGAAGGTGATGATGCAGAAACTTTTGAGGACCTCAAGAGGACTTGTTGGGGACGGGGGTGGGTTTCTGCTGCTGTCTCTAGGGATGTAAGAAGGCATTGTTTTCCATTTTGCTCTGTATTCCTCACAGGCAGCGCTGTTTCCATTCCACTGCAGTTCACCTTCCACCAAAAGCGACGTAACTCAACTCATTGCTGCGGCGAAATTCAGCAACGTTCACAATCGATGCAATTAATCACGTAAATGACACACGTTATGTTGTCATTACATTTCCCCAATCTGTTTATTTCAATGTAAGTGAGATTGAATGCCAGAGAGAGTGTACTTGCAACGGTTATTTTGAAACTGGCTGTATAGTAAAATAAAGTTCTATTTAAAAAATACTCAAATTCCCCACAGGTTTGGTGTGGCCCTCGTTACAGAATTTTACAATTCTGCTGTCGTTGCACAGTAACCCTTCTTTCACCTTCTTTCGTGTGTGTGTGTGCAAACACACGCACAAGGGCACACTCCCCACTTCAACCACATACACAGCATGCAGTTAGATTTTCCACTCAGCCCCAATCTTCTCCTTTCATAACAAGGCTGGGAAATACTGTATTACACAGAAATTTTTTGCTCCTCATAAAAGTAACTCCTTCTGAGCCAGCCTCCCGTGCATGTTCTGGACCACCAGGTCTTTTTCTTAATGAATTTCCACACTGTTGTAATGAAACACCCCTGCCCAGGGAGAGGGGAGGGGGGAGATTTTTAGCAACAGGCTCCCCAAAGTGCAGCGCGCTATGTGCCACTGTGATATATTGAGCATTTTGAGAAGCTCATACCCTGGTGAAGCCCCAAACTGCTCTGCATGTCACCTTGCCTCTCGACAAGCTTCTTCTCGGCAGCAGAGCCATGATAATCCCTTTCTCAGGACTCAGCTGTAAAGCCCATCTTGTTTGTAATTTCCCTCTTGATTGCATTCTGTCTGGCAGCATGTCGGAAGCCCAAGGTGCCAAGCATTGTCATAAAAAGATAGAGAAACTTAAAAAGTTGATCCTGCAACAAAACGCTGGAGTGTGGAGTTCTCCTTTCCAGATGTGCTGGTCCCGGGGGCTAACCGAGAGGCGAGGTCCAAGTCCAGTCTGAGGTCGATGGTGCAATATGAAGGCAGTCTGTAGAAGTTGAAACTGGGTGCAGGGCAGGGCGTCGGGTGAGGTCAGGAGCTCCGGCAGAGAAGCAGGTCGGGGATCAGGCTGGAACTGACAGCCAACGATGTTGCTCCCGCAACTTGGGACTGGGGCTGGCTTGCTTTTATCTCCCCTGAGGCATAGGGCGGCCCCAATCCTCAGGTGACTCACCTCTCCTGGCCTGGAGGCGAGCACTCCTCCTGCGGCAACTTAGTTCCCTCCGCCTCTCTGCCCTAAACCTCTGCAGCTCAGGAGAAGCTGGAGGGCTACCGGACCCAGAGGCAACCTCAGCCTCCTCTGATGGGGCTGAGGGTGGAGCACCTGCAGGCAATGGGTCCTCCATCCCCTCAGGAGCCAGAGCAGACTCAGCTGGTGCCTGCACCTGAGGATCCAGCACAGGTGAGGACCCTTCAGGCTCATGCCCCAGCCTCAGCTCAGCTGGTTCTGGAGGTGGGAAATCCTGTGCAGGCTGGGATTCCTCAGGTTCAGCATCCAAATCCAATTCCCAGGCCATCACACCAGGGCTCCAGCCAGCCAGCCATGCCCGCCTCCAAGAGACTCTATTCCACTCCTGTCTCATCTACTCAGCATCTGTAGCTACTAAGCATGTGTTGTTCTTAAGAACACAAGAGGAGCTTTCTGGATCAGGCCAATAGCCCATCTTGCCCAGCCTACAAGCAGGGTTTGAGCACAAGCACACTCTCCCCTCCTGCCATTCCCAGAAATTGGTATTCAGAGGAAAATTGCCTCTGACTGGAGGGGATGGGAAGGTTGACACGGTGCGACTGTACCAGCAGAGCCAATCCAGTGTTCCTGCCAGTGCATTTGCAGCTTTGTTGGAGCTTCAGCCTTCCTCCTCCTGGTAAGCAACAGCAACCTGCCTGGTGGAAACTAATGTCACGGTTCCACCCCACTCTTCTGACAAAACTTTTACATGAACTTGGAGATGCGAGTTCAGCTGAAGTATGTGTGTTTGCATGACCCACTGTATTCTTGGAATGTCATATGTTTAACTGGTTTTAAATCTGAATTTTAAATGGTTGTAACCTGCCCTGCTGGTGAAGGGTGGGTAATTACTAACAGTAATAATAGCAATCATGAATATGATGAAGACAATGACCGCTCCCCGCTTAAAACGGGGGGTGCACTTTGCGTGGACGCGCGCAGCCCTGGATCTGGAGCGGCCCCATCAGCATAGGCTTGGCTTTGCCTTCCCTCAGGTGGGATACCTGGAGGTCCCCGCCTACCTCAGTCAGTTGTCCAATCCCACCTGGGGGAAGCGTTGCCAAGGAGACCAGGCCAGGTAGGGGGAGGGATTACCTGCCCACACAATAGAGGGAGGATCTTACCTGGGAATCCTCACTTGGCTCCAGAGCTGGTGAAGGGTGGGTAATTACTAACAGTAATAATAGCAATCATGAAGATGATGAAGACAATGATGATATACTTCTCTCCTTTTTTATTTCAAAAAAGCGCTTTTTAATATTAGTTCTCTGACATTAAAAAAAAAAAAATATTGGGAGGAAATCTAAAGTAAAGACTTGCAGCCTTCCACACCTACACTCCTATTCTCTGTCTCTCTCTCTCTCTCTCTCTCTCTCTCTATATATATATATATGCTGGATATCCAAATGGCTGTTTTCTGTTATTGGAAAAGCAGCTCGTAAAGGCCTCTTTAATTAGAGAAAAGTACCAGAGAAAAGCTGGTAGTGCACAATAAAGGTTGGGATTTTCTTTGGAAGATGGCTTGGGATGAAATTGTAGTTTGGCACGCAGTCCGAAACCACATCACTCAGTTGTTAGCTGTGATCAATTGGCCGTTTTTGTCTCTCAAAAGAAAACTGTCCTCTTTATGCAAAATATACCACATGCATTGCAAACACTGCAATTGCTTGGGCTCCATGTGTCCTGCAGAGGAATGTAGCTGCTGGGAAAGGAGCCTTTGTGAAAGAATTGCTGTCTGTCAGGGATCACAACAGCAAGCTAGACGGACCAGTGGTCTGACTCAGTATGTGGCAGCTTCCTAACAGTTCCTGTTCCTGTTTTAAATGTGGCAGAGGATGCTCAGGGACCTCTTATCACAGAAGCAGCAAATTGGCAGTTGCACTTCACCCGAGATACCCGTCAAGCCTCCTAGAAACCAAGCAATCAATGCTGCACTACGCACAGTTTCCTTGATCCTCTGTACTAGCTGAGTCATAGGTTGTTCCAGCTCATGCCAGTCATCTTCTAATGATTTTTCCCTTGGCACAGGACCGGAGGAGTTTTCAATTCCTGGCAGTTAAATGCAGCTGAGCTTCACTGACCTGAATGAACTGAACTGGTTGAAAGTGCCACCGAGGAGATACACAGTAGAGAAGACAATCCACCGTGTTCTTATAATTATATACAACGAAAAGCTCTGCCAGGTTTCTATCTTCAAAACTTTTACAGACCTAGCTAAGGGAGCCTGCTACCATCTCTCTCTTTGTATAGCTTTCACTGCTTAAGTTTACAAGTTGTTGTTGATTTATGACACAATCTGATCTATGACTTCTGATCCATGGCTGATGTGTGGCTTCAGGTAATAGGGGAGGTGATGTAGTGATGAAATGCAAGATCTGCTGCCAATCTAGGTCCCTCAGTTGTGTATATGGGAACTTTCTCCGATGGCGCAATGGCTAAAACAGGGTGGAGCCATGGGTGGGATGCAGCAAGCATAGAGGATGAGCAAACCTATGCGATATCTTCCACCCGTCCATTAATGGGCCCCAAACTTGGTGCAATGAATTTCCCTCCCATTTAATTCAATTGATTGATTTTTCCTTTAAAAAAACATACACAAAACCACCCAAAAGCTTAACACCTTCTATGCATCCAGGTCCAGTGATACTTGTTTTCGCTTCTGGATTTTCTTTTTACTCTCTGTATCTTCACTTGCTTCCCGAAGGCAGCTGCCACAGGACGCACAATACACTGCAAAGGAGGCTCACCCCACAAGCAGCAGTAACTAGGATGCTACCAGCTGAGCTTCCATGGGGTATGACCAACTCACTGTACCCAGCAGTCTCCTGCACCCATTCAAGCTCTTTTTGCAGTTAGCTCTGGAACTGGTGGTGATTTTCCAGCCTAGTGCCAGCAGGACCACTGCACCTGCCACATCGCAGTTGGGCAAGCCACTATCAAAAGCACAGGAGCCCTGCTGCAGCAACTAGTGGCCCAGCCCAAATACGTGTCTTTCATTTTCAGGACTTCCTCTCCTGGAGTCGAAATTCACCACACCTCTGGGCAGCAGGCTAGCATAAGGGCATGCAAGGCAGCCATCAAAACCAGCAACAAGCAAGCTTTGCTGTCACTGAAGGTGATGATGCAGAAACTTTTGAGGACCTCAAGAGGACTTGTTGGGGACGGGGGTGGGTTTCTGCTGCTGTCTCTAGGGATGTAAGAAGGCATTGTTTTCCATTTTGCTCTGTATTCCTCACAGGCAGCGCTGTTTCCATTCCACTGCAGTTCACTTTCCACCAAAAGCGACGTAACTCAACTCATTGTCTGCTGCGGCGAAATTCAGCAACGTTCACAATCGATGCAATTAATCACGTAAATTACACACGTTATGTTGTCATTACATTTCCCCAATCTGTTTATTTCAATGTAAGTGAGATTGAATGCCAGAGAGAGTGTACTTGCAACGGTTATTTTGAAACTGGCTGTATAGTAAAATAAAGTTCTAAAGGCCAGATCTTCCCATAAGAAGGTAATGCTTAGCAACAGGCCAAACTTGTTTCTTCCATCAGTAATTAGTTCTCAAGCTTTCACCCTGATTTCAGCTGGAGAGGCCATTCCCCTAACTATTCTTCAGAGGAAGACGGAAATTCTCCCAACATTTCAGGAGGAACTTGACTAAGAAAATTTCCCAAAATTTCTCGGAAAATTCTTCCCTGAGACATTTCAGCTTGCTTGAACTGCCCTGTTTTCTTTGGCTCCAGATACTCAGCAGTTTCTATAAAAGGAAGCAGGAAGAGGTTTCTTGATGGCTGGTCGACAGCTCATCACATTTGGAGGAGCTCCTTGGCTCTAGTCCCTTTGGTTAGCTGCTTTTCTAAAGCCTCTTCTTTGATTTTCGTCAAAGCAGTCGTGCTTGCCTGCCTGGTGACAATGCTGGCCAAATCGACAGACTTTCCTCTGATCCAACCCTGCCACCCATCTCCCAGTCAAGCCATGTCAAGGTGCTTTTAGTGGAAGATTCAGATATTTTTGTAAGTTGCTGCAAACCCCTCCCCCCAACCTGGTGCCTTTCAGATCATTTGGACTACAAATCCCATTGTCCTCTGCCATTGCTCATGCTGGATGGGAGTGATGGAAGCTGTAGTCTGAAACATCTGGAAGGAGGAAGGCTGGGTGACAGGGAAACTTATTAACATGAGAGTCCAGAGCAACAAACAAATCCTTTTGCAGCACAGTCCTAAAGATATCTACTTAGAAGCCCCACTGAGTTTACTTAAGCTTCATTTAGAATCCCTGGTAAGTGTGTATAGGAATGCAGCCTTAATTTTTTCAACAGAATTTTGGTAGACCTTGGATCTTGGACTCTAGGAGCCACCTTTGCATTTAAGAGCTTTTTCTTTTCTTTTTTATTATTTTCTTTTCTGAAGGAAGGGAAATAAAACCATTTTCTTTGGTGTGCTCCATTGATTCCTTTGACTCTGATCCAGCTGTTACCTTTCTTCGGCCCACCAGGAATTCAATTTCTGTTCAGTCTCACTGTGTAGCACTAGAAAGGCTATCAGACAGTAAATTCTAGAGATTGTCAGAAGCGCAGCACACAGAGATTCTGGAGAAGGCTTACCCAGGCCAGAGCAGTCAGTGTTGTCAAAACAAATTTGCTGCCCATAATTATATGCGTACTATACAATAATGGACTGGCCATCTTATTTAGGAAGCCACTGCTGGCTGGATCATCATTCAGGTGGTCAGCTTCTGAAATAGCAGACGTACAAATGAGAGGTACTTTGCTTTATTTATGAGGCTGAAAATGCATTTTAGGATTCTATGCTGTAAATTGGTTGCCACAAATGGTACATCTCTTAAGGCATGGCAATGAAGATCTGGCTCTAAAGCATTTTTCACTGCCAAAGAAGATTCCACAAAAACCTATATCCTTAAATAAAGACTCCAGAATGCCAGCTAGCTTGTGCTTGCTGTGCTCCTAAACTCTGTGAACTAAGTCTAAGTGGCTGCTGTGTCTTGCTGTTACAATACTGGGTGCTAATAATTAAAATTCCATGTCTTAGACATTGCAGCAAGGAATCATGGGATTGTTGAATGATGGCAAACATCATGTTACCAGGTAATGGAAACACACTGTGGATATATGGACATACCTTGTCTGTATGGAAATAAGGGTTTGGTTGGCACACCATGCTAAGTCAAACCACGACTTAAAGAAAACATGTAAGCATGCAGGCTCCATGAGAGAAGATTGCAATGGTAAGTGAAGCGAAACCATGGTCTAGCTTAGTGTGTCATCCAAACCCTGGACTCATGGTTTAGCTCTATTCATACTGGCGATAAGCCATAACCAAGGTTTATCCTATGGTTTATGGCTCATATCTTGTACAGGAGAGCTGGGTTTGGAGAACGTATTAAGCAAAGCCATGTATTAGGGTTTATTCACACTTCCTCTTGCACTGCTGCTTTCCCCCTGGGGAAAACCATTCTTAAGTGCTCAGTCAGTGCAAACAGTAATTTGGGTTTTCTGTGGATTGCTGTTTGTTCCAATTTAGAGCTAATGAGTGGGTTTTCCCTGGGAAAGGAGAGGGGCAAGGAGAACACCACTAGGACCTGTGTCAAGCACAGCAGCAGAATCATAGAATTGCACAGTTGGAAGGGACCACAAGGGTCATCTAGTCCAACTCCCTGCAATGCAGGAATCTTTTGCCCAACATGGGGCTCTAACCCCAAACCCAGAGATTAAGAGTCTCACGCTCTACCGACTGAGCTATGCAAGAGCAACCAGGAAGGAGCAGAGATGTTGTAAGCCTCTCTCCCAGAGCCTGCACACCCATGGATTTATGATTTGGCTTAGTGTGATGAGCAAACCAGGCCAATGTGGATGACAACTGCCTGTGTCACCTGTCTTAGCAGTATCTTAGATCCTAATGCTGCAGCCATACTTTGTTGTTGGTTGGAAGTTGCTCTAGACCCAGGATGGGAAACCTGAGACTCTCCAGATGTTGCCGGACTCCAATTCCCATCAGCCCCAGCTCCACCATGGCCAATGATCAGAGATGATGGGTGTCCAACATAATCTAGAGGACCACAGGTTTTCATGGTGCTAAATTTGGGGCCCTCTGAAAAAAAAACAAGACACATTATGTTACTTCCTGGCTTCTTTAAAATATTTGGGATCTCCGCATTCATTTTGACACTGCATTCTGAATTTCTAGCACAAATGATTGAATTTTCTTCACAACCCTTTTTGGGTTGCAATTTTCTTGTGTTTAACATTTGTCTTTGTTCTTGGAGGATTCTCAGAAAAGTCACTGACTGGGCAATCCTATATGTGTTTACTAAGAAGTAAGTCTCACTGAGTTCAAAGGAGTGCATTCTCAGCTAAGGGGGTATAAGATTGCAGCCTTCATGTCACAGAGTTCTTGATTCACATCACATTCCATAGTTTTGATGATTGAGAATTGTCCCCTAAAGCCAGGGCCTATAACATTATGAAATGATAGTAATTTACCATCTCCCCTTCTGCAAGACTAAGTGTGTTTCTGCCTGCAAAAATAGAATTTCATAAAAAGGCATAGGCTAGTTTCAAACATCCAAACTCTTCCCCCTACCATCCAATAGTCTCCAAAACTCCTCTTCTATGTCTTTAAAATGGGTGGTAATTTGTATCAGTGTGTTGTGGTACATAGAATGTTTGATTTGCCATGGAAAGACTTCGGCAGACTTACCTGGGAATAAGCCCTATCAAAAATGGATAGGATTGCACTGTTATTCATTATGCTTATGCAGCCCATGGAACTCACTCCCGCAGGGGACAGTGGTGACCACCAACTGAGATGACTTTAAAAGAGGATTAGACAAAATCATGTAGGAAAAGGCTATTGATGGTTACTAGTCATGATGGCTACTAGTCATAATGGTTTGAGGCAGTAGTGCTTCTGAATACCAGTTGCTGGAAACCTCAGGAAGGGAGATTGCTGTCTCCTTGGGTGCTGCTTGCAGTTTCTCCACGCGCATCTGGTTGGGCACCATGAAACAAGCTGCTGGACTAGATGGGTCATTGGCCTGATCCAGCAGGCTGTTCTTTCATTCTTAAGCCAGCTGCTTAACTTTGGGTCAAGTATTAAGCCATAGGTTACAATCCTAGCTATGCTTAATCAGGAGTAAGTCCCTCTGCATTCAGTGGGCCTTACTCCCAGGTAATTATGTTTGGGATTAGGATTGCAGCCTAAACTATTCATAAATTAGTTCTGAGGATGAAATGGAATATCACTTCCAGGAACATTAACTTATTGAAGGAAGTAGGATTGTTTTGAAATTCCAGTTTCATAATAGAGAATTTTGTTTCTTTTCAATGATAGTGGGAGATGCATATTTGTGATGGCAGCCCAGTGCTCTTTCTCGTTCCTACACAACTTGTATTCCCCTTCCTACTTTTCTCCACATGTATACAAATGTTCTTTGTCATTCTTGTACAAAATCACCATGCTGCAATTAAATATGGAAGAGTATTAAAAAAAAACCAACCCAACCCAAAATGGTTAGGTTTGGCCAATGCTTGTTTTGAGGCTCAGACTTCCTAGACAAAGTTGGCATTTTAATTTATTTTTTTGCTTTATAAGGATGTGTGTTTTGCTGAGCGATATTATTCAGCCAGAGGCTGCCCAAACACGTGGTCCGACACTATGCTGACACGTGTGATATCTGGCATTTTGGAATGCAACAGAAAAGACTTTCAAACAAAATCCTTTCTGTCAGTGGTTGTCTATAAACATCCTTTACTGGGAGTCACAGCTGGAAAATTGGAACGCAGTCAAAAGCACATCGAGTAAGCTCATTCCATAGACTTAAAATGTGCCTCCAAACTCAGCCACAGAAACTCTTAAGTTTTAGTGATGACTTGGTGTCTTATAACAGTCAGCTATGAAGTATTATTTCCCAGCTAAAGAAAACAAATCAGATTTTTCAGGCAACACTATTTATTTGCCTTTCCATATAAAGCTGCAACAAGCAATATTTGAGACCTGGTTTTGCAACAGAAAAGCAACATGCATTTTGCATCAGTAGCTGAGCACAAGCGATTTCATGCCTAAGCGAGAACAGAATGGGTAATAAAGGAGAGAAAAACAGAGCTATGGCTTGCAGTAAGAGCACCTCACTATTATTAATTGTGAATCTTGTGATCTGGCCGCACTTTGATATGCCAGCATAGTCCACTCCCTTGTAAATCCCACTTGGCGTTCCCATACATTATTATGTGGATTTCTTACAACCACTTCCCTTTCTGATTTTTCCAGAGACAGCGTATAAAGTTCCCCCAAATGCCAATAAAATGCGAAATGCAATCCCGTTCCTTAGGTTTGCTTTGTGTAGTCATCTTCTAAAATAAGCACCAACAACGGTTTTAAAACATGGCCCTTTTCTATTTTTACATTCATTCAACAGTCACTATTCTTCATAAACCTCACAGTTATTGTTTTAGCATTTGTACAGCTAAAAATAAAACAAACCCCTTTGACATTAACATCGAGGACTCCCCCCCCCCGTTCTCTAGATTTTTTAAAAAAAATGTTGTTGTTGTTTAGTCATTTAGTCGTGTCCGACTCTTCGTGACCCCATGGACCAGAGCACGCCAGGCACTCCTGTCTTCCACTGCCTCCCGCAGTTTGGTCAGACTCATGTCTGTAGCTTCGAGAACAGTGTCCAACCATCTCGTCCTCTGTCGTCCCCTTCTCCTTGTGCCCTCCATCTTTCCCAACATCAGGGTCTTTTCCAGGGAGTCTTCTCCTCTCATGAGGTGGCCAAAGTATTGGAGCCTTAGCTTCACATTAAAAAATGTAGTTGATCCTTTCCTGTTTGATCCTTACCTGTTTGTTTCTTCACAACAGGCTAGCCATATTTGTTGGAGATTCTGTCCTGCAAATGTCTGTCAGGTTTGATGTTCAGTTTTAATCTCTTCCACAATTCCATATGTGTGTGTGCAGCCACAGGATAAAATGATAGCCAATGAGACTTTTGTGTAAACTAGTTTTACTTAGTTCCCATTTAAATCCACCTGGTCAGGACTAACTTTTCACACTAATTTCACCCATTTCACTTTTTTTATGGCCACCCTCTTAATTTGTTTATATCGTTCTTGTAGGGTAGAGCAGGATGACAAATGTATTCGCTTCAATGCAAATAGATTTTAGAGCTTTCTATTTATTCTGAAATTCTAATATTGTTAGCTTGAATTGATCTTAGCTGGTGGGAAACTAGAAGCAACAGCTAAGCTTACGGTAAATGTGACAAAATATTTTAAAATGCAAAAGAAAGTAAATGTGGGATGTGCATAGCTCTCCTCCCCTTTCTGTTTTAGTCCAGGGAAAAATACATTTAGGTAAGGAATTATTTATTTATCTTTCCGTGAATAGTGAACCGTGCAGGTGCACTGAGGAGAATAGGAAATTGACTAATGACATGTGATCAGTTGATTTATGCTTGGGAGGCTAAAAGCCTAGGGCTGTGGCACAGTCTACCAGGATGTTCTGCCACATGAGTGCCATTGAAGTAATGGGACCTGCACAACAGGCAGATCTCACTCCTAAGGCACAGCATTAAGAGAGCTGAAAAACTATATGAGAGAAGAAGAAAGTTTATGTAGCCCACATAAAAGAGCTTTAAGGAATTTCATAAATGAAATTAATGACTTTGCAGTATGTACACAATAATGTACATGAATTAATGTACACAATAATGAAATAAAAGCATGTTTTAAGAGTATCTATTTGTCTACCTATCTATCTATCTATCCATCTATCAAACATGGATATGCATGTGCTCCTCCAAATATTGGAAAAAACAGCTCCTGCCCAAATATTTCATAATAAGAATTCATAGCTAATGTGATGATTAAATGCCACATTTTATCTTTCCTTATGCTACAAACGTTACATTAGCATACAATACAATCCCTAATCCACATTTTATATACAGTGGTACTTCGGGCTGCAAACACTTCGGGTTACAGACTCTGCTAACCCGGAAGTAGTACCTCGGGTTAAGAACTTTACCTCAGGATGAGAACAGAAATTGTGTACCAGTGGCGGGAGGCCCCATTAGCTAAAGTATTACCTCAGGTTAAGAACTGTTTCAAGTTAAGAACAGACCTCTGGAACAAATTAAGTTCATAACCAGAGGTACCACTGTATTGCACAACTGGCTTCCAGTCATTCACACTTGTCTTATATGTTTTTTCACATTATTGTCAGTTAAACAATTGCCATTTGCTCCCCTAAGTTTCTAATGACTGATGTTTTAATGTATTTTTAATCTTTTGTTGGAAGCCACCTAGGGTGGCTGGGGAAACCTAGCCAGAGGGTGGGGGTATAAATTATTATTATTATTATTATTAGTAGTAGTAGTAGTACCTAACTATGGCTACCTTTCCAAGTCTTTCCAAAGGAGACAATTGGTAATGAGTAGAAAAGATAGCCGTAATTTCACTTTTAGGGACATTATATAATATGCATATTGTATGGGTTTTAGCTGACAAACCTAAATTTTTAATGCTTCCATAGTTTTCATAGTTATTAAGTCAGGAATAATTGTGTTTATTTTGTCTGTCAGGTCTGATGTTCAGCTTTAATCTCTTCCACAATTCTCTCTCTCTCTCTCTCTCTCTCTCTCTCTCTCTCTCTCTCTCTGTGTGTGTGTGTGTGTGTGGTCACAGAGGTATACAGGATAACATGATACCAAATGAGTCTTTTACCTGCCTCGGTCTGAATTTAGGCATTTCCAGGAAACTCTTGTCCAAATGCCTCCTCACAACAGGGAAAGAAGTTAAGGAGTAACATTGAATCTGGGGACAATGACAATGGCTTGCAATAGGGAAAGTTCAATTCACAAAGGCATTTGCTGAAAATTGAGGATGCTTATGTAAATATTAGTAAACTTACGAAAGAACAAAGCATGCCATGAAATGAGCTTTAAATTAGGGCCACACAGCTTTATACAGCTGGCTTACTGCTAATTGAAAATTAGGCAGAACTGTGGTTAGTTTAATGACAAGGCAAGTGACTGCATCTTGGGCCGATGTCAAAGAGAGCTAAATCTAAAGATAGACAAGCTTTGCTTGATTATAGTGATTACATCATGCTCATTAGAATTTAAACTAACTAACCCAAACACAGACATCATATCTTTATTTGATAGCTACAGTCTAGTAAATAGTGGGAAAGGATGTTATGTATGGATTTAGGCTTGATGAAATAAAACCAGACATTCTTTTTGAACCTGTCTGGCACTGAAAATGAAAACTTCAAAATCAGGCAGTAAAGTTAACTTGTAAAGACAGAGGCCTTTGATTGGGAAGCATCTGCACAGTGTTTTTTAGCCAGGCTTTGTTTTACAGGAAAACCACCTCAGCAACTGGGTATGAGACATCCGTACACATTTCTGAACTTGCATAAGGCGTCTGTGGGAACGCAGGGATACGAACAATGTTCTTCTTTCTGCTGCATGGCAAAAAAAAATGTGCTCCTCTCTGCTTGATGACTCACTGATATGTCCTCCTTAGCCCTGCCTAGACTAACAGTGATAAAACTGAAATTAAGAAATCCAGCAAACTTGAATTCATTTCAATCCACTTTTAACATTCTTGTTTTATTGATTGATTTTTTTATTTAAAAAATACCACAATATTTACATTATGCAACCATAGCACTTAGCCAGTGGCAAGTATTCTAACAACTTTCTATTCTAGGGCTGCAGTACAAGCCACAGTTAAACAGGATACCCAGTGTAATAATTTAAGAACCTGTATTCCAATACAGTCATACCTTGGTTCGCGAACGCCTTGCAAGTTGAATGTTTTGGCTCCCTAACACCGCAAATCCAGAAGTGAGTGTTCCGGTTTGCAAACGTTCTTTGGAATCCGAACATCTGACATGGCTTCCATGGTTTCTGATTGGCTGCAGGAGCTTCCTGCAGCCAATCGGAAGCTGCGCCTTGGTTTCCGAACGTTTTGGAAGTTGAACGGACTCTTCGACTTCTGAGGTATGACTGTATTCCAATACTTTTATTCATGTGGGAAGTTGTGGACTACAGATCCCATCATCCCCAGCTAGTGTAGCCAGGGATGATGGGAATTGCAGTTCACAGCATCTAGATGACACCGTATTCACTGCCTCTGTACTAGAGATGAGGGTGGACAGATCAGTCTGTTTCCAGTTTATGTCACTTCCGCACTGGTTTGCTCATGAATTTTCTCTGCCACTTCTCTGCCATTTCTGCATTAATCTGCTTTGTGGGTGGGTGGGTGGGTGGGTGGGTGGAGCAGACAAAAATTCACATGTATTACTATGCATATTTATGAACGCGTTTTCTCTGAAAACATGCATTTCTAAATGTAATTGATAAGCTAATGTGCATTTATAAACACATTACTAAAACTGCTTCCAAATATCTTTGGAAGTGCCAAGTCTGATGGATAGCAATGCCCTGATCTTCACGTTTATTTGAGAGGTGTAGATCAGGTCAGCTTGTATGCCAAAGACTGAATTCTAGACTAGACTGGAGACTAGTATTCAACTAGTGGGAAGTATTCAACTGAATTCTTGTACTTCAGCAAAGACTAGTGCGAGCACAGCACAATTTTCCTCTTTCCAACTGCATGCCACACCTCAATTTGTTCTGGAATGTTGGGAGTATCACCAGAACAGATTTAGGAAGGAGAGGGGGAGAATATTCTATTGTGCAAGGAAAAATTCTTGAACTGATGTAAAGTTCATAATATTGCAACATTGAATACAACTCAATATTGAGCTCAGTGGTATTTACCTCCAAGTAAACATGGTCAGAGAGGCGGGTGGCACTGTGGGTTAAACCACAGAGCCTAGGACTTGCCAATCAGATGGTCGGCGGTTCGAATCCCCACGACGGGGTGAGCTCCTGTTGCTCAGTCCCTGCTCCTGCCAACCTAGCAGTTCGAAAGCACGTCAAAGTGCAAGTAGATAAATAGGTACTGCTCCGGCGGGAAGTTAAATGGCGTTTCTGTATGCTGCTCTGGTTCACCAGAAACGGCTTAGTCATGCTAGCCACATGACCCGGAAGCTGTACGCCGGCTCCCTCGGCCAATAAAACAGGATGAGCACCGCAACCCCAGAGTCGTCCACAACTGGACCTAATGGTCAGGGGTCCCTTTACCTTTTTTAAACATGGTCAAGATTATATTTTACCCTTACCAAAACCTGTGTCTAAGTTTCAGGGTTTGTCCACATTGTTACTGTGTGTCTGCAACTGTTTGTGTTTAAAAATCCATTCAATAAATATTCATCAATATTCATAATCTAGCTAAGCCTCATATTCTTTTGACCAGCAGTGATCTTCAAACAAAACTGGGAGAGCAGTATCTACCAGAAAATTCATCTGCAGAAGCCTTGTTGAATGAAACAGAAAATCCAGAGGACTTTCCTGAATTGGCTTCTGCAACAACTATTGTGTGTGATCACATTTTTTAAAAAAGCAAACCCAATGTGTGCATTTTTAATGGTTTGTGGAGTTTAGTTTATATAGCCCCACCGCAAAGTTGTCATAAATCAGCTTATTCATTGGGTTTTACAACACAGACATAACGTTAGGCAATGACTAAACACAGAGATTAAAATATATCCCAATACGTGGGAAGTAGCCATTGAGGATATGATTCACAATGCAGTGACAAAGTGGTGTAAAAGAATTAATTATTCTCTATCTATAAACATTAAACCAATCCTGCATAAAGCAGGAAACAATGTTTACATATTGGCAAAATTAGCAAACTTCTCATTGAAATCCTTCATTGTGCCCATCTTCCTTCACTGTTGCTGTTTTTTAATGATTTTCCACCTTAAAATAACAATACACAGAAGACCATAGGCTGGATATACAGAGTGTCACTTACATGCCCAGAAGGGCTGCTGCAAATTGTGGAAGGGACTGAGATCTGACAGGGGCTCCCCCTGGTGGGTGGGAGGGGAGGTGATTTCTGCCTCCCACCTGCGGCAGCTCCTCATGGCACCTTCCACACTGTTCCAGAGAATTTCCTCAGCTTTCCAAGGAGTGCTGGGGGAATTGGTGAACTGCAATCTTATATGTGCTTCCACGAATCTCACTGGGCTCAGTAGAACATAGGCTTGCACTGTGAATGCATCTTTGATTAATACTTTCAAATCACATTGAAAAGCTTTTGCCTGAAGCAAACATAAGCAAGGGGTATTTATTTTTAAAATCTTGACTGCAACATGTTCTGTTCTTTCGTTTTTGGTCTTTAATGTATTTTTATTAAAGACTTATTGGTTTACAAAAGTATGTGCAATGTCTCTTTTTTCAAGTTACATTTTCTACAGATCAGTTTCATTTGTTAGTGTTACATTAGGAAGAAAAGGGGGAAAGAGGTGGAGGGGGGAATGGTGAGCGGGGGTGGGGTGGGGTGGCAATGTTTCTATTTTGCTTAATGTATGTGTGGGGTTTTATGTCAGTGTCGCTTGTGCAGGTTCTCTTTGCTATTCGCTTGTGTTCCCTTGGTGGTGAGAGAGGTTGGGGTTGGCCTAGGGTGTGGTTGTTCGTTTGGTGAACTTTGTTTTCATGTGTGAGTGGGGTGTGTGGGTGTGTTTTGGATCAGGTTAGCCATATTGATTTGTATGCTGTTGGTGGATTCTTGTCGTTGAATTGCTGTGGCACCAGAATTGAGCAGTGAATAAGGCACCAAGTCAGAGGCTGAAGAGTTACCTGCTACTGAAACAAACTGGGTTCCTGACTCTGATACTGATGTTGGGGAGGGGGTACTAATCCCAAGGCTGGAATGCAGTACCTCCATGGGCTACATACCACAGTGTCAGGCCCCATATTGCTGAGACCCACATGGGTGCCCTCCCTTGGGCTGGAGGAGCCAAGTGTACCCCAACTTACTTTTGTCATTCTATCAGCTAAGAAAGTGGGAGTCCAGAGACTGCAGGAAAAGTACCTGGCTGCAGGCCAGATGGCAAGCCCTTTAAGGATTGTAGTTCTCAAAAAGGAGACGACTAAGAGGCAGGCAGAAGGTAGAGGAAGAAAAGGTCTCAGTTTTGCATATCAACATTCTGAGTCCCAAAACCAGGATGTGTATCTTCCAGGCTGTGCTCATGTGACCTGCACAAAATCATGGTGCCCCAAAGACACACTTTTTGAGGGCCGTGCTCTCATACTAGAGCACAGTGCCAAAAATTGCATGTTTGGGGGCACCTCACAATCCCTTTAAAAAGCACTTTTTCCAGGGCAGAACTCAGCTCAAAATCATATGAGATCATGGCACCCAAAATGGCCACCGTGCTCTTCCACGAGAAAATGGGATGTCCTGGTTTTTCTGGGACGCTTGTGGGGTAGGGGCTTTGTAGGAACACATTGGTCACTCAGTGGTGATGAAATACCTGAATGGCTTGCATTTCCCCATGGGCACATCTTGAAGACCAAAAAAGGTCACTTATGGGGAATAAAAAATGTGACCCAGAACATTGTTTCAAATAAGCGAGAATAATTTCACTTCTGATGTTTAAATTTTGGATGCTGTAGCCCAGGAACTTTTGGCCCTCCGTCTGTTGCTGAACTGCAACTTCCTTCACTCCTAGCCATGCTTCCTGGGGCTCATAGGAGCTATAGCTCAGTGATACCCAATGGCAACTGAGTACTTAATGGCTATTGTGTCCTGACTAACCAAGGGGATAAACAACATGGGAGGACATTTATTTCTCATTTAATCATACAAAGATTTAGCTTCTACCTTTCTAGTGCCACTTATGCACCTCAGAGGATGGCTAACAGCAATTAAAAAGCAACCATCATGTACACTATAATTCCAAAAATGCAATACAGTGGTACCTCGGGTTAAGTACTTAATTCGTTCCGGAGGTCCGTTCTTAACCTGAAACTGTTCTTAACCTGAAGCACCACTTTAGCTAATGGGGCCTCCCGCTGCCGGTGTGCTGCTGCCGCACTATTTCTGTTCTCATCCTGAAGCAAACTTCTTAACCTGAAGCACTATTTCTGGGTTAGCAGAGTCTGTAACCTGAAGCGTATGTAACCTGAAGCGTATGTAACCCGAGGTACCACTGTATAGTGAAGAGAAAGGTGCATCAGAAAATGGAATGAAGCGGCTGGGACCCTGAACAGTAGAACTCAATGCTACGATCATTTGTTGCAGCATCACTTGAAATTACTTGCAGTGAGAGCATATCTACAATAATCTAGTAAATCTTTCTGATTGAAGTCCAGCACCAGTGCACCCTGAAAAATCATTACAAAGCAATCAGAACCAGGTTTGAAAAGAAGATCCATCTTAATACTGTGGTTTTCATAGTAGAGAAACATCTCTGGTGGGCAGCATAGCTGAACTTGGGGGTGGTCTAAGTCTGAGCCAGCTGCAGAAATCACGGTATATAAGTGGAATGGGTCTACAATGAACTTCTGTGATTTATTATTATAGAATATTTCAATCCTTCCCACCCAGTGCCAGTGCTTTAGATAATGGGTGTGAATTTCTGTTTTCTTTCCAAAACCTATTAAATTCTCTTAATTCAAGATGGCAGGTTGGGAGTATTACTTCTTTTTGCAGTTGGGGTACTCTGGACTTTTCTGATCTTATTTAGAAAGCTTTTAAAAATTATACACAGTTCTTTTGGAAGAAAATACTTTTTATTATTATTTACTAATTTAGTTAAATGCATAATTTACAATGTCCCACAGACTTTGGGCAAGTATTGACATTAAAAAAAAAACTAGTAACCTCAATAACATTTAAATCACACTGCCAGCCTAGTCTTAAACATATTTCCCACTGAAATATAATAGCGTGAACCAAGTGTGGGAAAAGTACTGTTTATGGAATGATCCAGTCAACAGCTAGATTTGGACTGGTCTGCGTAGCGGGGTAGATAAAAATGGATGATTTTTTAAATCTGATTTTTTAAAAAATATTTTACTTCAGAAAATAAATAAAGCTAAATCCCAAATTTCTCTAGCAGAATTACTAGGTTAATAGCAAATATAAGGACTGCTTAGATCCTTATATCCCAGCCTAACATCATCTGCAGGAGCATCAATGGTTGCCCCTGAGTTGGTGAGGTTTATCTGAAAGCAACAAGAAACAGAGCCTTTAGTGACATTGATCTACTCCTGGGGAATGTTCTGCCCACAGAGATTCAGCAGGTGCCCTCTGTTTCAACCTTTAAATGCCTGCTGAGAATATCTCTATAATGACTTTTCTATGGCTTTATAATGGGATTAAAGAAGTTGCTGGAATCACAAGTGGGAAGAGTGCTGTTGTGCTCAAGTTCTTCTTGAGGGCTCCTCATGGGCTATGACTGCCCACTGTGAGAATAGGATACTGGGTTTGTGGGACAGTGGCCCATTTGCCCTAATGGGCCACCTAAGTTAGCACATCTCGCAAGTGTCCTAGAAAAAAACAGGACATCCCGTTTTCTTGTGTGAGAGCATGGCAGCTATTTTGGGTGCCACAATTTTGTGCTGAAATCTCACCCCAAAATAAGTGCAAGCATTGCCCTGAAGAAAGTATGTCTTTGGGGCTTTGTGATCTCACACCGGTAATGGGATTCACACGGGAACACGGGCAGCA
Source organism: Podarcis pityusensis (assembly GCF_964106645.2). Taxonomy (NCBI): domain Eukaryota; kingdom Metazoa; phylum Chordata; class Lepidosauria; order Squamata; family Lacertidae; genus Podarcis; species Podarcis pityusensis. The sequence continues at coordinate 33,923,999 of NC_138037.1, forward strand.
AGACACGGGCACCACCAGTTTTGGTACTCAAGATATTAGCTGAGCCCCTGGCTGGGAATCTGGCAAATGCTCCAATCAGATTCTGTACCAGCAATGCATTCTTTCATAGACCCCTGCAAGGATACCACCCCCTTTTTGTGGAATGGAGGGTTTCTGAATTGTACACTTCAAAGTAAGATTCACAGTGTTTGATGTGGCTCTAGAATTATGCTTGAGAATGCCTCTATTTTTGTCCTTGATGTATATGTCCTTGAAGTGATCTTGTTTAAAGCACAGTGTGTAATAACGGAGAGGTGGGATCTAAAGAACTGGAAATGTGCTTCTGCTGGGGCTTCTGAGGTCTCCATTTTAAAGTACAGTGGTACCTCGGGTTAAGTACTTAATTCGTTCTGGAGGTCCGTTCTTAACCTGAAACTGTTCTTAACCTGAAGCACCACTTTAGCTAATGGGGCCTCCAGCTGCCGCCGCGCCACCGGAGCACAATTTCTGTTCTCATCCTGAAGCAAAGTTCTTAACCCGAGGTACTATTTTTGGGTTAGTGGAGTCTGTAACCTGAAACGTATGTAACCCGAGGTACCACTATATAACCTCTCAATATCCCAACACCGTTTCAGAAGGTGTTGAACTCAAGTTACAGTGGCCTCTTGGTGAATAGGAGACGTTGCTGGTTTCCTCCCCCTCCTCGTTCCTGATGTAGGTCTTCACTCACCACTGCATTCCTGGCTGAGGGGGCGCCATTTTATGGTTCACCTCAGATGCCAAAATGTCAAGGGCCAGCCTTGGCCCCAGATGTTGCTGGACTCCCATCAATCCTGTTGGCCATGCTAGCTGGGGGCTCATGCGAGCTGGAGCCCAATAACATCAGAAGGCTCATAAGTTCCCCAGTCTTGCATTATAGGCTTCCTTAGTGCACAGAGTGAGAGTGTGTACACACTATACCTTTAAATCACATTGGAAGCACATCCCCCCCCCCAAGAATCATGGGCCTTGTAGTTTACCTCTCAAAGAGTTGCAATTCCCAGCAATCCTTTACAAACTACAGTGCCCAGAATTCTTTGAGGGATAGTGGTTTGTATGCAGCCTGAGCCGGAGAGTACACTGTGTTTTTCCAGAACTTAAAATGTTCAAGCACTTCAGATGTCCTTGATTTAGCTGCTGGTTTTCTTATTCCATTGCCTATATCAGTCAGTTACCTGTCAAAAAACAGCAGGCCACTTTCAAGAGCACTTTCACCTTTATAAATGCCTTTTACCCATTCAGAGCAGTACTGATTGAAAAAAGAAAAACAGATTAGATTTTTTGATAATATAGGAAGGAAATATTATTATCACTGCTGAAAATCTTTTAACGAGGACTCCTAAATGGGGTAAACATGAAAGTCAAATAGGAATTCAATTACAGGAAGATTTTTAACTTGTCAAAAATAATTGCATTAATGTCAGCAATCCTAAAAAAAAGTCTTAAACAGAGTAACCATTGTAAAATGTCACTACAGGAGAGAAAAGGAAAAATACCAAAACAGTTGTATGGTGTAGCTGTAGTCAAATAAGGCTCCCTTTTTAGTTGTTTTAAAGTCTGAGACCAAAGTAAAAAAGATAACTAATAAATAAATAAATAAATAAATAAATAAATGTCCCTTGACAGGTTTTACTTCATATGTATACCAGGAAATACTTACTACAATAAATCATTAAGTTATTTCAAAAAGTGAACTGGAATTAGAAATAGCATGGCATAGATTAAGATGGATAAAATTAAGTTAGGAGTGAAATGATTTGCCTCCTGGTTGAAAGCTTTCTGTTGTTAATGCATTAGTTGCTTTGAATTGGACACTAGACCTTTGATGACAGATGGATAAGAGCTCTTGTTAATGGCCATTGATTAAAACCATAGAGTTTGTTGACTTTGTGCTTCTTATCAGATCTAACTTTTGCTCCAAACTGTGGTGTATGCCCAGCTGCCTTCTATGAACATTCATTTCCAGTGGCCTGACTGGGTGATCACAAACAATAGTTTATTATGTTGGGAATGACTGTGGGAGTCCATTGCTACGCCCTCTCTCCTTGCATCCAGCATTAGTCATATTCAGAGTAGTCTCATTGAAATTAATGGGGACGGCTAATATAGATACATTGGTTTGAAAGGGGGGAATCTGAGTAGAACTTAGATGGATACAAACCCACACCTATTCCTCTGAAGTGGTTGAGAAAAGGAACACACATGTCCGCTGGTCATTCAACTGCCAATTACATGTTGATCAAGATCAAATCGACAAAATTCTGAAAGAAAAGTTAGGGTCGTTAACCACAAATTCCTATGAAAGTGCAAATACTGTGAGTTTTCCACATAAACAGGTTCTGTTTGTATATTGACATGAAGTCTGGTGCTCATTCAAATCAGTCAGACAAATCTACCTTGATCAGTGAAAGCACAGGGTATGCTTTGATATGAAAACATGCCGCATTAAAGAGGCATGATTGTTCTTCCATGGAATTAATATTGTATTTGTGGTCTGGAAGCTATAACCTTCATAGGCACAGGGAAACTGTCCAGGAATTCTGCATGTGTGAAAACAGCCATTGGGAGCATATGTTTTCTTACTGGTGTACAAGATAATATGTGATGCAGGTGATGTGTGAAGATGTTCTGTTGTGAAATCTCTGTCACTGTAGCTGAATTCTAAATGGTACCATCCAAGGGACATTGTAAGGAAATGGGCCCACACAGGCCACCTCTCATGTCCTTGGGAAGGGACAGCATGTCATCACATTGACGTTTTCTCCCCTTACGGCTTTGATCTATAGGCTACCACTAAAATGAGGCTGCATTTTAACCTGCATTTTAAACTGTATTCTAACTTATATTTTAATCAACCAGTTTTTAAAATGTTTTTACTGTTTTTACTGTATTTATATTTAGTGTTAGCCGCCCTGAGCCCAGTCTTGGCCGGGGAGGGCGGGGTATAAATAAAATTATCATCATCATCATCATCATCACTATCACATCCCATTGCTCCCAGAGGTATTTGCAGTCACATTTTGAATGTGCATGGCAGCAGAAGTGGCAGTTGCTTGGCCACTTGGTTGGCTATTACCTGTAGAATATAAATAAAAAGGATTTTGAAGAAATCATCAAGAGGGAGCTCTTGAACCACCTTGTAAAATGGGTTCAAGCGTCAACTGCAAAAGAAAACCTGTTCTGGGATATGTGGAATCATCAGGTAATCATCAGAAACTAAATGAATTCTGAAAAAATCTCTACAAGTACCGTATGCAGAAACTCCCAGGATTAATTTCCAGGTTACATAAGTATCTGGTAGCAGAAATTATTCATGCCAGTCAGAGGCCACATTCATGCTATACCTTTGCCCAGGCAGGCACATTATGTGACCCATGAGAACAAAGCACGATGACACCACTTTAAACAGTCATGGCTTCTCCCAAAGAATTCTGGGAGCTGCAGTTTGTTAAGGGTCCTGATAAGGGTCTCCATAGGGAATTCTGAGAATTGTAGCTCTGTGAGGGGAAGAGGGGTCTCCTAACAACTCTCAACACTGAACAGACTACAGCTCCCAGAATTTTTTGGAGCAAGCCATAACTGTTTAAAGTGGTATCACAGTGCTTTAAATGTATGGCGTGAAAATGGCCAGAGTTAGCAATACTGGGCTAAATGGACAACTCGACAAATGCCAGGTTCTGATTGGTCATGTCTTGACTTCATATGCTTTAAGCCCTGCGCTTTTTTTTTTTTTTTTTTGGTACGTCAGTTATGGCTTTCTTTAAGCTAACACAAAATTTGACATTTCTCAGGCTTTGACAAGCATTTAAGGAGCTTCTCAGCAAGCAGTTCAGGCTGAGTTTAAACCTCTAATTAGAAAATAAAAACTGGAAGTGATACAAAGACGCCCAAGCCAGTTAACGGAACATGTGCATCTTAATCCCATGATTGTATTGCTATTTTATGACTGCAGGACAACAAGCCATATTGCTGGTTTTGTTCTAGAGAAGCGGATGTTGGTGAGATGCACTCTGTACTTTGAGTGAGCTGCAGATGGAACAGATTTGTCGAGAGCCTTGTGCCTTCCCACAGTGCAAGGGAGTACCTCAAGTTCATTACTTGATTTTCAGAATTATGATAATTGTATGGAGCACATATATTTATTTTTTATAAAAAAGATCCCTTCCTAACAATTTCAAATTTACAGCTGCGGCTTACCTAGTAGCTCAGCAGCTCACATATGGCTTATGTCAATGGCAGAAACCATGTTATTTTCTAAATCACATTGATTTGTTATGTGGTACTGAAAGATCTTAAACAGAATCATTGGCTATAAATTAGAGGATCTAGTCCTCGACATTCTTATCTGTGCTTCAGATTCGTCAAAACGAGTCAAGTCTTCTGTGTACACAATGCTACCAGTCAAAGAGTAAGAACTAAGACTGTTCAATTTCCTCCCTTTTGGGACCAGGGCCAGGCTGACATTTTCCTTTCTGTTAGTTTTGGCAAGGAGGAGAGAGGGGGGGACTTTACTGCTCTGTTACCGATATTATTTTTTTATTTTGTTTTTATTAAAAACGTTGAAACATGGGCTCTCTGTCAAAATTATTGTATTATTGAAGACTGGGTGGGGTGAATGAATGAACTGGCAGCTGTTCAGAAAGCCATTAACGGTACTGATAATGGCGAATCCTTTTCAGGCACAAGAGTGTAGCAACCCTTAATTGCAATAAATTTCCCCACAGTCTGGTGACTGATGTGCATAGTTAATGAATCGGTACGGCCTCAAAGGTTAATCTTCTGGGAGGTAACGAGTTCTGCCCATCTGATATCGAAACCAAAATATGATATTTATTAGTTACATGATGATATATTTTGGGCACGGAACAAAAAAAAAGGAAAAGAAAAAAAAGAACGAGTTTTTATTGGCTGCAGATTTGTTAGGCTTCTAAGACCAAAATATTGAAAAAAGCAACAACCCTAATAGTGATACTTGAACCGAGTACAAAAACTGAAATATATTAGAAGTGAAATGCGACCCGCCAAATAAAATATATTGTTGAACATCAAAGGAGTCGCATGAGAAAGAGAGTGTTGCATGAAGGACGGCTCATATGTGTGTCAAAAAGTCCTTGTGCCACAAGCAACTTTCCTCACTGTCAAAACTTGAGCTATTTATGAATAAAAGAGCATTTTATTTTTTTTTGCCTTGGGACCGAAGAGGCAAAGGGGTTCCAACAACCTGAATCCCAATAATAAGAGCAATCCCTTCCTGTCCATCATGAACGATTGGTTGTGCATGCCGCATTTGCCAACAATTGTGTGTGGCAGTGGTAAGAGAAGCTCAGTCATGGACCACTGGAGGTCCCTGGCTAATATCTGGTGGAGCATCTCGTTGTTGGGATTCCTGTAACCTCTTAACCCAGATTAGTTATGCCTTAAGATACCCCAAGTATGCTTTCCTGTTTTGTACATTTGAAACACATTGAATGGGCTGTGGTGATTCTGGTAATGAAAGAAAAAGGAGGAAACCGACTATGCAAGATTGAAGGCAACCCACCTGTGGTATGCAGAACTGACATGTTTTTACTATAAAGAAATCTCATTCTCCCATTGTGGCTAAGCTTCCCATTCTGCTTAGGTCTATCTTCAGATTTGGACATTTTATACTTTGACCCTGTATTGAAAACTAGAAGGATAGCAATGGAAGAACTGGCATTAAAACTGTTGCCCTCTGGAGTCCAGCTTCCACCAGTCCCAGCCAGTGTGCCCAATGGTCAAAGGTGATGGGTACTGTAGTCCAATTATTACATGGAGGACCACAGTTTCTACATCCCAACTGTTAAGAGTTAGGAGCTGGGAAGGTCCAGTGTTATCCGCTCGCTTCTCTCAGCTCCTGGTGGCCTGCCGCTTACCCTATCCTGCAGTTTGATTATATTCCCTGTACATTTATGGTACCATTAAGATAATTGTTAATGAATTGTTAGCAAAAGCCATGTGCAGGCCATTCATCGCATACTGTATCCAACCTATCCTTCATTCCCTTTATGCCAATAATTTTGTATCCCATACTGTTACTTTTTACCTTACACCTATTACACAAGAATCATAAAATAAATTACAAGGAAAGGGATCTGGGGATCACTGATTATGCTGAAAAATGTTGAATAGCAGTTGTAAATGGACCAGGTAGGCCAATCTTCTGCCTCAATCCCACACACGACAATACATACAAACCTCACCCTGGTGGGGCAGGGTTGGGCAACCTTCCCCCCTCCTATTGAGGGCTGCATTTCCTTGAGGGTAATCTGTCAGGGGTACATGCTGATTGTGAACAAGAGGGCACCCCAGTGCAAAAAGTGTCCCCCCTATTAAATTGTTGCCTCTGTCCCTCTCCCTCCTTCTCTCTCCCTCTCCCTTTCTCTTTCTGCAACCTTCTTCCTTCTCTTTCTTATAGGGTAGCCATGTGTTCTGCTTTCAGAAGTCAGCCCTCTATTTTAAAGGGTTGCCAGACATCATGATGATCAGTGGCTTACTAAAAAGTCCATTCAGCATGCCTGACCAGCGGTGCTTTTTAAAAAAGGCAAAGGTTGCCCACATACATTGTGGATTTGGCTCCATGCGAAAGTGGGATCCAGCTCAGAAGGAAACCATGGAAACATGGAGGTCATTAATTCAGCATGGGATAAGTCTGTGGGTGCAAAATGGCTACCAGTGTTGCTAGGAGTGTTCCTATTCTCCTCAGAGAGCTATAATTCCCATAGTTCCTTGGGAAGAGGGATTAATTATAGGGGTCTCCTAACAACTCCCAACATGCTAAAAAACCTAGAGTTCCCAGGATTCCTTGAGGGAAGCCATGCCTGTTTAAAGTACAGTGGTACCTTGGGTTACAGACACTTTAGGTTACAGACACTTCAGGTTACAGACTCTGCTAACCCAGAAATAGTACCTCAGGTTAAGAACTTTGCTTCAGGATGAGAACAGAAATCACACGGTGGTGGCACAGTGGCAGCGGGAGGCCCCATTAGCTAAAGTGGTACCTCAGGTTAAGAATAGTTTCAGGTTAAGAACAGACCTCCAGAACGAATTAAGTTCTTAACCTGAGGTACCACTGTAGTATGAAACTGCTTTACATGTATAGTGCAGAAGGAGCCCAGGGTTGGAAGATTTTGCATGCAATAACTACTAGCAACTAGAATTTTCATTTATGGTGAATGATAAATGTTTTCTCTGTTTGTACTGCTGTTGTTTTTGTTAAGCTCCTGCTAGTTCTCTTGGGCCCATTCACAGCAGATAGGGTTACAGTAACCAAGATGGCCAGCTCACAACCTTGACGTTTTCATTCATCGCCTTTTCAGTCCAAGTTTGAGCAAGGGCATGCAAGCTGTTAAAGTAACATGACCAAATTTGGCAATGCCGTATTACCTTGAAATTATCTCATTTTATCACACTTTCGCCCATGGCAATCTGAAAGCAGGGCAAAGAGTAGTGAGGAGAGGATGTCTTTATCACATTGCGACACTGATGTGAAACCTGCTTATCCAGCATAATAATGTTCCTACTGTCTACGGAACTTCAGAGAAATTGGTATATCCTTAGCATGGCCTTTGAAGTCACCAAGACAGTATTGCCTGTGATAAAAAGAGTTTATTTATAACTTGCTTAGCTTATGTCTTTTCCCATTGAATCAGCAGGCTCTCTAAGATTTGGGGATATAATTTCAAGGGCCGTTAAACCTCTGTCAACGTTTTGCAGGCCCCCTATAGAGCTGAACTATCCAACATTCTGTTTGCTATGACAGAGTTTCATGTGAAGGCATTCAGAAAACTGACAGCTTCAAGTGCTAGTTTTTGTAACTCCAAGTGGCATTTAATCTGGAAAAATAACATTACTGAAATCAGCATATAATTGGTTTTCTATTTCCTGTCCTTCCTGGTGTTTCTATCCTGTGAAATAAGTCAGCACACAATTCTATTCTTTCCTGATGTCTTTGAAATAAATGTTTTTTACATACCCCAGGGTTGGGGAGAGGGAAAAGCAACTGAGATATTTGGGGGGAAGAGATCTACAAAAGGTAATATTGGAATAATCATCCTGTAAGCACAGTAAAGACATTACTCTTACAAAACTAACAGGAATATCTGTGTTAATTGTTATGATCAGAGTGGCAGAGCATTTAAGAACATGATGGGGGGGGGGGAGTACATTATAAAATCCATATTATGCCACAATGTGTTAATTCAAACTCTTTCATTTTAAATGAAGTCGGTTTAAAATGCATTACATGGAAGTGGCATAAAGCCGTGCAACACATTGCTTCATGACAATGAGGTCTAGAGACTTGTTGTCTCTGTTCATCCTTAGCTCCAATACTTTATATTTCTTCTAAAAGATACTATGTTTTATGTAGTTTTGTAGTAGTTTTATCTAGTTTTGTAGTAGTTTTATGTAGTTTTGTAGTAGTTTTATGTAGTTTTTCAATTTCATTGTTCTGCATGGGACAATGACAATAAAGATATCGTATCGTATCGTATGTATCCTCAGCAACTATTGGATGAAATATTCTTTGCTCAAACAATGAGATGATAACTACACAACTTTCTGGTGTTTTCTTTCTGTTAACACCTGAAACCTCTGAAAACTGGATGTTCTGACAGCAGTGGTGGGCTGTTTGAAAGCCCTTTTGCAAACAGCCCTGCTGCACTTCTCTTTTAGACTCAGAGGCTTACAATTTAAAGAGGCTTAAAGAGCAGTGCATGGCTGTTTGCAAGAGGGCTTTCCAACAGTCCAGTTTGAGATCCCAACAATCAGGATTTCAAAGCACATCATAATAATGTCAGGTGACTGACAGGTGGCCGGTTCCACCTATTTGTCATATTTGACCCACCAGGAGTGTGGAGATAAGACTCCATTGAAGGATAGTCTGGTGTTAATCCAAACACGTTTCAGTGCACTAGTTATCCCCAGTTCACATTCAAGTGACTGCGGTAGGGGGAATTCTTTTCATTAAGCAGTCCAGATTGCACATTTGTTTTATGCCATTACAGAGAGCATAATCTCAGCTGCGCTTTGGGAGGCAGTTCTCTTGGAAGTGTTTAGAAGAACAGGCCCTTCCTTCTGCCTTGGCAGGAAAGGGGAGGGGAAAGAACCAGATCAGGGTAATGATTTGCATCTCCCTAGGCTCAAAATAGTGTACTATAAAAGAAATGTCCTCACTATGGCTGTATCGACTTTCCGAGTGCATCTGTTCTGCAGAGGGTCGCTCTTGCAATGTGTTTGCACCCATGGCGCCCATGGGTAATTACAGCTTTGAAAGCCCATTCATATCTGAATCAGGAAATGAGTCAGTATATTTGAAATCTTTCGTCAAAGCTCATTCCTTCACAGTTTGTTAAAAATGATATCACATCTTCAGAATGTTAAATTAAACAATTCCGCTTGAATCTGCTTCTACATTCCACTAATTTGGTGGAAAGTGGATTTATACCACAGATACACACACACACACACACACACACACACACACACAGTGGTAACTCTGGTTGCGAATGGAATCTGTTCCGAAGCCCTGTTTGCGACATGAGCAGAATGCAACCCGCGTCTGCGCACCTGCGCATGTGCGGGTCATGATTTGCCACTTCTGCACATGCGCGTGACATCATCTTGAGTGTCTGAGCATGCACGAGCTGTGAAACCTGGAAGTAACCCTTTCTGGTACTTCCGGGTTGCTGCGGGATGCAACCTGAAAAGATTTAACCTGAAGCAAACGTAACAAGAGGTATGACTGTAATCGCCTTCCATGTTGGTATTGGTTAGAGCTTTGAAATTAGGAATTTGCATGATGCGTGTATTTCCCAGTTCTGCGACACCTCTGGCAATAATGCACATCAAGTTCCTTTACATTGCAACATGTATAGTTCTCTCAAAGTGTCTTAGAATTAAAAGAATTATAGGTTTATGAACCTTCTCATGTTAAGTCTCATTCTAATTTTAGCAGTAACTGAATGCCTTCAAGCAAAAGCAGCAGTAAAATAACCCAAGCCAGCCAAACGGAATAATTTGTGCAAATAGCCAAATGACAGGGAAGTATTTTGATACAGCAACGCTGATGTAGCCCAGAACCAATGCAAATGTAATTCTTGCAGCAGGTTGGAGGGGGGTGGGTTTTTGAGTGTCTTGTTGACTTGGTGGAGTCATCTTTTATGGAACATCTTCAAATGAAGGCCATAGCTGGATTGTTTCTGTTGGACGATTATTTATTCAACTTGTTAGTGACTTGCCATATAAGGAGCCTTGGAGCAACTTGCAAAATTTTATGACTCTGAAGCATAACATAAAATTTTAAAACAATAGTAAACTAAAGCCCATACAATAACCCATAAACCAAACCCAACAAAGCAGCAACAAAAACATGTAATCAATAAACAGCAAAACAGACATGAAGAGCACTGAATTGCAGACAGATCGGTCTTGGGGCTTTCTGTGTGGGAAGTAAAACTTGCCTCCATAATCCCTAAGGTGTTTGTTTCTTACTTACCTTCAAATAATTAGGAGGTGGTCATGTATTTGTGCTTCTACATTTTGTATTTATTTTTAATCACAGTCTTTCTTTCTGGTAGTTGTGCCCTTCCACCTCCCCTTTTATTTTTATACTTGGGCATGGGGCTATGAATACACTTAAAATTCTAGATTTACGCATTCTTTTTGAGAAGGAGGTTTCTTTGTTTTCTTTTTCTAGTCTCTGAAGATGCCCCCTTTAACACCTACACTCGCATACCTCTTCTTGCATTTTCAAGTGGTTTTCTGACACATCACAGCCAAGTAGTGATAGTCCCAGTCTTCACTCCCTGGATTCACAGTGAAATCTGGAGTGGGTCAGTGAGAGATGGCACGTCATCACATTCTCATGAATGGCCAACACATGGTGATTTCATGGACTCATTTTACCATTTCCGGTGTTTGCCTGTGCCTTAGCGTCAATTCAAATATTACGGCTGCCATGTAGTGGTTGCTGGAATGGAAACTCATATCTATGGCAGAGGCTTCATACAGGGGTCATGGCATCTGAAAGCAACTTTCTGTATGGATTGATCTGATTGGGGAGACACAGTTGCCACTGGGCTGTTCCTCATGGTACATTGCTTATAAAACATGATTGGTCCACATATAAGACCACCTCCATAGAGAAGCATTTCCATTGGCCTCTGGTTGTCAGTCAGCACATTTGGATTGGTCCTGAAAGTAGATCTTGCAATATCAGCTTTTGATTGGCCACATCTATTGCTTTCATTGGACAGTGCTCCAGACCATGGTGTCATGCTAGGGTTGCCGATATGTAACCCCATGGAAAAATATTTAGAAGCAGAAAGGTGTATTCAGCTCAAAAGCACCTACAACTCCTTCCACCCAGTAAATTGAGACCTCTTCGTTCAGTAAGTTATAATATAGATCAGGCATCCCCAAACTCGGGCCTCCAGATGTTTTGGGACTACAACTCCCATCATCCCTAGCTAATAGGGCCAGTGGTCAGGGATGATGGGAGTTGTAGTCCCAAAACACATGGAGGCCCGAGTTTGCCTATGCCTGATATAGATTGACCACATACTCACTAGCATACTATGTTGGAAAAGAAATCACACATTTCCTCTTAATGACATCATGACTTGGCCTAAAGTCCACGGAAGAGTCAGAATTGCCATTGGAAGAATAAATGATTTGAAGATTTTGAGTGCTGAAACATTTGCAAGGAATGAAAGTGTTTCCTCCAAATCTGCAAAATATATACAGTGGTACCTCAGGTTACATATGCTTCAGGTTACATATGCTTCAGGTTACAGACTCTGCTAACCCAGAAATAGTGCTTCAGGTTAAGAACTTTGCTTCAGGATGAGAACAGAAATCATGCTCCGGTGGTGCGGCGGCAGCAGGAGGCCCCATTAGCTAACGTGGTGCTTCAGGTTAAGAACAGTTTCAGGTTAAGAACGGATCTCCAGAATGAATTAAGTACTTAACCCGAGGTACCACTGTATATTAAAAAATCAAATGTAAAAGATTATATGGCCTGTTTTGGAAAAGAAAGAAAGACCCTAAGCATGTACTTTGCCCAATGTGGGTGAATCCCAGATAAATGTCCACAGGACTGCAGCTTTCAACCTTATATTAGGCATCTGAAAATAAAATTTAGAAATACAATATTTAAAAGCACTTAAAAGCCTTGTCACAGACTATTTAATATTAAATTGACAGACTATTCAACATAATTGGCATCTAGATATTAATAGAATATAAGTCTTAGCTAAATAACATGAACTGATTTTGTTTAATAAAAAAGTACTATCAACATCAACAACACTATCATTAGATGATGATAGAGAACGTATTATCAGTGGGAAGCAATTGACGAATTGTTCTTTACATTATTTATTATGTACTGAACTAAACTCAGCTGATCTGTGCCATTTCTTAAGCTCTCCCTTAAGTTGGTTTATTTTTTATTTAGTACTGGACCAAACATCTGGCATAGCCAAAGGTTACCACATTTGGGGAGGGATCTTGTGGAGAACCCTCCTGAAGATTAGGAGTGGACTGGCATTTGCAGAGGATTAATAGTACTTAAGGGGACACGGGTGGTGCTGTGGTCTAAATCATTGAGCCTTGGGCTTGCCAATCGGCGGTTTGAATTCCCGCAATGGGGTGAGCTCCTGTTGCTCGGTCCCAGCTCCTGCTAACCTAGCCGTTCGAAAGCACGTCAAAGTGCAAGTAGATAAATAGGTACCACTCCTGTGGGAAAGTAAATGGCGTTTCTGTGCACTCTGGCTTCCATCACGGTGTTCTGTTTTGGCAGAAGCAGCGTAGTCATGCTGGCCACATGACCCAGAAAAACTGTCTGCGAACAAAACGTCGGCTCCCTCGGCCTGTAAAGCGAGATGAGCGCCGCAACCCCAGAGTCGTTCGTGACTGGACTTAACTGTCAGGGGTCCTTTACCTTTAATAGTACTTAAACTTTCAATTATGAGGTAGTTGGAGGGTTTTAAAATTTCCTTTTTCACTTTAAAAGCAAAGTTGTTTATACCCCTGGTAACACACTGGGACAGCTATCTTTTTCCTGTACAGTGCCCTTGGTAATCATGATACATAGCAACACAGTGTTGTGCTAGGTGGCTTTAGCTCCCCTTTTTCCACTGTGTCCAGCAGCTGCACAGCTGGACTCTCAAACCAAGTCATGGTTCTACTTTTAAAATGAAAACAATTTTTAAGAAAAGAAGCCTTCAGATCTTCCCTCAGATAAATGCACTTTGGAATGAGGATAAAAAATTGGGGATGAACGAGAAAAAATCAAGATACCAGACAGAGGTATTAGAAGGGAAAACCAAACTGTTAGCTAAGATGTATAATTCGTTGTTAGAATGGGACACAAAAGACGAAGAAGTAAAGGAGGTAATGACAAAATGGGCCATGGACTTAGGACATAATATAGAGTACGAAAAATGGGAGAGGTTATGGAACAGAGGAATGAAATTCACAGGGTGTGTCACATTAAGGGAAAACCTAGAGAAAATGATGTAACGTTGGTATTTCACATCGGTAAAATTGGATAAAATGTATAAAAGCGGAAACAAAATGTGTTGGAGATGTAAGCAGAAGGAGGGGGATTTTTACCACATGTGGTAGGCGTGTGACAAAATCAAAAAAATTTGGGAGCTCATTTATAATGAATTTAAAAAAAAAATAGGTACACCTTTTCAAAAAAACCAGAGGCACTCCTCTTAGGAATAATTGGGGATGAAATCAAAAGAAAAGACCAAAACTTATTTCAGTATGCGACAACGGCAGCTAGGATATTAATAGCTCAAAAATGGAAATCAGTGGAAATTCCCACGATTACGGATTGGCAAACAAAATTATTCGAATACGCAGAATTGGCAAGAATGGCAAACAAAATCAGACACCAAAAAGAAACAAAGTTTAATGAAGAGTGGAGTAAATTTGTGACCTATATTGAGAGTAATTGTGGTAAATTAAAAACTACAGCAGGCTTAACATAACATATGCGTAAATTTTTGACATAGAAACTGCAGGAGAAGAAAAAATGTAAGAAAACCACAGCAGGAGGGGAGGGAGGTCACGATGCGTGTTAAAGCAGTGTAAATAAGTGAATGACACTAAACACTGATAGATAAGAGTGTTCATTGTCTATTTTTATATGCCTTTTTTCCCCTTCTGTTATATGTTTTCTGTTTTTTTGTGAAAATCTCAATAAAAAAGAAAAAAAAAGAAAAAAAAAGATCTTCCCTTAACTCTATGTGCAAGTAATACGACTTCACAGCTGAAAAGTCATCAAATCTTTGTCCGTGCCAGTTGGTTCCAATTTGTCCTTCAGGAAGGTCTGCATATTTAAAGCAGTCTTTCTCCTCTTTAATGGTCATAGCTTCCCCCCAAAGAATCCTTGGAACCGTCATTTGTTGAATGCTGGGAATTGTAGTTCCTAGGATAATTGGAGGGCATCTATAATTGTTTAAGTGGTAGAACAGTACAGTGGTACCTCGGGTTACAGACACTTCGGGTTACAGACGCTTCAGGTTACAGACTCCGCTAACCCAGAAATAGTACCTCAGGTTAAGAACTTTGCTTCAGGATGAGAACAGAAATCACACAGCGGTGGAGCAGCGGCAGGAGGAGGCCCCATTAACTTAATTGGTACCTCAGGTTAAGAACAGTTTCAGGTTTAGAACGGACCTCCAGAACGAATTAAGTTATTAACCCGAGGTACCACTGTACCTGAAATATATGGTGTGGACATGACCAAAGGTGGTGGGAAAACTTTCACTTGGCCTCAGTGTATTGCCTTGCTTTCTTCTGTTATGGAACTCAAGGGGGGTGTAAATGAGTTACTCAAATGGATTCCCATCTAGGCACTGACTAAGCACGCCCCTTCTTAGCTTCTGCAAGCTGACTGCATCATGCAGCCTCAGATCATGCCCTGGTACATGAACATTGGCTGGGTTTCTTATAGCTATAACATTATACAGCTGTACCTTGGTTTACAAACTTAATCCGTTCCGGAAGTCCGTTCTTAAACCAAAGCCATTCTTAAACTGAATTGTGCTTTCCCTAATGAGGTCTCCCGCCAATGATGCCCTTCCACTGCTGGCTTCCATTCACAGACTGAGGCAAAGTTCACTAACCGGAACACTACTTCCGGTTTTGTGGCGTTCTTATACCAAATAGTTCGTAAACAGGGCTGTTCTTTAACCGAGGTACCACTGTAATATAATACCGGGGGGGGGGGGAATTCTGGTTATATCTCATTCCAGAGGTCATTTGAAACATCAGTTGCATGCAAAGATGTCCACAGATCATCTACTGAAGGAGGAGAAAGGAAGTTCCAGAGTTTCGGAACCTACAGTATTGACAGCGCCAATCATGTTGTATTAGATTGTGCAGGTGGGATCAGCTCCTGACAGATGATCTGAATGCAGAGAAATAGGTTTCCTTGTAGAGATATCATATTTGCTGAATCAGGGAAATTAAATTCGGACTGTGTTTTGCTCTACATCAACTCTGCCAAGCACTGTTACCAACAAGTTCCAAAAATTTGCCTTGATCGTATGAAGAAGCATCTGCCACGTGGGTTAGCGAGTGCCACGTGCACAGCCCACATGGCTGAATGGTCACACACAGACTGAGCATGTGGCTCTGGTTATTTAGGCTGGGCTGTACAATTAGTGCTAATCAGATGGTTGGCGTTATCTGCTTTGACAATGCCCAGCACCTGTTCATGTAGGGAGGGCATTGCCCAAATCTTCTCTCCTGCCCACCTTCCATTGTCAGTTTTGATCAACACTGGCGAGTAGACATGTGGATATATTTATAAACAGCAGTGGTTATGCAGGCTACTGCTGGGCTTACACAATCTTTAAGCCATCAAAAATAATTCCTAGTTCAATTTCTTTTAAAAGTCCCATGATACTCTGTTATAGGTGACAGATTTCGGTATTTTAGCCACCGACATCTATTTAATGAACTTTTAGACAACATCAAACAAAAATGCATTATATACATTCCAAATGCTTACAACCTTATCCAGTAAACCGGCCCACTGATTTACATCAATGTAGAGTTACTGATGTCATTTTCTTGAATTAGAGACTTCTATGCTTTAACTAGTTTGTGAGTTACAGCTGTAGTATTTTATTCACTTGATGGAGAATCCTAGCGAGCTGATTCATCCTTCAACAGTCCTTTTATGTATGCGTGTGAGGAGTGGGGTGGGGTGGCCAACATAAGGAACACATGTGGGAAGAAAATAAAGGGGTTGCTGAATGATGTAATGGCTCACTAGGATGTTTCATCCGAAAAGGGAGGGGGGAGAAAAAGAAGGTGTCATACTTAAAAGAGAAAGAGAGGAAACCCCAAAGGATTAGAGGACTGAGACTCAAACTCACCTGTTTATCTTTGATTTAAAATTTGGATCTCTCTTCTGAGATCAAGCATGTCTTGAACATTGCTGAGTTCTTCAGTCTTTCAGCACGTTGAGAGTGACCTTTCAAATTGTGGTCGTGCTTAATTCCAGATGCAACTAGGAAAAGCACTTCTATGCTAAAGTCTTGATAATCTCTGAACATGTGTGCAGAAACTGGATATATACCGTTGGACCCAAATCGATCTTATGATCTCTTCTTTGAATGGAAAGAGTCTGGTTCATATGATATTTCTGTTTGATAATATGGTTAACTCCTTCTGAGGATGCTTCCGTCAAAAAACTCCCCCAAGATTTTTTTAAAGAAACAACAACAACAACGATTTATTATTTATACCCTGCCCATCTGACTGGGTTTCCCCAGCCACTCTGGGCGGCTTCCAACTGAATATTAAAAACAATACAGCACCAGACATTAAAAACTTCCCTAAACAGAGCCCCCTTCAGTTGTCTTTTAAAAGTAAAATAGTTGTTTATTGCCTTGACATCTGCTGGGAGGGCGTTCCACAGGGCAGGCACCACTACTGAGAAGGCCCTCTGCCTGGTTCCCTGTACCCTCACTTCTTGCAGCGAGGGAACTGCCAGAAGGCCCTCGGCGCTGGACCTCAGTTTTCAAGCTGAACAATGAGGTGGAGACGCTCCTTGAGGTATACTGGGCTGAGGCCATTTAGGGCTTTAAAGGTCAGCACCAACACTTGGAATTGTGCTCGGAAATGTACTGGGAGCCAATGAAGATCTGGGAGCCAAAGACATTTGTATACTGTAATGTCTCAATACTACCTTAGTTTAGTCTTGGTTAAGTCTTCAAATTCACCATTAATACTTGCATCAATGCTATACTAGGAGAAACACATTAATAATAAGAACTCAAAATGTTCTCAAATTCTCTTCTGGCCTAACAGAGTCATTTCAGTCCATTGGTGGTCTTGAAACACATTGTGGGAATTAGTGCATTAGGTGATCTAACCCATTGCTCTCTTTTCTATAAGTATCATGTGAACACAGTATTGTCACTACCTCTGCACTTTGTACCAAAAAGAATATCTTAATTCCAAATAGACATGAATATCAAGTCTTTTAAAAAAGTGAACTTTAGTGTAATAGCAGTTCATTACATTGACAGTTACATAAATCCAGTGCTTTTTTCTGGGGGGACGCAGGGGTACACATCCCCTAAACATTTTGTAAATCTAAGTTTGGCCTTATTGAGGGGCAGTATTTCAGTATGAGTAGGAAAATGAGAGTATCCCTAAACATTTTTTAAAAGAAAAAATCATTGACCCATGTCAGGGAACTGACATCGGAGCCAGAGGCGGAGGCAAGGCTCCCAAGCGATGCTGGAGAAGGGCCCAGCAGGGAGAGAGGCAGCTCATCAGCTGGGGAAGGAAATCAGTGTAACACCAGGGACAAAGGGGGGCAGATGGGGGAATCGGCGAGGGGGCTCCAGGACTCCTCGCCGGAGACCAGCGGGGAGAGCACGGGTCCTCCGCTACCCACACCCTCCCTGCGAAGGACTTCCGCGCAGGGAGAGTAGGAGGAGACTTGGCGTCAAACAGCTTTTATGCTGGAAAAGGTTTAAGAAACGCCCACTGACGGATTCTGCTAGCGACTGAACAGCCACAAAGTGAAGGGCTGTCCAGGAGGAAAAGGTTTAACCAGGCAACCTAGCCAGGAGTGGCGGCAACTTACGCACGAGCAACCCCTATATTTATTACAACCCAGGGCCTTGTATTGATGTAGATGCTAAACTGGACTGTGTTTGGGGTTAATATTAGTAATAAACAGTTTTGAGCTGTACTAACATGCCTGCCCATTGCCCCAAATTAGCCATTGTGGTGTAGTGGTTAGAGCATTGGACTAGAACCTGGGAGACCAGGGTTCAAATCTGCAATCAGTCATTAAGCTCCCTGGATGACCTTGGGCTAGTCACTATCTCTCAGCCCAACCAAACTCACAGGTTTGTTGTGAAGATAAAATGGAAATGGGGGAAACCATGTGCACCACCTTGAACTCCTGGGAGGAAAGGTAGACCATAAATGTAATCCCCATCATCTGCAGCTTGAGTTTGGCCTCAGCTGCATAGAAAAGTTGCTTTTATAGTTACTGCATTGCTCATTCTCGACACAACAAGCTGATAAAAAAATATGTATATATACCCCTTCCAAATGGTCCGGATTAAAATTTCAGCGGTGGAGTTGGGGGGGGGGGGAGTTGGAATTGCTTTAAAGACAAAAAATGGAATTCTCATATTGTTTCCTGATTCAGCATTTTTATGTGCAGCCGTTACATTCCTACTTGTGTCTGTTCTGTCAGATTATGGCTGGGAAATATTTACAGCCAGACTGTTGTGAGGCATATTCTCAGCTCTTCTCCAGACAGTTTATATGCCACCATCAGCACAAAGCTGGGAGTTCTCCTAGTTGAATATATTCCTGGAGAATGTAAAACTGCTATAGCAATACGTGTGCCAGTTCCATGGTGGTGAGGCTGGGGGGAAAGGGAATGAAGGGTATTGCTAAGGAGGGTCAAGTGATGGCAGTCGTGGGTTGTAGAAGTCATCTTCACCACATTTTAGATCATGGGTTGGGAAACCTCAGGCCTGGAGGCCAATGCAGCCCTTCAGGCTTCTCTACCTGACTCTTGGAAATCTCCCCAAGCTATATCCCCTCATGCCAACCCAGATCCCTCACCTTCTTGAATGTTATTGCCTACACTCAAATGTGTTTTTGAACACAATGCCTCTTGCTTATCTGAATGGAAGACAGAGAGGAGTGTGTAGAAACTAGCCTAATGTACCTGGATGCAATTTACCTTCATAACTGTACCTTATTATGCCTCTGGTTCCACCCACCAACAGCATGTGGCCCTCAGGAGACGGCCCAGGAAGCAACATGGCCCTCAACTTGGAAAAGGTTCCCCAATCCTGTTTTTGATGAACTAACAGGTTGATCTCATTGGAACAAGCAGCATTCATCTGCACAAGAGTGATAGGGATAAATCTTTTTCCCCCAACAAAGGGATAACTCTTTAGGCTGTAGCTCAGGACAAGAGTCTGAAGGGACATGCAGCGTGTTAAAACATTTACCCACCATGTATGGGACAATCCATTGTCCCACTTCCTTGTCCAGAATTACCACTACTATGGGTTCTGCTTCAAAACATTTGGACAATGGTAGACGATTGTACGTTGCAGTCTGAAGATTTTTAGTTGGAAGCATCACATGATGCTTTGGTGTACCTCTGGGAGATCTTCTGGGAGTTAGTGAGCATCAGGTATGCTGGTAATTGCATCCAACAGCCTACAGGATGAGATTCTGCTGGTTGAGAAGGGCTCCATCTCCTTAGGGGAGAGGTGGAGAGAGAGTATCTGCATTGCTCCAGGTGAGAGAAATGTGGGGTGGCGGATGTTGGCTTTTTCTGATGTTATTGATTTTTCTTATTTGGAACATATACTTTTCTGTACATGATTATTGGTTAGATGAACAAATGAGTGCTTCATTGAAGGAAGGAGAGATGTGTTGGGTATAAGGAGATTATGACTTTTGAGTGATTGTGTATGTGGGTGGGGATGTTTAGATTAGTTATGTGTAATGTGAATGTGTATATGAATGATTTGGATTATCAGATAACTATATCTGTTGCTTTCATGAAATTTTCATGATGATACATACAGAAAGTGTGTTGCATTCTGATGCTGTAATTTGGTGTATTTTTATGTATTTTGGTAATGTTTTATATATGACTCACCTGGACAGTTTTATCCTAAAGTATCTCTTACTATGTTTCATTAACTCTGTTGTGTTCTGATCCATGTATGCGATGCGCTTTTTCTATGCCAATAAAGGAGATTGATTGATTGATATATGATTTGCTTTTCAGATTCTTAGTTGTTTTACTTATGTCCATGGTTTAGAAATATTACTTGTTGTTGTACTATGTAACTTAAAATATGGAATTGTGATTTGTGATTCTGACTGCTAATCAATATATTGATTCTTTTTATACTTATATTTTAGTAATAATGCATTTGTTGATGTTGGTTCTTCCCATTAGCCACTTTGAATAATCTCCAAAATAAGCATTAATGGAAATAAATACTGTAAAAAGAAATAAAATATACATAGAAAATTAGAAGATGGAAGAAAAGGAGAGGAGAGTCAGAGGTTGTGAAAGGGTAAATCCTACACTTAGATACATGTAACTTGAACCTCAAAATTGTTTGTCTTTCTAAAAAGGAAAAGCAACCATACAGAAGGCAATTGAAAGCAAAGCAATGGTGAGTGAAAGAGGTTCAACCCTTTCCTCACTTACTATTTATTTACTCTGCAAATGGTGTGCCCTCCAAAAATATTCCAAAAAACCCATTTTTCTCTAGGAATTATGAAATGACTAGGAACATAGCCATTTTAAATATAATATGGACTTAGAACTGTGACCATTGCTTGGTAGCATTGATCACAGATTGTGGTTGGGCCCACAATTAATGGCCCTGAAGAAATACAGTTGACAGGGATCTATCAAATGTATTGTGCATGTATCATCCATTAGTTTGCATTGGTACATTTTATATAGCACTCACAGGATTACAGAGCTAGTGAAGTATACTCTACAAATGTCAGCATCAGAAAAATGCTGCCGCAATGCCCTTTCCAGATGTTAAAATCAGGCATTGGCTTTCTGGTTTCCGCACTTCTATGAACTCAGGGTTTCCAATTGTTCATCTCTTTTATCTAGCTGTTTTGGATCTTCTGATGCATACATACCCTATAGGGAAGAATCCTACAGAACTTTGTGGTCTACAGTCTGCGGTCTAAAGAACTGAAAGCATTAGTCACCGATTTGTCAAGTTTCTAAGGGATGAAATATGCTCAACTTTTGAAGTGGGTCTACAGATGAACATTGGTTTTTTAAAAAAAGAAGTGTACACTGTCAACAGTGTAGCTGACATAAGCAGCGTACTGTTTCAATGACCATCTAAAGGCCAGAGCTACAGACTACATTAGGCCAGAAGCATTAGTTATGTCTGCAGTGTTGATCTGAAAGTTCCAAGCAAATTTTGAAAAATGGCAGATCATTCTGAAATAGGAAAGGCAGATCTTCATTTCACCGTTTTAAGCTTTTGAAACTGTACTGGACACTGATTGATTGAAGGCTGCTTTCCTTAAATCATTGTAAATTAATTAATATTTAGTTTACTGCTGCCAAGCAAAATTCCATCAGTAAAGAAGTAGATTTTATTTCTCATTAATTCTCATGCCATTAATCTGTGTTTCCTTGACAAAGCTTACGAAAGCATTCTCAATACCAGATCTGTAACCACCTCCTCAATTTGTCTCCATCTACAGTAATTGATTCCACATGGAACCAATTAAAACAAATTTTTCATTGCACTCAACCATCTTTGGGAGGGCATCTGATGGGAGCCAGAGCCTAGAGTGTAACACATAAATGTGAGGTACCACAGGAATCGTCCACTCCTGTCTATCTGGTTTTGGGTAAAAAGCACTATCATCTTATTGTTGCACACTTTTATTTCATTCCCCACCCCCCAACATACCTTGTGAAATTCTGGAAATGACTGTGCCACTCTGTAGTATTTATTTAAACATCTCCACACAAAAGTAGTTTTGCAGAATCGCCTTTTACAAAATAGCAGTAAGCTGAAAGAAGAAAAAGGAACTTCTAGCCAAGGTTGGCAAGAGTCTAAGGCACAAGTGATGAGCCTGTGGCCTTTCAAGTTGTTGGACTACAACTCCCATCATCCCTGACCCTGACCATTGGCCATGCTGGCTGAGGCTGATGGGAACTGGAATCTAAACATATTGTAATTATTTAAATTACCTGTGTCCAGGGCACAAGAAAACAAACAAAACACAAGGCAGAAAAGGAGCTGATTTGAATGGGAGTCCATATAATCTGGACTGTGGAAGCTTTAGTAGGGACCATTACCACCCTGGTTTAGTTTATCCAAAAACAGATTCCATTGCACCTCTATGAATATGGATATTTTGTTTAATACAGTCATTAAAAATATATATTTCTCAGCACTGAGGAAGAAAATCTGTAAAGCATCAATAGAAATTCCAAAATTGGAAGGTATAAAAAACCCTGCTGGATCAGTCCACCAAATCCAGCACCCCCTTTTTCACAGTCAGCTGCCTCTGCAAATCTCACTAGCTGAGCATGAAGGCAAAAGGAAACAGTCTTCTGCTGCTATTCCTTCCCAGCCACTGAGGCCTATACACTCCGAACCTGAGCATTCCATGCAGCCCTCCTGAGAAACAGCCATCGAACAGTCCTAACCCCTTTGGATTTGTGAAATCTCCTCTTAAAGCAGGGCTAGGGAAGCTTTTTCAGTCTGAGGGACACATTCCCTTTCAAGCAACCTTCCATGGGCCACACATCAGTGATTGGCTAGAAGCAAAAGTGGGCGGAGCAATGGAAGCAGATTTCACCTTTGTACTAGGCTAGTTTTTACACCCACCCTCTATATCCTCTTCCTAGGCATTATCAGAGTTTGATATATCCAGCCAGGCAAAGATACTCAAGACAGTGTAAAGCAGGGATGTGGCCTTGGGAGAGGAGTATAGCTGGGGAGGCATGTGTGTGGCTGGAGAGAGAGACTCCAGAGGGCCGTTTTTGACCCCCAGGTCTGAGGTTTCTGATCCCTCTTTTCAGGCTCTCTGTGCTATTAGCCTTCACAATATCTTGCGGTAGAAATTTCATGAATTGTTATCTTTTGCTTTGCTTTGCTTTAAAAAATGACAGTATGATGTGCTTGGAAGGTAAAAACATATGCTTAAGAAATATTATTCATTAGCTAAATGCATATATAAATGCGCACACATACATAGGAATTAACTGAATTCACATGTGCAAATAAGGCATTGTTTATCCAGATAATCTGCTTACTATACCACCATATTG
This sequence comes from Podarcis pityusensis, assembly GCF_964106645.2. NCBI lineage: Eukaryota > Metazoa > Chordata > Lepidosauria > Squamata > Lacertidae > Podarcis > Podarcis pityusensis. The sequence continues at coordinate 33,947,403 of NC_138037.1, forward strand.
CCAATCTTCCCAGTCAAAAGTATTGCTTTAGGTTCTCATCTTTTTATGAGAATTCTGAATGGTCTCAGGTAGCCTTGCCATACAGAAACATCAAAGAAGACAGGAGATTAACAGTGCAGACAGGCACACAGATCTCAGGCAGAACTTCAAACACATGGAGTCGAGCTAAAGTTCCCCAAGAAAAACATTGCTTCTTTTATGAAACTTGACCCTTGGAAAAAAATGTTAATATATATTTAACACAATCACTTCATGTTCTGTTGTCCTATAGCACTTCTAGAGGTTTACTTGTCATTTCTATAAACATACTCGCTTCCTGTCTTGAGTTCATTGGTTCGAGGACGAAGCAATATTTGTTAATGTCTGTGGAATGAGGAACAGTCACTTGGAGAGAAATTTGTTCTTTTGTCAAGTCATTAGAAAATGAAGCTGCCGTGCTTTGTCATTCATTTGAAACAGACAATATCAACCCAAGCAGGGTTGGGTTTTTTAAAATGTCAAATTAAAAGTAATCCAAACTTACAGAAGGGTGATATGAAAAGCTCTCATCAGGATTGTGAAATATTCATTGACGCATCTTCAAACATTTCCATGAACATTTCCCATGGAGCATTCCAGTGGCTTCAGTTTCTAAAAGGAATGGATATGTCCCCACTCAGATCTAACAAACAAATCCATGTCAAAGTTATGAATGGATTGGTCCTTTAGACCACAGGGTAAGCATTGAGAAATGGTGCCAACCTCTTTCTATCATTATGGAAAATGAAAGTGAGCAACACTATTGTGCTTCAGCTAATGTAACAGATCAATGGTAGCCAGTGTTGCTGGATCAACTCTTATGAGCCGAGCAAACATGGCCAAGGGTTCAGGAATGATGGGAACTGGAGTGCAATGACATCTAGAGAGCACCATATTGGATACTCATGACACAGATTGTTCATATACCCTAGACAAATTTTGGCATAGGTTAAATTCTTGATTGAGTTTGAGAAGGGTGGTGTGTGTGTGTGGGAGAAGCATGTAGAGCACCTTGCAAGAAAGGTATGATATAAGTGTAATACATGCTAACAAAAGAAAGTTATGCCATCACCAATCTTAACATATGCCGGTATTTGTGGATCATCTATCTAAGCTCTGATCAGAGCTGTTGAATCAACTTCACATACCTTCCAACGGAGCCTTGTTCTGATTCTGAACCCTTGAATATTCTCACAGAGCAGGTATGAAGCATACCCTTGTGGACCGACCTCTGCTATTCACTGACTGTATATTCTTGGTATCCTGACTTAAGCATCTTTTGGATTCACATCTGTACAAAGGAAAGAAACGCAACAGTGTTGTTATAGATTCCCCAACTACTCCTACCTCTGCTACAGGCAATGACCAGATCTGGAGTTGGCTCAGATGAGGTACCTCCCTTTCTTAAAATGCTTTTGGAACAAATCATCTTTAAGCACCACTAGGCTGGCTTGTTCTCCACAAGCTGCGACAGCAGCAGCAGGGTCAGAAGGGGATTAGCACCTCCCCGTAATTGGTGGGTTTTGATCATTTACGGGAGTGACGTTACTCCCTTTGCTCTCATCGACTTTGTTTCATAAATCCCAGGTGTGAAATTACCCTCATGTATTTGGAAGGCTTGTTACGGGGTGCAAGAGAGGGCGCAGGCAACAAAGACGACATGCTTCGCTCGGTGTTTCATGCTCCGATCCATGTGTTTTATTTTAGTGCTCTCCGGGCTTAAGCCACCTGACTTTCATTTTAAGCCCGGCATGTTTCATGTCCCATTACTTTGTTTCACTTCTATTGTTTTTTACCGTGTTGCTCTGCTTTCTAAGCTATAACTCCACCGTGTGTTTGGAGGTGCTGGGATTCGGTTTTAAAAGAGGTCACGCAGAGTTCAGAAATGTTTGGGAAAGAGGTGGAAAGTAGGAGAGGGGAGGGGAGGAATCTGAGAAAGTTCTTTTTTGGAGGGGATTCTGATGGCAGCTCTGCGATCTCCAGAATAGCTGATGTTCAAAGGATGCTCTTTCAGGACACTCAGCTGAGCCTTTCTGATACTTCCCCTGTGACTAATGAAGATGCCTTTCCACAATACTAGAGTACAATGGAAAACTAGTAGTCTCCTGCAGGAACATTCCACATCAGCTGCTGCAAGGATCTCCTTCCAATAACTGTAACTGTTCTAGGTTAAAGGTTTTTTCTTTTCTTTTTTTAAGCATATAGTAAAATAACCAACAACTAAAAAACACCCCTAAATCTAAAGCCTTAAAATAGGCCTTTAAAAAAAGCAGTTCATTTAAAACCAATGTTGTCCTCGTCAATAAAAGCCTTTGTAAACAAAAGAAATTTAAGTTTATGTGGAAAATCTGTAGTTCTGGTGCCAATGGGTTTCCTAATGGAGCTCCATAATTATTGGGCTCTTTTCAATGCACCCCTCTTGCTTTCAGACATTATTTGAACATGTGGGGCTATAATTGAGTGTGCCCCACCTCCACATGTTCATTTTAAGGTCGGAAAGTGCCATTACAAGATCGGAAAGTTCCAGTGGCAACTTCGCTTCCAGGGTGATTTTTTTAGTTTGTTTGTTTGGAGGTGGGACCACATCACGTTTTTAAAATCTGATGATTTCATCTATCTTTGATCATTTTGTTATGTTTACTATTTTAAGGTTCGTTATTGGTAGAGCACCCTGTGCAAATATTGGGTTAGAGACATCTTGTGGTATTTAAGTTCTACAAAGAGCAGATCCATTCAAATTAAGGAGCATGACTAAGGTACATTAAGTGAGATGGTCCTACTGTATGTAAAACCTAATTGAATACCAGCCATTGGGTTGCATCCAATATTAACCATACTTAGAGCAGACCCACTGAAATTAATGTATGGAAAGTGGGAGATAACACTTGCTTTGGCATGACATCATCTAACCTCTCCACAAACAAATCAGACCAAATGCCCATTAAGTAGCCAACACCATCTAATTTCCCTGCAGGCAATTCAGGATGAATGTTCAATAAACAGGTGATCTGGAAGTGCCCTTATATTACCTGGGTCAAGCTGTACAGTGTGTCAGGATGCTGTCAGCGGCTCCCGGCTGGTTGCCCAGGAAAGTATAGACAAGGAAAAGTTTCTTACTGTCCTTTTTTATTTCAATCTTTACAGGCTATAGGACCCAGCCTCTTGGATAATGGTGTTGTCCCAAGTGAATCTCTACTCCCAGCATCTCCCACTTCCTCACTTGTCACTTCTACGGGTGCTGCTATGTGCCCTCTGTCTTTGATCTCTTTGCTCCCCTACTTTTAAGACTCGCCAGGTTCTGGGAGATGGAGGGTCTGGAATGCTTTCTAATGACAATGTGTCAGCTGGGTGTTGTCCCAGCTCTCCCATGATTTCCCAGCTTTTCCCCTCATCTGCCTCTGAGCTGCCACCTCCCTCAAACCCCTGTTGTAAATCTACACTGTCTTCCTCTTCCTCCTCCCAGGAAGGGTCAGGATGGGGAGGCGGTCTCCACCATTTCTCCTCTGCCCAGTTCCTGACATTCAGCATATTTAGTAGCACTCTTCCAAGAGACTATTAGAATATCCCTCTTGCCCTCTGGGTTGTCTATTGGGACACTGGCCTGCAGCTCAACTCACAAGGTGTGCAGAGCTCAAACCAGCCACAAAAAAAGAATGGCCCTACTAAGCATGCACAACCAGGGTCTCCACAAGAGCACCCACTAAAATAGAGTTCCTATTCAAGCAAATTCTCTGCCCGCACTCCTTTTTAACCACGGATACATCACACAAATTGAGTCTTCATCTGCAGAACACAGCAACACAGGAAACAGTCTTATACTGAATCAGACCATTTGTCCATCTAACTCAGTATAACCTACACTGACCGGCTGTGGCTCTCCAGGGTATGTACTGTTTTATTTTGACCATAAGCAGCTTTGATGGTGACAGTTATGTTCCACCTTTCCTCCAGGGAGTTCAAGGCATCCTGCATGTTTTTCTCCTTCCAGGCCTGGGAGGTGGGTTAGGCTGAGAGTCCGTGATTGCATGAGCTTCGCTGCTGAGTTGGGAGTTGAATCTTTTCTGTGTTCCAATAAATAAGTGCTAGAAAATGTAGATGAGAAAAGAAAGGTAAGTTGCCTTCAGTCCCCAGAAACAAGTGCTGCCTTTGTATATGGTACAAACCAAATCAGTTAATTAGGAAGGACAGAATCTGTCAATTTCATGTTCTCTCAATTTTACAATCTTAAGTTCAGTGTTCCACCTTTCCACATCAGTTTGCAATTCTTCCCTCCGACAGGTCCTTGTGAAAATTCGTCAGCGTTTGATTAAGAATTTCTCCTAATACACACATTTTTTGTGTGATTTTGCCTAATATACACATATATTTTTTTGCAATATCCCCTAAAATAATTTGGGTTTTGTACATTATGTATGTGTTTATATGCACACTTTACCCTAGCATAAGCATTTTTATGCTCATTTAGAGGACTGCCTTGCAAAATTCAGAGATGTGCAAATCTGAGAGATGACTGCATCTTGGTTTGTTTCGGAAGGTGCAAATCGCTTCGGTTTGCTTTTCAATGCAAACTGAAATCCTCTCCCATTCCTACAGTGAGCACAAGCAACCATGGCAAAGATCACTGGTTTTACGGCAGGCTTGAGGCGTCCCAGGACTGCCTTCGTAGAAATTAACTTACTCACCATCTACGATATGCATCTGCCCTTTTGCACAGAGCTGCTTTCACCTGCCATGCCTCATATTGCTGGATCCCTACCAAGTACCATAATTGTTAATCCAGCTCTGCCCTCCCCAGTCCGTTTAATTTATGGTGTAGCCTTTAAAACCTCCAAAATTCATTTGAAGGACTCACTGAGTTATTAGTTCCTCTCCCCTTCTCCTCCCCTTCCACTGGCAGGTAATCAAGCCTTCACCACTGAGTCATTGCAAGCACCTACATATATTAACTTCAGAAATTATCTGGCTAATAAGACACCCTCTCCCTTTCTCCTTTTCCTTTTAATTTCTCTCTCTTTTTTTGTAAGAGGAGGAAACGTATGGGGCATTGGCTGAGCTTAAAACATTTGCGCATAACTCCTGGCTTTTGCTCAGGTACGGCTTTTGCAAGGGGTTTAATAGGTCAGATAGGCTCAATAGCTTCAGCCTCCGTTGCCCACCCGACTTTAACAAAGCCCTTCCCTGTGTTTGTACAGCTGTGCTTATAGTGGTGGGAGTTCCACCGATCTCGCATGCTTTCAGTCCCTCTGCCTCCCCTCTGCTGCTTACCAGCGCACCGGCGTGCACAGATCTGAAACTATAGAAAAGCTGTCTGACTAGCAGGTTAAAAGGCCCGAGAATCCAAACCCTGTTTATTTTCTTTCCTCGATTTCCTGCTGCTACAGTAAGTAAATGACATTTTTCGCCTTTTCTACTGATTTTGCAATTCCACTGTCCGGATGAGAATGGAAGAAGTCATCCGTTTCAGCATCTTTTCTAGGACTTCAAGTAACCTCCGCTGTTTATGTTCAGCTCTAGGTTTTCTGGTTTTTTGCTCTAGGATTTTCTGATTTTCTTTTTATTTCACAAGTGGGGAGAGGGAAGAGACTGGCCATCGACGCAGGTAGATCTACTGTGACTTCACACAGAGGGAGAGAGGTTCTTTTGAATTAATATGAAAGCCAAGAAGACCAATAAATACATGTTACTCAGTGGCAGAATAGCAGCTCATATTCCTTTTGAATCACTGCCATGAATTACAAAGCTTAACATCTGGGGAGGCATTGCATTTGAAATTTTATGGAATGAAGGAATCAAGACACACAGCTTTAAAGTGCACACACCAATTCCAGACGATCTTTTATTCATTTTCCTCCCCATTTTTTCAAATGGTGAAAGAAACTCCCCCCCTTGCAACATTATTAATCTGTTAAACTAGCAAAGGCTAGGCATATTAGTATTAAAATTAATTTGGCATAGTGAGTGATTTCAGAAGAGGTCTTATTTACCTTTCATGCAGTATCCTCAGAGGCAGAACTCTGTTTCTTAAAAGGAAAATCAGAAAAACATTCATCACAGTGATCTGAAATGTTATAGTTTTCAAATAAGGGTATCATTAATTAACTGTTTGCAGGCTATTCTAATTAGAAAACTGATCGACTGGGAACTTAATGATGACTTTCCCCCCATTTATGAGCATTTCCCTTGGTATTTATATAATGCCTCCAGAACTGTCATGAAAAGCCATTCCAATGGCAATATGCATATGGCAAAACCACATCACCAATGTGTGCCAGAGGTTCTTCCTGGCCTATCATCAAAACAGAAAATGGCCACCCAAAACTCACCACTGAATAATAAAGTTTTGTAACTTATCCTAAGTATCTTGCACCGAGGAAGAAATTTGGATTTTCAAATGAGCTTTCAGAAATATGAATGGCTTATAACTTCTGAAATTGTTCTCTGAAAGTAGTGTCCAAAATGGAAATCTCATTGCAACAAGATCTGTGGACTCCAAAGGCCATCTTAGTACACAGGTGAGAGCTATGATGTAATATCATCATTTCTGATCCTATCAGTGTGTGGCAGCTTTAGATTTCAGTCCATCTGTGCTGATTTCCAGTTGTGCTAAAACTGCACTGCTATGTTTGACACATGTAATGCCAAATGTATGAGAAGAATTCAGTAGTCTGATTCATTCATGGTTTCCGGTTATGAGAATGAGCTATGGCAGGTCTCAGACTTCCATTCTTCCCCTGCCCCATACACATCAGAGGATGAGATCAGACACTTTTGATTCTGAATTTTAACAAACCCCAGTTCACCATAGCACCCAAACTGGGGGTGGTTTTTTTTAAAAAAACAGTGGGAAACAATTACCTAGATGGGTGATGGACTCTCCCTTGTTGGAGTTCTTCAAGCAGAGTCAGTACAAAATTTGTTGGGGACACTCTAGCACTGGATTTCCAGCGTCAAACATCAGGTTGGACTAGATGGCCCTCCAGCTCTATGATTCTATGAACTTCATAGGCGTGTAATGCTTGATTCTACTTATAGGTGTCACTGTTGAGCGTGAGAGTTGTAATTGGGAAGAAGTTTCCTCTAGATCAGGGTTGGGAAACCTGTGGACCTCTGCATGTTGCTGGACTACAACTCCCATCAGTCCTGATCATTGACCAGAGGATGGTTGTGGCTGATAGGAATTGGTGCTCAAAAACATCTGGAGGATCACAGGTTCCTCAACCCTGCTCTACTCTTTAATCTTTTTAGTCTGCTTCCTGTTTCAGCTGCAGATTGTTCTGCATTTTTGTTGATTTTTGATATTGTATTTATATGTTGCATGAATAGTGTCCCCCACCACCACCTTTGTATACCACGTTGGAATGCTTTTGATGAAGGACAGTGAATAAATAAAAAGATAAAGATAAAAAAGATAAATGAATAGATACTGTGTGTTTCCGGAAGCATCTACAAAAGCAAACAACAACAACAGCAACAATGCAAGCAATATGAGAAGAAGTGTAGCTAGGGTAAGATACAAATGTTTCCTGGAGGTATGGAGAAAATTTTATTTTTTTCAATTGTAGATAAGGAAGAATGATGATGATTTGCTGATATGAAACAGCCTAAAGAGAAGGCTATGAATAGTGGAAGCTTGAGGGGCAGCCCTACTACAACCCACACATTAAATGACATTTGGAAAAAGATCTGTAGGTATATTGAATAGAATCTTCTCCCCCTTTCAGTTTTCCATGTATTTGGTTTATGTCGTACCGAAGCCCTGAAATAAGACATGGGTATAATACAAATTCCTCTGGTGTGACAGAAGATGCCGCCTCCTATGTTAATCAAAACAATACAGGCACATTGAGTTGCATGAACAGTAGTAATCTCGCTAAAAGGAAAGATTATGGCAAAGGCCTGGCTTTGAAGTGGGCATGGAATGGGAGAAAGAGCAAATGCCGGCAGAACTAAACAAACATGCGAGAGGGGGAAGAAACATTAAAGGGCTCTTTGTTCAAGACACAAAAGTTAAGTACCCAAGGTTAAAAAAACCAAAACACCCTCCTCCCCTTATTCTTCACAAAGCTCAGGCGAAGACACTTTCTGAGATCTGCTACTGCAGAACCTAGAGGCCCTTTGATGGAATTCTAAACTTTACGCACGAGCAACATCACGCAAAAGAATCTATGTCACCAAACGGAAAAGGAAAGAGGGGAGCAGTCGAGAGAAGCAATATATGTGTAGGCAAGACTAGTAAGTAGGGCTCTGTGTTTGTTTCAGGATGAACGAAAAAGGCAACGAACAGGGCAGCTTTTTGTTTTTTAAAAAAGCGATCATCGCGAGTTGAACACCAGAGACGGAAATAGCTCTCAAGCAGGGAAGTGCTCATTCAGTATTACAGTGGTACCTCGGGTTAAGAACTTAATTCGTTCCGGAGGTCCGTTCTTAACCTGAAACTGTTCTTAACCTGAGGTACCACTTTAGCTAATGGGGCCTCCCGCTGCCGCTGCACCACTGCCGTGCGCTTTCTGTTCTCATCCTGAAGCAAAGTTCTTAACCCGAGGTACTATTTCTGGGTTAGCGGAGTCTGTAACCTGAAGCGTCTGTAACCTGAAGTGTCTGTAATCCAAGGTACCACTGTATCAATCCTGCTTTCTTTCAGTGGTGGCACATCTTGGTCTTTTAGATTTCAGTGGCGCCCTATATGAGGCTCAAATTCAGCACCCCTGCCTTGCATTCTGCTCAATTCACTACATCATAGTTTTGGTGCCCTGCAGCGCCCCCTAGGCTTGGCACCCCGTGTGTAGGAACTGGTTGCATTGCACTAAATCCACCTCTGCTTTGGGGGAGGTTTGGATTCTTTCATCAAGGTGGGACATGTTTCAGGTGGGATTAGTTAAATTCGTCACCTAGCAGAAGTAATAGAAAAGAAAGAAGTTCGTTTAAACTAACTTGCATTCAACTCCTAACGCTCTCTGTCTCCATACTGAGTCACTTCCTAGTAGCTGTTTCCCTTAATTCTGTCTGTAAAAACTTCTGTCCCTGAGTGCAGTCCTAACTCTCTTATTTACGGTGCACGACTTGGTCTGATAAGGTGGGAAGTGGAGCAGCAGGGAGAAAAGAAAAAGGAAGCAAAAGGAACAGGTCTCAGTCCAGTCCATGTATAATATCTGGTGGATGAGTACAAGAGGTTAGGGTCTTCTTGGTAGTAATGCCACAGTTGTAGAACTCCCTTCTGATGCAGATTTACCAGGCTCCCTCTGTTTCCATCTTTCAATACATGATAATTATTTTCCTAAAAATCAGGCTCCTCTGGTCACACCAGAATCCTGATCGCATAAAGTCACAATGCACTAAGGGTAGAAGAATCCATTGCTTTCAGTTTCTCGAACTCCAGTTTTAGGTTCCATTTGCCATATTACCACATCAGTATGTGATTTGTGGCCACACAGAGAAATAAAGAGGCAAGACACAAAGGGTTGGATGAACTGGGCCACATTTATTTATTGAAATAGCTATATCCCAAACAGATCAGCATAGGAGGTGCTCCAAATGAATTACTTCCCAACCAGCACCAACCAAATCCCAGTATGATATTTACAAATGCACCCACCAATTATCTGTACTTTAATTTCACAAATACATATGTAGAGGGAAGGAGGAGACCCCCCCTCCTCCAAGCCCTGTGTCCAGTGTACAAATGGGCTTGGGGCAGATGTCAACCAATTCTCTCACTTTCTGCTGGACTTTGCAGACAGGAGAATGAGGTAAGAATCCTCCTCCCAGCTTTCAGATGCCTTTAAATTGCGGCGCATAGTTTAACCACTCACTTCACCCTGTGCTTGGGAGAAGAGAATGGGGTTCTGATCGCTCTGCAGATCTCACTGCAAAGTGAGAGAAAGGGATGGACAAATATGCAAATCTCTGTTTCTCATTTTTCCAATTTTAAGTTCAGTTCTCTATGTTTTCACATCGTTTTGCAGTTTCAATTTTTTTTATTCCTCATGAAAATTTATCAACATTTTAGTGTGTATTTGTTTTAATACACACATTTTACATGCATTTTTGTGTGTTGTAGTCATGAATATATACATACTTTAATGTATGCATTTTTGTACCTATATTGCAAAATGCAGAGAAGCATGAATTGTGAAGAATGGCTGTGTTTCACTTTGCACCTTGTTTCAGAAAGTGTGAATTAGATGGGTTTGCCTTTCAATGAAAACTGAATCAAATTTCTTTGCCGTCTCTAGTGAAAGAATAACTTGAGACTGACAAAGTGTTCACCCACCTTCAAAGAAGGAAGGGAGCCAGGCATTTGAAAGGAGCAATTATATGATATGGTGACCATCTTCAGAAGTAAAGATCTTTCATGTGTTTTACTCTGGGGCATCGTGAAAACAACTTTCTCAGAGGGATGCAGTTTCAAAAAAGCATTTTGTCTCACATTTTGTCAGGGAGACGAGAGGTCAAGAGCGACCACAAATAAGGCAAATTTGAATATGTGGATCCCTGAGATTAACCCAAAGTCTTAATAGAAATCACAGGTTTACTTTTGATGAGGCAATTAAGTTAAGAGAGAGAGGTGTTACCATGTTGTATTCTGGTACAGGGTTTCTAGTACAGTGGTACCCCTGGTTAAGAACCTAATTCGTTCCGGAGGTCCGTTCTTAACCTGAAACCATTCTTAACCTGAGGTACCACTTTAGCTAATGGGGCCTCCCGCTGCCGCCGCGCCGCCGCCACACAATTTCTGTTCTTATCCTGAAGTAAAGTTCTTAACCCGAGGCACTACTTCCGGGTTAGCAGAGTCTGTAACCTGAAGTGTTTGTAACCCAAAGCGTTTGTAACCCAAGGTACCACTGTACTGAGGACAGCAAGGGTAAATGAGCAACCAAGATAACTACTTCCTCATAATAAATTTATCCTTCTCACAGACAAAACTATGCACAATATATGTTCACCTTCTTCATCATAATTGCAATTAATCTCACACTTCCTTTACAGACACATAACTCACTGCAATCTGAATTGGGGCATGTCAGCACTTAATATTTTCCATGAACATCGCATCTGGAGATGTTCAGAAGTTAACCACATAACTGAGGGCAACCCTTAATCATTCTGCAACTGCTTGAAGGAAGTGGTAATACATCATAGCATCTTTTTTTGCCTCTATAGCACTCTTTCATACACATTGCAGCAATGTCACTGTTTAATAGCTAGTTGTAATTCTTTGAGCCTGTGATAGGGAAAGGGAGGAGATGATTTCCATCAGCCATCTGAAGCAGAACCTCCAAGTGGAACTGGCTCTGTCATGGCTTGCTCCAAATAATTCTCAGAGCTGTAGTTTGTTAAGGGTGCTGAGAGTTGTTAGGCGGTCTCTATTCCCCTCACAGAGCTACAATTCTCAAGAGTTCCCTGTGAAGAGGCATTGACTGTTAAACCATGCTGGAAACTAGCTCTGAGAGGGGAAAAGAGGCCCCCTAACAACTCTGAACACCCTACATGAACCACTGTTCCCAGAATTATTTGGGGAAGCTATGGATGTTGAAAGTGGTATCATAGTGCTTTAAATGTGTGGCATGAATGTGGTCTCACTGTGGGTAGCTCTGTGGTCTAAACCACCAAGCCTTTTGGGCTTGCCGATCATAAGGTTGGCAGTTCAAATCTGCACGATGGGGTGAGCTCTCATTGCTCTGTCCCAGCTCCTGCCAAATCATGATGTCATTAAGAGGAAATTTGTGATTTCCTTTCCAACATAGTATGCTAGTGAGTGTGTGGTCAATCTGCAGTATATCATAGCTTACTGAAAGAAGAGGTCTCAATTTACTGGGTGAGAAGAGTTGTAGGTGCTTTCAAGCTGAACACACCTTTCTGCTTCTATTTTTTTTTTCTATGGGGTTACATATCTGCAACCCTAGCATGACACTATGGTCTGGAGCACTGTCTTAATTACAGCAGTAGGTGTGGCCAATCATAAGTTGATATTGCAAAATCTACTTTCAGGACCAATCAAATGTGCCAACTGACAACCAGAGGCCAATGGAAATGCTTCACTATGGAGGTGGTTTTATATAGAGACAAGAGGCCCTACACTGCATCAGTCCATTCATTCATCTAGTGAAGCAATTCCCCAGGGTTCAAAACCTACCTGCAAATGATGGGGATTGAATCTGGGACCGTTTGCATGCCTAGGAGGTGCCCTTCCAAAGAGCCCTAAAAAAGTAGTTGTCTCTTTCCATGCTCCTTCCTCTGTCTCCTTCTGATTCTTGATTTCTGCTCTTGAACACGGTCCCTGTCTATTACGGACCATGCATCTTCTTCTGGCTTATTGGAATGGGTAGTCAGCATCCTAGATCCTGGTACCCAATCTTCTTGTGGTGTTCACTGACCCGTGAACCTAATTAAGCCCAGCACAGGTCTCAGTTTGACCTGCAAGGCTTTTGCCCACAAAGTACACCCACATGGCCTATACTTGATGTCACATGTGACATCAGCTGTGGAGCAGATATGAAGACAGCTATGAAGGAACAATTGGAAGCCTAAGGTGACTTTCCAATTCTTCCTTTGCAAACAGGGCTTCTTGTCAGCACCAATCAGCTGATCAGTGTTGGAAGGAAGTCTAGTGATGATGATGATGATGATGATGAAACAATTTTATTTATTTATGCATACATACATACATACCCCGCCCATCTAGCTGGGTTTCCCCAACCACTCTGGGCAGCTCCTAACAGAATATTCAAAACACGATAAAACATCAGACATTTAAAAACTTCCCTAAACAGGGCTGCCTTCAGATGTCTTCTAAAAGTCAGATAGTTATTTATTTCCTTGACATCGCAGGCGCCACTACCGAGAAGGCCCTCTGCCTGGTTCCCTGTAACCTCACTTCTCGCAGGGAGGGAACTGCCAGAAGGCCCTCGACGCTGGACCTGTGTCCTGGCAGAACGATGGGGGTGGAGACACTCCTTCGGGTATTCTGCTGGGTGTAGTATTCTGCTGGGTGCAGAACTTCAAAGACACTTAATGTAACCACTGAACAGCTGATTCCAATAGATTGTATGTAGGACCTAACAGGTATTAAGGGACTTGCCCTGGAATGGATTCTGTGTTTCCTGACCAATGAGGTAAAAATGAGTACTGATGAGGCATGGAGGATATGTCTCCACCTTTACTGAGAGTTTTGTGCAATCATAAAACATCTATATGAAGCTTCTGGGTGTGTCATGAATATACTAATGCCACCTGACCCAACACTACTATTTTCTTTCAGCTCACCCAGCAGCTGTTGCAAAGGGAACATGCTGGGAAGCAACTTGCAAAAATGGGCAGACTTTCAATTATCCTGATTTTGACATTACTTTGTTTAAATGCATGGAAATTAACGTTCCACAGCAACGTAGTTTCATGTGACCCTTGCGGCTCATATATATTTTTAAAAAGTTGCCAGCAAAATAATATCTTTGGATGCCGAAAGAATTCAGGGCGAATTAATTGTTTTGTCGCTTTTCACTGCCCTAGAATAAACAGTAGGTGAAATATTTCAAGGATGGTTTGTCATGGGAGTATTTATGTAGGTGTGCAGTTGGCTCTTGCATTGTTCCTTTCCTTTCACTCTGAAAGCATGACTGGCTTTTGCCGAAACCGTCTGTTTCCAGTCTTCACTTCTTTAATCATGGCAAATTCTAAAAATAACAACAAAAAAATGTCCCATTGAGTGATTTGTCTAAAACAAACCTCAACAATTATTTATTGAAATTGGCTTGATTACAGCAGAAGCAATAGATGTGTGCCAATATGCCCATTACAAGTTTTCCCTCTCTCAGATCTTTCCTAGGCTAAGAACTGAGTTCACTAAATAAGACTTCTTTGAAAATTAGCTATTATTTGGGGAAACAGAATGGCTCATATATTCAGCCTTTGTGCTCGGTTTGCATCCAGCTCAGATTGGTAACAACTGTAGGGACACTCTAGAACAGGGGTCGGCAAGGTTTACTTCTCCTGGGCCAGTTCACTCCAGCGGAGTGTTGAGAATTTCCATTCCACCTTAAGGAGCAGACATGGGATTGTTACATGTCACTTGTCTGTTTACATACCAGCACAGTCTGCTGGGAACTTCTATTATTGTGTGTATAGCTTTTGCTTTTCTCTCTCTCACCGAGAAGAGAGAGAGATGACGTTTCTTTGTCCTGATTTATGATTAATAAATCTGTAGTTGTAGTATGCCTCCACAAGCCTCACGCCTATTCTGTAGTTTGCTCTGCTGATATAGTGTGCCCTGGCTTTGAAGCCCGGGTCGCTGATTTACATCGGAGCAGAGGCTGATGGGTCTTTGCAGTGGAACAGCTAGAAGGAGACAACTCCTCTGTAGGCCAGATCACCCACCCACCCACAATTTTTGGCATCTGCGTCTGCACAGACACAATTTTTGGTGCTGCGGAAGCGAGTCCCCGTGCCGTGCTTCACTGGTTTAGCGCAGCAGATGGGGACTCACCGAGGGGGCGGCTTGGTTCAGGGGAGGCTTGTGGGCCGGTTAAACGACCCCCGTGGCCTGCTTGTGGCCCATGGGCCTTAGGTTTCTGACCCCTGCTCTAGAAGATTTCATTGCGTAGGGAATGTATAGTCGTTTCACAGTTGTTATGTGGTATCCTGCAAGATTAAATCACTTCCAATAGTTCCGATTCCACACACACACACACCATTTTGGTAGGCAGAAGCATCCCAAGCTGAAGTGGCTCCAATCATCAGGGATCTAAAAGATGATGGTGGATTCTGTCTTCTAACATCCCCTGCATAGAGACAAGATGGTCAGAAGGGATAAGTTCTGTGTGGAGTATGTTGGTGTTGTGGTCCCAAGGGATGAGGCCATGAACTCTGAGGAGGTGCTGGAATGGGAGAGGAATCCTCTTAGAAGCAACCTTGGGAAAGCCCACATCCCCAGAAGCCCCAGCGCATGAGAATCCCATTTCCCTGACCTGAGGAGGTTGAACTGCTGTACTCAGAATATGACATTTAGAAAGCTGGTGCAAGAATATGACATTTAGAAAGCTGGTGCAAGTTTTCATTTGCTTTTGGACTATTGTTATGTTAACTTTTCAAAAGTCTTAAATTATTGTTGTTAATTTTAATGAGTTTTTAAAAAAAAAATAAACTGCATTGAGGTTGTTTTTTTTAAAAAAACCAACACAACCAAGTGGTGTATAAATATTATGCAACAAACAAACAAGCAAGCAAGCAAACAAACAAACAAACAAACAAACAAACAGTACAATAATGCTTCTTCTAGAACTAAGTCTGTTTGCATTGCAGCTTCTGAGCCCTCAACTGATACCAAAGTTTTTCTATTCTCAGAATTTCTTCTGTTTTTGCAGATACGCTGACGGGTAGAAAAATATACCCAGGGACCTGACAAGAGAGTAGGATTGAAATGTGAGCCGTACCCTTCTCTCACAGCTTCAGCATGCAAAAATAAACAATGGAATGTATGCATTCATTACAGATTCATGTCAAGCCTCCCCCATTCTCTTTTTTTCTACTCTGTGCTTCAAAAAGCAACACGATTTGTCAGCCAAAGGCTCATCTCCACATGTTGATACCACCAACAATGCAAGTAAGCCATGTTCCAATAACCATTGAACTCAATGGGGCTCATTTCTGAGTAAATATATATGACTGCACTGCAGATTTCTTGGTAGAAACTGTTGGGTGAAATTCTTGAGCACAGAGTTCTTTTCAGCTGTCCCATCAAAGTTTTGGATTTGATGTAGAATCTACAGCTGACCTCTGGGGCAGTTGAAAGAGCCTCAAGGGACTCTTGCAGGTGCAAGGATGCTATAGGGGAGGGATAAGATGCAGGGAGACTGAGTCGTTTATCTTGTTTTCAAAGCTAGATTCCTTCATATAACTTGGACTAGGAAAAAAAGATGGCATCTCTTCAGATATCCTACTTAGACACCGTTCTTTACAGTAATGCTAAATTGAATCTTTTCTGTATTTCTGTTAAGTACTGGCATATTTATTTATAAGAACTTTCGTGTTATTGTTGCTTATTACTTACTGGTACATGTAGTTAAAAATAAGAATAAACTCAATCAAGGACAAACTTCTAGTGACATCTATTTACAAGCATGGAGTTAATGGCTTGGTTATGGTCATTTCACACACTTCTGCTGTCACAAAGAAAGCTTAATTCAGTTTTGGGGAAATGGCAATAAATTTCCCCGCTGCAAAGCAGGCAGTTTCACTTGGAAATGCTGCAACAAGGATTGGAAGAAATCTGCCAAAGTCCTCCCTCATAACTAGAAGAAAATGGTTTGACTACAGTATTAGAAAAATGGTACATGGTAGAAGATGCAAAGTTTGAGAGGGACAAAAAGTAAAACATCATATATGTGTTCTTCAACATAAGTTGATTGTAATAGAAAGAACTTCACAAATACATGCAGGGTAATTGTTCAGCCTGTTAACAAAAAGTGAGGTAATTAAAAAGGACTCCATACTTTGATGAAAAAGTTCAGAACAAAGTGATCTTTCTGATTTATTTATTTTTTGTCTGTGTGTAACTTTATGCCTACTCTCCATTTGTACCTTTTCTATTAACTGTGCCAAATCAACACTATCACAAATATGAGGCATTGTTCCAAATTAGCACAATTATGAGAAAGAAATATATTGGTATGTTTAGGAATCTGCATTTCATAGATTTCGCACTTCATTTCCACCCTTTTATCTATCACTACCTTCAAGCTTGTATTATAATTTGGGGCGGCGGGGGGGAATTACAGTTACATGAAAAGTTAAATGTAGTTAGGCTCTAAGCTATCTTTTATGGATAAAGCCTATCTCTGCAATCTGTGAGAGAAGACAAGTGTCTATGGCAATTCTAGGCAGATGACCACCAGTGGAACTATGCTGTTATTCCAGTCATCTCCCCCTATATTTCATTGACCTGGTTCTCACATAATACTAATAAACCATGGCTTGTTTGATCATCTGAACTCCGCCCAGTGGCATAAGTATGGCTTATTTACTGACAACAAACTATGATTTGAAGCCATGGCTTACAATTTGCTTACAAACCTTGGTTAAACTATGCCTTGGTGTAACGTGCAAACCTGGCGCCCATCTTTAGCCATGGTTTTGTTTGTTCGACCACCCTCCTCACAAATGCATGAGGCAAGAGCAGCTGCAAGACTTACCAAACTTTGAAGAAACAAACCATGCTTTTGTTTGATCATCTGTGGGAAAACTCATGATTTGTTAAAAGAAACCATGGCTGTGCAAACAAGACCACTGAATGCCCATCACATTAGAAGCACTCTTTGCAAGATACGTTGAAAATGGCAGTTGTGAGAATAGAAAGTTAAAAAAAAAATTCATGCAAATAATCTCCCCTTCTGTGGTATTGAAGGACCATTTTTCAAATGACAGACATGTGACAAAGGTGGTGGAAAGAAAGAGATACTTAAACTCCAGAGCTTGTGTTCAGAGTTAAATATTTCTTTCCCAATTATTCCAGGTAAGGTCTGCCTGTCTCTGTGTGCTCAAGTCCCAAATGGCCATTTGCTCTCACCAGCTGTTGTTAATGGCATTTCTTACCATTACAGCTCAGCCATAAGCTTGAACAACATGCTAACAACTTGCTAAGTTTTTCTAAGCATGGCTTTAAGGCCATGCCACAATTTGTGAATTTTGTATAGTGTTTTAAAGAAGAAAACCCAACCCATACAATGAATCATGTTGGTGTTTTTTTTAAAAAAGGTCTACGGCAACCTTTGTTTTTACTTCATTGCTAGTCAGTGGGAAACTTCAGATTTTGAGTTATTTGAATGAGTCAGCGTGTGCAAATGAGAAATGGACCTATTTCCCCCTCTCAAAGTCTTGACATCCTTACTGAGCCACCCTGGTCCCATTCCTTTGCAAGTTTCCATAGTGTGCAATGACCTTTCCCTGCAATGTCCGGAGAAAGCCAACGTCCCCTCTGCAAGCCAATCAGAGGGGCATGATCCTGCCTGTGTTTATATTTCATAAACTGGAGAGGGAACAATACCTCTGTTCAACACCAGCTGTGTAATTTTAGATAGCACTCAATATCCAATTGAGCGAGATTAATTCCAATCTGTCAGTGTTGTATGCTCTGCTCCACAGCAGAAAGTGTTGTTTTTGGAACCATATTGAGCAGCCATTGCCATTTTACTGTCTACTGACAGAAATTAATAGTGAAGGCCTTATAGAGCAATTTATCAACAGTCATTTGAATTCACACTTTCCCAAGTCTCATATCTCCAGACTAGGGAGCGCTTGCCTGCCTATTTATGTCAAAATGTCAGTGGATGGTAGAAATTGACCAGGGAAGACTCCTGGGAGTAACTGATCTTAGCGATGCAGAGTTTGGTTAAACTCCTGGAGGACTAGCTTTGAAAGGAGCTGAAAGGCCCCAGAGCAGGCCTCTGACTGATCACAGAAGATATGTAAACACAGATGCAGCCGGCAAAAGGAGTACCAAAGACATTGTAATTAGCACGTTGTGAGAAAAGTGCCAGGACAGGCTTTTGGAAGTAAACAGTCTCTCTTAAAACTAAACTATACAATACAAGGGGCAAAATGAGGGGAAAACAAGAGGGGAAGTTCACTTTAAGTCTTGCAAAAATGTGCATTCCAGCATGGAGAAGAAAGGGACTATTGGTCATCAAATTCATTTTCTACCGCATTGTCTATAAATTATTATTTACTTCAAGATTTCCATCCCATTCTTGAGCCAGAAAAGCTCCCAGAGTGGCTTACAAAAGGCAGCAGGATAGTCGCTGCACTAAAAAGCATGACACACAAGGAAGAAAGGATGTGAAAGGAGAAGGGAAAGGCAAGCTCAGGCAACAGTTCTTCAAGTTACAACTGATAAAAGGCCCCGCTGGAACAGAAATGACTCAGGCAGTCTGATGGAATGGTTGCCACTCAGTGAGAGGGGGCAACTCTGTTCTTCAACCTGATGGAACGGCGATTGCTAAGTGAAAGGAAGAAAGCCTACGAAGATACTACAAATGACCCTTGTAGTGAATCAATTTATCTCCCAGAGTCAGAAATGGATCCCATTGCCCATGATGACTCACCAGTCCCTGCCTCCTAGTATCAAGCCCAAATAATAACATAGCACAAGACACATATGCCATGTGTGTGGTTTCATAAAGAGTGAAGAGGTTGGTGGGGCTGTTTACAAATGGTGGAATTATCCTGAAGACAGAAGAGATTGCTTGAACCAATCCCTGATTATTCTTTTCAGTACAAAAGTTGGGCTGATTTAAGTGATCATTTCAGACCAATGAGATGAGCTATGTAACATCTGTTTGGCCTTTTATTTCTACAGTCTTGGCCTGGCAATCCTCCTCCCCTTTCCTCCCCACTTCACAGCACAATCCAATGCATGTTTATTCATGGGCAACCTACATGTGATGTTATTCACATGGTGTGACCTGACGTGCATGATTTTAAACAAAAATTGCTGCAGCAGCAAGGGAAGCAGGATCTGAACTGTGATAGGGGCAAAGGGTTAAATCTACCCAGCCACCCTGCGCCACAGCCCCAATTCACCATGTGTAGGAAGTTTAGGTAAACAAACAAACTCAGGCACCCCCAGGCAAAACCAATATTAGAATTAACTAGTTCAGTTGAAAGGGGTGGGGGGAATTGCTGTACTACATCTGAAAGGAGTTTCTATAGTTGCTGACTGAACTAAAGGTGAATTAAGTTCACTTTGGGGTAGAGCTGTGAATGATTTCTGATTCATCTTCACATTCATTACTTCCCCCAAAGCAGGACTGAACTCTAAGCTTTCATGATTATTATTTTTAAAGTAAGTCAATGGGGCACCTTTAAAGTTAGAAAGCAAAAGGTGGAGGCAATATTACAAAATGGAATACAAATTTAATAAATGGATAAAATACGCCCCCAATGGTCTACCTGCTTGTTTTCTAAGAATACAGCACTTACCATTTACGCAACAGGTCTAGATATTGTACAAAAGTTGACATTTAAAATAAAAATAAAAATAAAAGTACTCGTTCCAATACCCAAAGCTGAACACTGCTCAGTAAAATATAATAAAAACTGCAGTGAGTTTTATAGGCACATATGGGGTGGTGAGTTAAATAACAGTAATACACCGACGCAAAAGCCATAGAAGTTTTATCTTGAGACAAACGTATTCATATTGCTTATTTCATGATCAAGTGCCTCTTTTTTCCAGGAGAAAGATTTTTACAGCCATGTGGAAACTTTTAAAGTACATTTTCCAGTAGCAAGCTTTATTTTCAGACATTTATCTTGTGCTACTTCCTTTCTTTGAATGTAACTTTTGATGCTGTTTGTGTGAGGGATAATAGCAAACTGACTGGAAGGAACTCAGATAGAAGGCAGGGGAACGTGGAGAGGCTGGAAAGGACCTGCTGCTTTGTGTGACAGATATATTTCTAGTTCCTTCTTGCAAGACATTGAAGTTTATAGGCTAAAATTAGTTTGGTCTTCACTTCCTGGCAATTCCTACCACAAACTGCATTTTCAGATCTCCACCATAGCACCAAAAGTGTGTGTGGGGGGGGGGGTGTACAGTATAATACAGTGGTACCTTAGGTTACAGACGCTTCAGGTTACAGACTCCGCTAACCCAGAAATAGTACCTCGGGTTAAGAACTTTGCTTCAGGATGAGAACATAAATCACGCGGTGGCAGTGGGAGGCCGCATTAGCTAAAGTGGTACCTCAGGTTAAGAACAGTTTCAGGTTAAGAACGGACCTCCAGAACGAATTAAGTTCTTAACCCAAGGTACCACTGTATATAGATCAAAAAATCACTTCTTCTTTCCACACACCCTCCCCTGAGAAATTCATTCAAAAGTATTAGACAAATTCACAGAGGATAAGCCAATAGATTACTAGTCATGGATACTCGTCATGATAACTAAATTACCTCCATTATTAAGCGCACACCAGTTGCTGGGAATACTCAGCGAGACAGGCATTCGTGTTGGTATTTTTCCCATAGGCACCTGCTTGATGACAGTGACAACAGAATTCTGGATCAGATAGACCAATGGTCTGATCCACCAAGTTCTTCTTGTGCAGGGATTGGGCCAATGGGCCCAACACCTGGAATGTTGACAAAGTGCTGTGTGCATCTGTCACAAAATGGCTGCAGTGGGGATGCAACATAGCACAAAATGGCTGCTGTGGCAGAATGTAGGAGAGAAGGGTCAAAACAAATACAATACCTTATTACGCAGATGCAATAGTTACAAGTTACAAGACACTGAGCCAGCCTGCCTGTGTTTGCTACCTATGCTAGCCGACCTCATCAGCTGTATTGTCCGTGACATTCCAGGGACCTTTCCTTAACCACATTTGAGGACTGTGTAATATATGAACACAAACAAGAAATTATTAAGAAAGGAAGAAATATATCTGAATTGGATTTAATTAAATAGGTTATATACCTTGTTTAAGGATTGTATCTGGTGTACATCCTGGACTTGATTCGTACGTTAGGAAGTAACTAGTACTGTAAAGAAATTTGTTACAAACATTACCATTTAGCCTGTTGCGCTCTATATGTTGTAACTGTAGGAGAGGAGGAGCCAATGTAAATAGGACTGAGCAGGTACAGTTACTCATGCCTTGTGGATTTTTGAGGGAATGTTTTACTGAGATTTTCATGTGCCACAGGAAGTACCAGCAGACACACTAATATCCATGAGCACTGTTGACAACCCTGATAATCTTGCGCTTTAGGTCAGAACTAGGCTAGCCCTTGTGAAAGGACAGGAATGGGTTTGATATTTTGTTATGGTGGTTGTATTTTGACTGCCAGACGGGGGAGAGGCATTTGTTGGATTTTCTACCTGGGGTGCCAAAATAACCTGGACACTCAACTTGGATGGGAACTTTGTCTCAGGCAGCAAAAAGTCTTGGTCCAGCCCTGGATGAAAGGGGTGTGTGTGTGTGTGTGTGTGTGTGTGTGTGTGTGTAATCTCCAAGTAAATAAATACTTCCAGAATTAAACTTTTGCTTAAGGACAGACTGCAATCCTAAGCATTAAGCTTCCTTTGAAATCATAGATGTTGCCATAACTGAAAACCACGAGGTCCCAGATTGCCTGCTTTGTTGTTCATTTGAGTCTCCTTTTCTCTGCTGAATGAGGAAAATGGCCAAAAGTAATGTCTGGACTATATCCTTTACTTGGATATATTCACCCTTAAAATCAGTGGAACAATTTCTACGAACAAGGACTGAAGTGCAAACGGATTAATTTACTGGAAGAACTGTGCAGATTGTACAGGTGAATGCAGTAATGTTTACTTAAATCTCTTGGTAGACCTAAAAATAATATGCTCAAAATGGAGACGGGGAGTTCAAGCCTTTGTAATCACTTAAGCATGCAAGTCATATTGTTACGCAAATCCTAGGTAAGAACCCTCGTCGAAAAATACAAAATTTAACAGCTCTGTGACACTTTCTCACCTTTTAATGCTGCTTTGGTACTTCTTGTAATTTACTATGGAGCGAGTAGTGCTGTAGACCAAACCAGTGAAGTAAAGGCACAAATGAGTTTCAAATTAAAGCCAGCCATTTTTGCATTGTGCCTAGAGGGCAATGGAAATAGTTCAGCACCAGAATTGTTTGCTTTTGGTAGTTCACGCTTGTCACAAGGTGAGCTTCTTGCTACATCTAGTGAAAAAAAGGGTACTCTCCAATGTTTTCCTTATGCATGAACAGGGCTGCTATTGCTTTTCATCAAGTACAGTTGCAGTTCCTGAAAAATGCTTATAGGCACAGCTCTGCACCACCAACTCATGCTAAAGAAAGATCTAATAAGATCAATACATTATACTTATCCCATCCTCCTCCCTTTCTTATATTGAAAACTACACCCAGCAATTTTCTGAAGACTATGGCTTTTTCAGAATTTCTGCTCCACTATCATCTTTGGTCACACCCATTTTTGTAGTCCCCTCTTGGCAAAATATATTTCACCAGACAGAAGCATAAGACAAGGGGAATTTGATATTATGACTCTATCGTGCTTTCAGCTCTCTTAAAAACTATTGCCTGTTTCCAGCTTTGGTCAGCATTGATCCAACTCTCAGTGGACAAAATGATTTAGCTAGCTAGCACAAGACTCTATAATTTGGTATTCCAGAATTAAAAGAAATGTCTAAGAAAGATACATTATTTTATTACCCACTTACGCTTCCATCTTGTAGAGAACTATGAAAATCTGGATGATCTCTATTAACTGTTTTTGAGCAGTTGATAACCTTCCAACAACCACAGGTCAATGAGTTCTATAATGGTAAATGGAGGGGGGTGTCATTTACCATAATAATAATAATAATAATAATAATAATAATAATAATAAATTTTATTTATATCCCGCCCTCCCCAGCCGAAGCCGGGCTCAGGGCGGCTAACAACAATCAAATAATCAAAAAATCAAATAATCACACAATCTAAAAATATTTCATTATAAATTAATTAAATCAAATTGATGGCAACCAATTAAGCAAAGTTCTGTGCAGGTTGCCAGAGGAGGGAGTCAGGCTGCGCCCTGATCAAAGGCCTGGCGGAACAACTCTGTCTTGCAGGCCCTGCGGAAAGATGTCAAGTCCCGCAGGGCCCTAGTCTCTTGTGACAGAGCATTCCACCAGATTGGAGCCACAGCCGAGAAGGCCCTGGCTCTAGTTGAGGCCAGCCTAACCTCTCTGAGGCCTGGGACCTTGAGGATGTTATTATTTGCAGACCGTAGGTTTCTCTGTGGGGCATACCAGGAGAGGCGGTCCCGTAGGTACGAGGGTCCTAGGCCGTATAGGGCTTTAAAGCTCATTGACTATATATATATATATATATATATATATATATATATATATATTGACTATATATATTGACTATATATATATATTCATTCATTGGTTTTCAACATGCTTGTTTCTATTGCAGACACTCTGCAGTAAACCTATGATGTATCAGGAAGTGCCTTTTTCGTTTCACTTTTTCTGAGTTGACTTGAAGCAGCACACTTAGGGTTTAGTTTGCTTTAACTCACAACTAAACTGATTTTTCCCTGAAAATTTTCTCCTGCCTAAAAATTCTCTGCTTGGTGAACTTTTCACCCTAACTAGGAATGAAAATAAATCTCAAAACACTGTAGTACTTTATAGACAAGAGTTTCCATTTTGCAACCCGCTCTGCTCAGTTATTGATTTGGCATCCGATGGTTGCTACTGGTTTCAAGAAGTAGAAAGAGAATGATGGGCTCGTTAAATCAAACTTTATTAACACACCAGAGGAATCTCCTTTTTGGGTGGAGTTCCAAAGAATTGTGTGACAACCATTATACTATAACTTTACATCCCATGCCTGACTAAGAAGGGTATTGTATAACTTGCTTCTGTGTTCTGCATTATTTGACCAAGGGAGCAATAAATAATCCATTTAATACTAGTCTAGCCCATCTGAAGCCAATAGGCAAAGTTCTTCACACTATACATCCAAAACTGTAAAAGATCCATATTCTGTCCCCAAAAAGAAATGTTTTGTGTTCAAAATCAACTATGTAAACCCACAGAAGTCATGTGCAGATTTTACATAGATGTATCAGTTAGTACTCTCTACTTTGAGCCTTAACTTTGGAAAGGAATAGTGTGGCGATACAAGGAGAGAGCATTATTAACTTACAGTGCAATCCTAGATATGACTCTAATCAGAAGCGAGCCCGACTGAGTTCAATGGGACTTTTCTCCAGAGAAGTGTGCATAGGATTGCAGCCTTGCAGCCTATGTGTCTGTAGGCCAATATGAGTAACTTGTGGTGCTCAAGTCAATTCCACATTTTCTGTAGTCAGCACTGCCCCTGCCATTGGGCAGAGTAAGGTAACTGCCTCAGATGTTGGAGGACATGCCAATATTTGCCAGACACCCTGCCCTGTGCCACCTAAACTAGTCTCTCGCCCTCTGATACAGTGGAGGACACCACCAGAGTTCAAGTAACACCCGGCTGTCAGTCCAATAGGTGTTGCGTACATAAAGTGGAGTAGAGGCACCATCATGTCCTTTGCTTCAGGCAGCAAAATGTCTTGGGCCAGCCCTGTTGGCACTAATATGAAGCTAATTCCTCTCTCTCCCTCTCCCTCTCCCTGCTACTCTGTCTCTCTATCACACACACAAATTTTGTCCTAATAAGCAACCCAGTCAGATGGGCAGATGATGATGATTATGATGATGGCCCTATACTGATTTCTAGAAGAATAACTGTGTTAGTTTGTTGCAACAACAAGAACAAAAAGTCTTATAACACCTTCAAGACTATCTATCTATTGCGGCATATGCCTTCCTGGATCTGCCAAAGTGGACTGTGGTCCTTTAAAGATTATGCTGACACATGTTTGTCTTTAAAGTGGCACATGGCTCTTAGATTCTCTTACCCATACAATGAGTTAGACTGTTGGTCTATCTAAGCTAGCAATGTCTATTTTAACCTGTGATGGCTTTTCAGGCCTCCTGGAACCTATCCAGATATAGCAATGGTCTTCTAGCTGAAGCTGATCAGGACGGAAGCTGGACCGTTCCGCAGAGCATACAAGACATGTGCTCTATCACTGAGCCAGGGCTGAAATGGCCTCTTACTGCGCCACACTTACAGCATTCCCTAATGTTGTCAGTAGAGCTCATGAAGTTTGGATTCTCATTACAGTGCTGATTGAACAGATCACATCCAGATTGTCAATCCTGAGAGTAATCTGGGGGTTGGTGATACAGCAAATTGGCAAATGGTATTGGCCATGTTTGATCATGTGTGTGTGAGAGAGAGACTGCTTTGAATATATGGCAATGTAGCATATAAGTCAGAAGATTAGTCTGCCTATGATTTAGGAAAGGAAATTGCCTTCTGATATATTTTAAATAATATTTAGCCTGCATGAAAGGATTTTGTGCAGACGACTGACATTGCAAAGCACTAAATGGCTCACAGCACTGATCTGGTCCATATTTGCTCAGAAGCGAGTCCCAATAATTTCTGTGGGACACTTCCAAGTAACTATGAATAGAATTGGAGCTTTGATTAGTGAGTGCTGCCGATCCACTGCAGTTCACCTATATAGTAGTAGCTGCTATCAATATGCACTTGCAGTTCTGAATGAATTTATGAATGAAAGAAAAGACACCTGTTCCACTGTAAACGGTGAATGCCGTTTGGAAGCTGGCATGCTAAACATAAATATTAGCAACTTTTCTTTAAACAACCATACACACATTTAGCGGGTGTGGCTAAATTACCAAGAGCTCCCATTACAGTTTGTGGATACTGGCCATATTATTCAGCAATGACTGAACAAAGTAGAGCAGCTAGTAAAATCAGGTTAATGAACAGAACTGTATAGATAAAAAAAAAAAAATTGTCCAGTAGCACCTTAGAGACCAACTAAGTTTGTTCTGGGTATAAGCTTTCGTGTGCATGCACACTTCTTCAGATACACTGAAACAGAAGTCACCAGACCCTTATATACAGTGGGATGTCAGTTAGATGACAACTCCCACAATCTGTGATCACTGACCATGCTGGCTTGGGCTGATGGGAATTAGATGGGAATTGGAGTCCAACATTGGCTAGCCATGTTTTCTGAACAATGCCCACAATGTCAGACTTTTTTGCACATAGTGCTGACTAAGTGCATCATTCAATGCTAGAGATTTTGTGTTAACCAGTGTTTTGTAGTGATCAGAGTGGTGGCTTTGAAACAGAGAGTTCTGAGAAACAGAGAGTTCTGAGTTTAAGTTGCTGCTCAGCTGTGATGTTCACTGGCTGATCTCAGGGTGGACCCCATCTATCTCAGAATCACAGACTTGTAGAGTTGGAAGGGCCCACAAGGGTCATCTAGTTCAACCCCCTGCAATGCAGAAATCTTTCTCCCCACATTGGTGCTCAAACCCATGACCCCGAGGGTAAGAGTCTCATTCTCTACTGACTGAGCTATCCCTCTGGTTCATAGGAGAAAAGAAGGATTCCATGTGTGTTGTTCTCAGGGAAAAAGCAGCACATAAATGAAATTTCACTCGATCGTGCAATAAAGTTGTTGCTCAGTGATAAATCCTTCAGTTGTGTGCATTGTTACAGAGGCATTTGGTATCCAAAGTTATTATCACCCTGCCAAGACTTAAAAAATGGTCCTTGGCCAGCCAGGATGATAATATTTTATTGCCTGCTCTTCACCCTATAAGGTCTCAGGATGAGTCACAATATTAAAAACAGTATAAAGCAACTTACAATGGTGATCTTGGGTGGAAATTTTGCTACACAGACTTCCATGTTGCATAGATTCTTTTTTATTATTAAAAAAAAATCACTCCTCATTTTGGGTGGGTAACCCCGCTTCTTGTCATTCCAAGTTATCTTTGTTAGTTTCCACCAACCCACACACGGATGATACATTTTTTACATTATATTTTGAACATTCCTTATGTTCCCCGCTTCTTGTCATTCCAAGTTATCTTTGTTAGTTTCCACCAACCCACACACGGATGATACATTTTTTGCATTATATTTTGAACATTCCTTATCTGGGATATGCTTGCCAAGATTAGCCCTAAGGCATTATGGATGGGCAAGAAAGGAATAATGCCCAGGGCTGCATCTTCCATTTACCCTGCTTAAGTTTGTGTGAAATCCTTTGACGACATGGCACTGGGATTTGGATGTTTCCGTGTGTGCGTCTGTTTCTTTTTCCCCTGAAGGATCAAATAAAAGAAATAAATAAGCATGCAGTATCTGCTTCCCAGGTTATTCTGGTTTCAAAACCCTGCTGTCTCCTGCTGCCCTGGCTTTTCCTTTTGCTTTGGTGTAACTTCAGAGTGTACCGGCGGCTGACCTCTGTGCACTTGCTTCAAATGAGTGTAAATAGAAGATGATATTACTTGTCTGAATGAAGTGGACTATCCCATGGAGGAGAATAATAGCTGTCGCCTAGCACCAGGCCTCTTTCCCCCCTCTGAAAAAGCGAGGGAGAACTTAAAAGTCAAGGAGACCCAAAGACGAGGGTGAAAGTTGATTACTTTAAGGATTAAACTGTTACCCTGGTGAAGTCAGCAAATACTGTTTCTAAGCAGTGATTTCAGTGTCTCTTGAGCGCTATGAATCTCGGCTTGGTGATTAGGAATGCAATGTTTTAAAGATATAAATATCATTTTATGAGACCTTAAAAATGTTATTTGGTGTTTTGACTAAAAAAGAAAAAAAAATTACATTCGACAGCAACGTATGACACAAGGGAATTTCACGGTCATTTGTGTTTGAAGGCTATGTTAATGCAACATAAAATAATCCTTTTGAAATATAGTAAAACTCTCAATTTGTGGTGCAATATGAAGAGTGGCAGCACTTTTAATAAATATATTGGCACCATGCACTGATTTCTTCCCACTTCTGGTTAATTGAATTTCCATAAGCAGCGGTGACTGCGGAATATCAAGCCCTGCCGTTCTCGTTGGAATTTAGCTGCTTCTCGGTAAAGTTTTGGATTGTTATTTCATTAAGAAACGAGGTAGGTATTAAAGCTCAACCAGATGGTTTATATATTATAATAATCTTCTTCATAGAAATTCTCACAAAGAAAATAATTAAGCATAAACAGACTCTGATCCTCAAAAAAGCACCGTGTATTTTAACTTGAAATCCCGTAATGGTTATGACCTTTAACCCCAATGTAACCATTTCTATCCGGGCTACTCATGGAACGACACCAAATAATACAAGTGAATGCAAAGGTTAACAAAGTTAGTGGACCAAACAAACTTGATACTGAGAATGAACTTTCACATGCAGCAAGTAAACAAACATATCTATCCCAGGCCAATCTACACAGGAGGAGGTTGAGATACCAAAATATTAAATGTTATTAACTGCATAATCTCTATTTTTACAGATCAGTGTTTACTCAAAGAGCTAGTATCCTTTCAAACTGATAACATGTCATTTCTATAAAGAGTTCATGCACCAGGGGTGTTCCAAATGAGGTTGTTTTAGAGTTGCTTTTCCCCAAAGGCATTCCTAATGATGAGAGAAGCTGTTGTCTTCTAATAGACGAATAATATTTTTTAAAAAGGGAGAAGAAAAAACACACACATTCGCAATGGCAAAGCAGAATAGCAAGCTATATTCAACACCAGCTCGTTTTATTTTATTTTCAGAAAGCTGTGCAAGAAATCTGAGCTCCCCAACATTCTCAGGAGCTTGATTTCTTAAAAGGGAGTTATATTTTTGTTTTAATGTTTTCCATTTCTTCCAAGTAGCTTTACTACACCACTGATGCTCTTTTAGCATTAGGTAATGCTTTGCTAACCGAGTTCAGCAGTGCAAACCATTCCTATTTCTAAGTGCTACGCTTATTCCTCCGTAATGAAGCCAGCCACAGGGAGAAGAAAAGAAGCTCCAATTCTATTCAGATCAGATGAACTGTATTGAGCATCCATCCTGATCTGCTTGCACAAAGCTTGCAGAAAGGTTAGACAACGTCAGTTATTTATCGAGCATTCATTCTGATTAGTTTGCGGAGAGATTAGACGGCGTTGTGTTAAGTAATCGTTATTCTGCACTTTCTGGTGCATTTTGTCATCACTTTATCTTTTGGGCTGGGCAGTTAGGGGAAGGGGGTTACTGAACAAGAGCATTAATCAGTTGTCATTGCACAACCTGAATGTGCGGGTGTGTGTTTGACTATCATGTGGTCCTCTAGATGTTGTTGGGCTCCAATTCCCATCAGCCCCTGCCAGTCACAGTTAAGAGATGTGGATTCACAAAAGCTGGAAGCCACCAGGTTGGCTAACTGATCCTAACTGAATTGTACTCTAAGTATGAATATTGGCATAACCTAGTCACACTAGCAATACAGATCACAAGAGTTTAGATTTTTCAAAGTTTTTATATTTACAGGGAGAAAAATTCATCTCCACCCCTATATAAGCTAAACTTTGACAGCTGTGGAGGTCATTTCCTTAGCCCACAAGCTATTAAGGTAGACCAAAAAGAGTTCCTTATTCTACATGTTTCCTGATTTTAAACAGCATAAGATCTCTTTTCTTAAGCTCAGGATTCTTCTTTGAAGATCCAGAAGCTGTTACTCCTATTTGGGAGAAGGTTATTGAATAATTCCTGCCTGTTATGAAACTCAATATTCTCCAGATGGCTCTTTTATATACTATTTTAAAACAGGTTTAAAAATATCCTGTATTGTGATTGACTCAACAAGTCACAGCTGCTGTGTACAGTTTTCGAACGACTTCCATTTGGTATCCATTTTAAGATTAAAGCAATGAGGCAGGAATAAAGACACAGCTTTTTGAAATTCCAGTTCTGTGGTACTGTTCTGCTATTCATGCTAGAAGAATGGAAAGGAAGGAACAGTAATATGGATTATACCGGCTGCTGATTATTCCAGCCAGTCACGGTCAGGGGAACCCAAGATCCTCCAAATGTTGTTGGATTATGACTCCCATCGGCCCCAGCTAGCAAGCCCAATGGTCAGGGAAGACAGGGAAGATGGAAACTGTAGTCCCCCAACATCTAGAGCATGACAAGTTCACCTTCTTATCTATAAAATTCTATACAGTGTGAACCCAGCATATACTAAAGAACATCCCTGTAATGCGCTCTACGTGGGGCTACCTTTGAAGGTGACCTGGAAACTACAACTAATCCAGAACGCGGCAGCTAGACTGGTGACTGGGAATGGCTGCTGAGACCAGTCCTAAAGGATCTTCACTGTCTCCCAGTATGTTTCCGAGCACAATTCAAAGTGTTGGTGCTGACCTTTAAAGCCCTAAATGGCCTTGGCCCAGTATACCTGAAGGAGCATCTCCACCCCCATCATTCAGAGCTGAGGTCCAGCTCTGAGGGCCTTCTGGTAGTTCCCTCACTGTGAGAAGTGAGGTTACAGGGAACCAGGCAGAGGGCCTTCTCGGTAGTGGCACCCGCCCTGTGGAACGCCCTCACTTCAGATGTCATGGAAATAAACAACAATCTGACTTTTAGAAGATATCTGAAGGCAGCCCTGTTTAGGAAAGTTTTTAATGTTTGATGTTTTATCACATTATTATTATTATTATTATTATTATTATTATTATTATTATTTTGGTTGCTGCCCAGAGTGGCTGGGGAAACCCAGCCAGATGGGTGGGGTATAAATTACAAATTATTATTATTATTATTATTATTATTATTATTATTATTATTATCCCTGGATGCTCCAAGTGCTATCTATCTGTCTTCTCCATGACATGGATAATTTTATAAATGACTATTGAGTTACCTCTTACTTCCCATTTTTTCTGAACTAAAAAGTTCCCATTGCTGCAACCTTTATTCGCAGGGGAGTTGCTCCACACCCCCCCCCCCCAATCATTGTGGTTGTGCATTTCTGAACCTTTCCTAGCTCTCTAAATCTATGGATTTTACATTTAGATCTGTAAAATTCTGCTGCAGCAGACAGATGTGAATGATGCTGTTTTTGTTGGAAGTCGAACTACAGCAGAACAAACACAGCACTGCATGCGATGAATAATAAGATATGGAGATAACCTTTCTCTGTAGTCAGATTGTGACAATACCACTTGCTACTTGTGGGAAGTAGTCATGCCCTAGAAAAAGAGGGAGTGGGGTGGGAGAGCTGGAAAAAGAAAATTCACATCTGGCATTCCAGGTCGCCCCTTTGGTTTTAGATAGTACATGGGTAGACAAATCTAAAAAGGCCGGGATACAAATTTTAATGGCCCTCTAGCGGCTATAGTGGCTCATTTACCAGAAGTAATGTATTTAGTGTTAACTCTGGAAGTGCATACTCAATTCTGACCAAACTAAGCCTCCTAGAGCAAAATATACATCGGGAGGCTTAGTTTGGTCAGAATCAATAAATGAGCCACCATGGCTGCTAGAGGGCCATGAAATTTTGTGTCCGTGGCTTTTTAGACTCATTTACCCACATAACGGGACACGGGTGGTGCTGTGCTCTAAACCACTGAGCCTTGGGCTTGCCAATCAGAAGGTCGACGGTTCAAATCCCTGTGACGAGGTGAGCTCCCGTTGCTCGGTCCCTGCTCCTCCCAACCTAGCAGTTCAAAAGCATGTCAAAGTGCAAGTAGATAAATAGGTACCGCTCCGACGGAAAGGTAAACGGCGTTTCCATGCACTGCTCTGGTTTGCCAAAAGTGGCTTAATCATGCTGGCCACAAGACCCAGAAGCTGTCTGCGGACAAACGCAGGCTCCCTCAGCCAGTAAAGTGAGATGAGCTCTGCAACTCCAGAGTCGTCCATGACTGGACTTAACTGTCAGGGGTCCTTTACCTTTACCTTTTTACCCATGTACTATCTGAAATCAAATGGGCGCAATGGTTGCCAGATGTGAGATATATTGACATTCTTTTCAGCTCTCCTCTCCCACTGAGGGAAATGCCAGCACATCCAGTCATACTTGCTTTGTTAGGTCTGGTTAGAGCAAGGCGGGCTTGGGCTGGGGATATGGTGCCACAAATATACTTCCGTGCTTTGGTGCAGAGTAAGGGACATTTACATTCATCACAGCATTGAACTTTTACTCTGATGGGCTAAATAAAGTTATGGGCTTGTTTTCCTCCCTTTTTTTGTCTTAAACAAAGGAGCACTGTTCCTCACCCCCACCCCAATGCAACTGTTTTTATCTGCATTATAGTAATATTAAAATAGTCGCTCTACTGTGCTTGAAATGGGGCGAAAGCAGGACCACCTTAAAAGGTCTTGAATTATTGTATCAGTCATCAAGAGACATTATTTATTGCTGTACTTTTTCCTCCAACCAAATAGCTTGCCTGTGTTCCATAGTTTCAATTTAATATTGCTAATAGTTTTCTGAAAAACCTCCAGGATTAACAACGTATTTGAACACCTGCAAACTTCATTTGATGATGGGAATTGCAAATGCTGCAAATTTTAAAATATATTTAGCATATTTGCCGTTTAAATACTAACTCGCAGCTGCTTTAATGCTGTGGCTTAAGCACCTCGCCGTGTACATATTTTATACATCCCAAGGAATAGGTCTGATTGATTGCTCCTTCATGTCAACCGTTTTGATTTGCTGGAAGACACAACCAGAGTTATGGCGTCGCTCGGTGAATTTTGGGATCGCCGCGTAGCCAGCAAATGTTTTAGTAAGGAAGGGGGCCTGCATGTTTGACAGATTTCTCTGACTTAATTGAAGTCCCCCAAGAACGGGTGAGAGAATAAATTAATTAAGTTAGAGAAAGGAAGGGATAAATGGTTCATTAGCGTGCAGCATTTATCCCTATGGATTGCCCTATGGTTGACCTCAGGGGTCAATAAGGCATGGCTCATATACACAGCTGTGCACATGTGACATGCAGGTATTTCAGTATCTGCTGCCAAATCCTTGTGTGGATCATTCACAAATCTTGCAGAGGGACAGAAATCTCTCCAGTCACTGGCATCAATAACATTTTTCCACTGTGCTCAGCCATTGGCCCAGAGCCACTGCACACACCTCTTGGAAAATTCTATGGACCTCATTCTTCTCTCTCAGCCAGTGATACATCCACAGTTCTCCAGTGGCTTCAGCAATGTTACAGTCCAGCAGGCATAGCCTTTGAGGCCTTGAAAAACAATTTGACTTTGTCCTCTTAATGGTCTTTCCCACCCAGCTGAGCTCAGCCCTCTTTTGTCATCGATCTCCGCCTTGGTTTCCTCCTGACTCTCTCTAAGCAGTTCTGCTTCCCAAGTATTTATAGTGACTCCACATGGTTCTCAGAACCCAGATTCCTAGGAATGACCATCAAGTTGAGTCATGCACCTGAGCTGCAACTGAAGTCCAAGCATAGTTTAGTTTTATAAGCAAAACATGCACAACAATTGCTGCCTTAGGAACACAACGTAAGCTGCCCTGAATGGTCTACAAAATGGAGTGGTGAGACTGCTAACTGGAGCAGTCTACCACTATCAATTAACATCCACTGTTGAAAGTCCAGCCTGTTTGCTACCAGGCCAAATTTAATGTTATGCTGTTGACTTATTAGGCTCTGAACAACCTGGGATCTGGTTCACTGAAAGAAAGCTTTCACCTATATGATGATACCAGCTATTAAGATCTCAGGATGAGGACCCTTTTTTGTATTGCAAACCACTGAAGGACATCTGGCGTAACCAAGGGAGGGATTTTTGTGTGTCTGCAGAGCCATCTCCCCCTGAATGAAGGTTGAGTTTGCAGTAACTCCTGAAAATATATTTATTCTTCTAGACTTTATAGGTTATTGATACCAAGCCTTGAGAGACTGCCTGGCTGTTATGATTATTGTTGCCTCTGTGGTTCTTTAGGCATTTGAATACAAATTGCTGGGAATCACAAGAGGGGAGAGTGCTATAGTGCTCATGTTCTGGTCAAGGACATCTTGTCCACCACTATGAGGATGTTATACCAGCCTCCAGGTCCCCTGTGGCCTGATCCAGCAGGCCTCTTCTTCTGTTGTATCTTAGTCTGCTTATTTAATGTCTTTTTAAAAAGTTATCATAGACTGTTCTAAATTGCCTTGAGACTGGTATAATAGTTAAATAAAAAATATTAAATAACTCATGCATTTACGATGGGAGGAAGTCTCATTGATTTCAGTGGGTCTACTCTGACTAACCTCCCATTGTCTCTCATCCACTTTTAGGGATAGAAGGGTCTATCAATTTTGGTTCTCTCACCTTATTATTTTTTCCTATCTTAGATTCAGTTCAGTTCTCCATATTTCTGCAACAATCTGCAACGATATGAAAATTCTACAACATGAAAATTCTACAGCATTTTTGTGAAAATTTATCCAAATAAACACATTTTGTATGCCGTTATTAGCACTGTACACCTTTTCACAAGCAATGTCATCTAACATGATGCTTTTTTTACCACTAATATATCCATTTTTATGCACAATTTTTCCTAATACATGCATTTTTGTTAATATTGTTTGGTTGGCAAACTGCATTGCAAAATTCAGATAACGGCGAATTTGGAAGGATGGCTGTGCTTCATTTCTCATGTTGTTTTGGAAAATGCAAATATGAAAGATTTGACTTTAAATGTGAACGGAATACAATCTCTCCCCTGTTCACTTAATTTCAAAATTTAAAGAAAGGCTTGAAGCTGAACACTGTAGGGCATTCAGTATCTTGCTAGCTCATGATGGCCACACTTGTTTGCCTAGTCACTCATCTGCCCTATAATAGTTTAAGGAGAAAGAGGCAGGGATCAGACCCCTGGTTGGGCCGGATTAGAGAGCTCACTAGTAGTACTTTCCTATATACATAAGAATAGCCCTGCTGGATCAAGTCAATGAACCATCTAGTCCAGCATCCTGTTTTCACAGTGGCCAACCAGATACTTATTGGAAGCCCGGAAGCCCTCTTCCCACTGGTGGCTTTCAGAAGTAGTTTGCCTCCAACAGTGGCAGTTGGGGCTAGTAGTCATTGATAGCCTTGTGCTTCTTATCTCTCATGATCTCCACAATGTCCTCCTCCCTGCTCTCAGGAAATCCTTTAGCTCTCTAAAATGCCTCGGGCTTCAAAGTCAGAGAGAGCACAGAGATGGTTGTGATGGTTGATTATTTTATTAAAGCAGCACATCTCAGTTGAGAGCACTTACTTGTTGGTTACAAAAACAAATTCGACAAACTAGCAAAACACAGAACAAACAAGCATCAGTAGGCAGCTGAACCCACAGGCCAAGGAGAAAAGATGCATGATTGTATTCTCTCTTGGTTCTCACTAGGATAACAAAAAAAAGGCCTCTTGTGGACGAAAAACAGAAAACAAAACAAAGACAGGGCACTTGGAATTGTAATATATAATTGGAAAGGTCACAAATAATGATGAAAAAGTAATAGTGCTTAGTAACATATTGTACAATGTTCTAAAAATAATAATCAAATAACCTATACACAATAATGCTGATCATTTATACTCACTTTACAAAATGCTTATAAATTCACATGTTGGCTATAATTGTTTCACAGATAACATGATGCATTTCAATTAGGTCTTCATCACTAACCATTCAGGTACTGTGAAAGCAATGTAAACTCAATTCTCATACGAAAGGAAACATCACCGAGTCACTGTGCCTTTCCATGAAATCATATGTGAAAACCATTCCTGCAATTTTTAAAAATGTGCAGAAAACTCTCTCATTAGTTCAACAATGCGGGCTCAAAATGTAAACACTTCTCATGTCAGACTTCACGTGCACTCTAGAACAGCTCAGAGTATCTTTTTTATTCTGAAGTGAGTTGGGTGAGGACAGAGCAGCATGGACTTTTCAGTTGTGGCCCCTCAAATCTAGAATGATCTTCCACCATCAATTCATCAGGGTCCTTCTCTGCCAAATTTCTGAAAGACTTTGAAGATGCTGCTGTGTCTCGCCCCCTCCCCTTAAAGTAGTTTGCTGCTGCTGTGTTTAATCTCCCCACCCCCAATTGGTTTCTCTGCATGATTTTTAAGTTTTATTGGAATTTTATGTTTGTCAGATGCTGTGTGTGCTCTTGAGATTAAGGAATGGGGTATAAATATTTTACCTAAGTTAATGAAATCAACACACAACAGAGTTTGCAGCTCCACATTCTACACATTGATCCTACATGTGGAAGGGAAAATGTGGCGCTTCAGCTGACACAGAAAAACACACACACATACAGTTGATTATAGCCAAATTATAGCCAAATGATAATTTATATTATGAACAATTATTGTCTGAATCTAAAGCATTAGGTCTCTTTGATTTTTTTCAGGCCAAGGTGATTACTTGTAATTTTTGGTCACTAGTATAAAGGATTATATGCAAAGTGTTGTAGCTAAGTGGCATTGGTAGAACATTTGCTTTGGATGCCGAAAGATAAAAACATGAGAGCCCCATGTCTGAATCCCCGGGGAGCTGCTGTCAGTCAGTGTAGACAATATTGAGCTAGGTGGACGAATGATCTGAGTCAGTATTATGTGGGTTCCTATGTTGTTCCTAGTCAAGATTGTGCATTGAAGAATATACTGACAGCATTTGTCCTATTTGCCAGATCCTAGGTCCCTGAACATTTATATATGCTATATATGCATATATATATATATATATATATATATATGAAGGGATGCAGGTGGCGCTGTGGGTTAAACCACAGAGCCTAGGACTTGCCGATCTGAAGGTCGGCGGTTCGAATCCCCGCAACGGGGTGAGCTCCCGTTGCTAGGTCCCTGCTTCTGCCAACCTAGCAGTTCGAAAGCACGTCAAAGTGCAAGTAGATAAATAGGTACCGCTCTGGAGGGAAGGTAAACGGCGTTTCCGTGCTCTGCTCTGGTTTGCCAGAAGCGTCTTAGTCATGCTGGGCACATGACCCGGAAGCTGTACGCCGGCTCCCTCGGCCAATAAAGCGAGATGAGCGCCGCAACCCCGGAATCGGTCACGACTGGACCTAATGGTCAGGGGTCCCTTTACATATATATATATATATATATATATATATATATATATATAGGCATTCAAGGAGATACATACCGTCACTTAGAGAAGATATAGACAGGGTCTGTCCATGTGCATTTAGATGAATGAAGCTCCAGTCTTCATCTCTCCAGCCTTTGTTTCATGTGATGCATATTTGACATTGGACGGCATTAGGTACAAGTCGTTGCACTCCAATGTGCCAGAGGCTCGGATATGATTTAACCCAGGCAACGATAGGATCAACTCTCAATCTCTAGCTGGAAAGAGTTCTGCAGGATAGGTAAGCAATGCAGCCTGCTGAATCGGAGAGCGCTGCGCTCCAGTTTTACATTTGAATCCCAGCAGAACTAATTAAAAGTTGCCAAGACTCTGAGGAAAGCCATTCCAACTGAAAATTGCTCGCTCTGTTTTGTTTCATTAAGGGGGCGAAACCTCAGAGAAGGGTCTTGCTCGTTATGGCGCAAACATTCATTATTTTTGCAGCCTATCAGGCACGCATCTTCATCCCACTCAAACTTATTTTTTAGTCTTAGCATTTCCATTTTGACATTAGAAAAATATACACCCCAAATCTATAAGACTTTGATTAAATGTTGATACAGCTGATTTCGACACAGCCAAAGCCAGTGACCATACATGGAATCTAAACAACAGCTAGTAATTACAATGTCAAAGGCATGTATACACTGTGTGTTATGTTTCATTGTCTGGCATGCAAATATAGCTTTGGTTTCCTTTGCACTATTTCCAAAGTATAAAGAAAGCTAACCAGAGAGTTCTGTTTCATTTACACAAAAGAACAAGGTTCAATCATGTTTGATAAGTTGCAAATTACTGGTAATACCGCAAGTGTTGTTACAGCTGCTCAGAGTGGCCAGGAGGATGTGCAAAATACAGCAACGGCATGAATCAAAAGAAAAAGTCTAAACAATTTTGAATGATAGTATATAGTATGTGCTAACTTTAGCCTGGTTTTGGGGCCTATCTCCAGCATCTTTAAGGCAGTGTGAGATATGCAGAATAAGTTCCTATGCTCATTAGGTTTTAGGAAAATAACCATATTTTATTAGCTCTTATCGTTGTTGAAATACACAAAAGGAAGCAGAAATGTACCCTGTGAAGTGGAATTTATGGAGGAAAGGGGTGTGTGGATTGTGAATTCTCTGTACAGGCATACAGAACTTAAAAAATAATAAAAATCCTTGACTTTAAATTAGCCAACGGTGAGCCACTGGTAGCCTGAAATGTAGTTGATAACCATATGTGCATGAAATATATTCAACCCATGGCTTATTTGTAGCTGTCAGATTTGAATCTCCTGTGAGGAGTCCATGGTGGCTTTGCATGGGTTGTCTAATTTTATCCTCACAGCAAGCCTGGTTAGATTGAAAAACAATGGTGGGAAGAGGCTGATGAGTCCAAGGCCGTCTACAGCTGAGTAGTGATTTTTTTTTCTTTAAAAAAAGATGCATTACTTATTTATCTACCACTTAATGTCAAAACAGGCTTCTAAGCAGTTTACAAGTATAAAAACCAATTCCGCAAGCCATCCACAAAAGAATAAGGCATTCCCATTAAAATAAAATTGCCCAAAAAGAAAATAGGGAATAAAGCAATCCTAATAAAACATTAAAATGGAATCAGCCAAAATTAAAATATGCAATAAAACATTCCAATTTAGGTATCTCCTTGGTCTCAGTCCAACTCTCTACCTATTCTGGCTCTCAAAGAAAGAGAGTCAATTATTTAGTTACAAACAGAGGAAGCTACCTTATACTGAGTCAGACCATTGGTCCATCTAGCTGAGTATTGTCTGCACTGATTGGTTATCTAGGCTTTTGGATGGGGACCTCTCCCAGTCCAAGCTGGAGAGGTCAAGGATTGAGCCTGGGACCCTCTGCATGAAAAGCAAGTGCTTTGCCACAAAACTGAAGTCCTTCCATATCACACTGAAGCTCAGAGCAACTTAAATGGAGCTCCAATCTGGCACTGAACGAGCAGAGATCAGGTGAGATTTAGCCATGGAAAAGTTTCACATCTTCTTAGACCATTCCCAGGGCCAGGAGATATAATTTCAGAGCACCAAGTGACTTCCCTCAAAAAGGTTGGATGAGTTAACCATACTTATCTCATTGTTTCTTGTTGCCAGATAGCTTTACACAGGACAGTAGTAAGTAGATATATGACACACCCCTTACTGTCATACCCCACTGTTAAAATTAGTCCCACAAACTATGCGTGGGTGAAAATGTTGTACAGGCATCTCCTCACTTACGTGGGGGTTATGTTTCCGGGTACCGCACACATACATGAAATCACGTATAGTAGGGAACAAACACCATCTAAAAAGACTATAAACACCCTCTAAACCTTGGGAAAACCCTTGAAAACCCCTTAAAAAACCAGCAGCACTTACCAGAATGGCATGAATGGTGGCAATGGTGGCTCTCAGGCTTCCTCTTCACATTTGGAAACAATGACAAGATGGGTGGAGCAATTCCCTGAAGTGCTAAACTACGCCAAAAATTGGTCAAACTCCACCACAATTGCTTCCTCCAAACCTCCTTTCTCAAATTCAAAGTCTCCACAGGCCTCAAAGGTCATTAACTAAAGCTCCTGGGATCGCAGTTGTAAAGGCTCCTGGGATTACTATCTGTTTTCTAACTCTTTTTGTGCGGTTTTTGCAGTTTCCCCCACTCTTTTCAGTCCATTTTTGCCCTTTTCGCACCTTTTCGCAGTTTTAGTCAATTTATTAATTTTTTTTCTGTGCACATCCATGTCTGCATGTGAATCGAGCACACACAAGTGGGGAGCCACCAGTATATAAATAAGAAGCAGCAGCAACTGAGGCTCACCCTAATCCTGTGGACATGTGAAGCTGGAACAGAACACAGATTAGTGTTGTAGCCATGATAGTGTTCACGGTTACGTGAGACAACCAAGTCCAACTTGCCCAACTATGCTGCGCGTGATTGTAACAGCTTATGGCTACAATACAGACATGTAGCTTCCCATTGATACAACTGGGTTGTTGACATCAAGAAAGCCCCTGGGTTGGTTCAGAGATGCAACTTCCCTCGTCTTGTCTTTGCCATCGCCCATCTGCACAAACTCCATGGCAAATATGTTTGTGATGTTTGGTTTCAACATCTGGTGACGATGACAGTGCCAGATGCAGCTGCCTACAGATACTGTGGTCTTGGTTTGATGTCCTAAGTCAGGCTTTCTCAAACTTGGCCCTCCAGATGTTTGAGACTACAATTCCCATCATCCCTGACCACTGGTCCTGCTAGTTAGGGATCATGGGAGTTGTAGGCCAAAACATCTGGAGGGCCGAGTTTGAGGAAGCCTGTCATGAATCCAGAGCAATGTCACAACTGGCTGGTGTAATGCTGCTCGTGCAAGTTATTTCCAATGTAATCAGTTACTTGTGCATTTCGGAGCCAGCTCACAACAGACAAACAACAACCTCTTGCATAAATCACAATGTGAAAATGTGAATCTATTAAGCAACGCATTTTTATCATTCTTACTTGGATTTCCACTAGCTTTGGGATGACCCTGAGAGGTGGACTAGGCTAAGAGAGAGAGGGGGAACTTCTCAAGGCCACCCAGTGAGCTTCAGGGCTGAGAGACATTTGAACTTGTCCAAGTCAAGTACCATCTCGGCCCCAGCCCTCATACTCTGATCCGTTCCTGCTCCCCTGTAGCCTTTTCGTTCCGGCTACAGTCCAAGTAGAACAGCTTGCACCAGGTTAGCCCCTTGGGAAAGCTCTAATTTACAAAACCCTGTTTAGAAAAATCAGATATATTTAAAGGCATTACAGTATAAACATAAACTCCCTAATGAGCTGTAGTGAAATGGCTCAGGGCTATAACTTGCGAAGTTCAAATGATTTTGCCTTTTTCTCTCTCTGCCATGTATTATTTTCATTTAATCTGCATCACAAGGACTGTAAAGAGGCCAGCTGTTCACAGTGAGTCTTAGCAATCCCAGCCAAGGGCTGAGGCCTCTCTGATGGTCCCCTACTTTACAGTGTTTGGTTAAAGTCTTATTAATTGATAGATCAAATGGCTCAGATGTATAAAATGCCAAGGCAGGCATTTGACTTCACCAGAAAGGAATACAGGCACTTTTGGGGGGAAATGGGAACATTTCAATGTGAATTTTCTAGGGCGGGAAGAAAACTATTACTCTGGGTGTCATTGCATACTAATAGCAGAAGACATACTCACACAGAGCATATAACCCTAGCTTGCCTCCACTGTCAATGGGATTCCCCTACCATCACAAAACAAGAACAATTTGTCTTATGATTAAGTTTTGCATTGCTCTTAAGGGTTGAAGGGACAAAAGTCAAAACAGAACCAGCAGGCTCATAGAATAAATGGAGAACTTCCACAAATCTAGCTCTCCACACAATGCATGGGGAGTGTGACCTTCTTATTCTTACTTAAAGGGAAGTTTTCTTTCTGCAGTTCTCTTACTGCACATAACTGTGGCATTATGGGACTATGAGAACTATTGCTTCTTTTCTCTTGCATTCTGGGAAGTCTCGCTCATAATCTTTTCTCTGCTTCTGCACAAGAGTCTGAGAATGTTCTGAACAGTTCCCATTGAGTTCATGAAACAGTGTATCCTGACCTGTTCTTAATGCATTGCTGACCACATCTACGGAACGTGATTGTTGTATTCCTTCATGTTATGTTCTCTCAATATTAATCTTTAGTTATAATTTAATTAGGAGGATTCATGCCTGTCTAGTTCTAGCTCCATTTCTCATCCTTTGATCTATCAGTAATAAATGGTTGTATGTAATTCCCGCCTTGTACCTATGTTAACCAATCAGCAACAAGATGCTTTGTGTTTGTATCAACCAATCAGCCACAAGCACACCTGTGGCAATGTTCGTAATGTTCAATAAAAGAGAGTTCCCGGGGCTTGCCCCGGCAGACGCCTCTCATATGACACCTACCACTCGTCTGTCGTGATTTCAACCCAACACTTACTTGGTGTCTCAGCAAGTCTGATACTGCTGACCATGGCATCCTTCTGAATTGACTCTGGACATTGGTGGGGAAGTACACAGTTCTTCTGTGGTTCTGGACCCATCCCCAGGGCTGGTTTCAGAGAATAGCACCAGATGATTATCTCTCAACCCTCTAGCGGCTGTGCTGTGGGGTGCCGCAGGGTATCACATCTACGTGAAGCTATTGGGAGCAGATATTTGGAGATGTGGTATGTGGTGTCGCCAGTACACTGATGATATCCAGCTCTATTTCTTTTTAATATCTGGATCAAGAGATCATGCAAGCCCTGGACTTGGTGGTGGGCTTGGATGAGGACCAAAACACTGAGTCTGAATCCAGGCCTTATGGAGGTGATGTGGATGGGCAGTTCCTGACTTCAGATTATTGGTGACTTGCCTACTTTGGATGGGGTCATATTCCCCCAGAAGGAGCCAGTACATAGTCTGGAGTGGTCCTGTATCCATCTCTGTTGCTAGAGGTCCATGTGACCTCAGTGGACAGGAGACCTAAAAGACACAGCCAATCACTGCACTCTGCAGGAGAGGGAAACAGTGACCTCACATTGTCAGACTCAGGCCTTTAGTGTGGCAGCACCTACCTTCTGGAAATCCCTCCTGTTGCATATCAGACAGACATCAGCTCTATTGCTTTTTCAGCACCTGTGGGAGACTTTCCTTGTTTCAAAAACAGACTTTTAAGTGGAGATTTTTGTACCTGTGTTGGATTTGAAATAGACTGGAAAGAGAAGTTGCTGAATTGCAACTTATTACCAAACTTAAAACCATGGAGAGACCTGGTCTGAATAGAGACATTGTATTCTTATCTCATTATATATGATAGAGCTATTTTTATCCATCTCACCCCTTGCTTTTTCATGTAAGACCAATTGCAGTCGTTAACAGTTGTCAACAGGTTTACCACACCTATCAGCCAATCACCCATTCCCACCACCCTTCTGAGTAATACCCCTCCCCACCCTCTCACTATATATAAGGGTCTGGTGACTTCTGTTTCAGTGTATATGAAGAAGTGTGCATGCACACGAAAGCTCATACCAGTAACAAATTTAGCTGGTCTCTAAGGTGCTACTAGAAGGAATTTTTTTATTTTGTTTTGACGACAGCAGACCAACACAGCTACCTACCTGTAACTAGAACTCTTTGTGTAGTTCACAAGTCCCTTGCATTTCATTGGGATGTCATTCCTGGTTCATTCCAGCCTCATTGTGCCCACCAATGAGCAGCTCACCTAATTAGGAAATGAAATGAATCTTCATTTAATGGTGAAACGAAGCATCACAATAATAACATAGTAACTATATTAATAGTTAAATCATTTATATGAGTAAATGCACATGTAGATAAGGGTGCTGCCTGCTGGTCCCAGGGGCCTTGGGTCTTCCAGATTGCCCAGGGTTCGATCTGAACCATGCCTGAATGCACAGCACACATGCAGGACCCATGCCCTGCATTTCTGCACAGCACTAGATGTGCATAGAAGAACCTATGTGCACTCAGGTGAATGCATGGAAGGAGGCTGTATACCAGGGGTAGGCAACCTAAGGCCCGGGTGCCGGATGCAGCCCTTCTCAATCCGGCCCATGGACAGCCCGGGAATCAGTGTGTTTTTACATGAGTAGAATGTGTCTTTTTATTTAAAATGCACCTCTGGGTTATTTGTGGGGCCTACCTGGTGCTTTTACATGAGTAGAATGTGTGCTTTTATTTAAAATGTATCTCTGGATTATTTGTGGGGCATAGGAATTTGTTCATTTTTTCCCTTCAAAATATAGTCCGGCCCACCACATGGTCTGAGGGACGGTGGATTGCCCCCCTGCTGAAAAAAGTTTGCTGACCCCTGCTGTATACCAATGGCACTCCAGGACACATGACATAGCTGTTAACTTTCAGATTTGAAAATAAGGGATCAGCAGCCTCACCTGTCCTGGGAACAGTCTACAGGATATCTAACAATCCGGGATAGCAGCGGGAAGCAGTGGGAAACGGCGCTGGAATAAGGGAATTTCCCGCAAAAAAAGGGAAGGTTGACAGCTATGACACATGGAAGTCAGGAATGGGATTCCTCCCTTTCAACACATATGGATATCTGGGCAGGGCTAAGGATTTCTCAACTGAAAACTAATGCAAAGGGATCCTTCAGCAGAAAGGGGACACAGAAGTACTTTCTCTCCCCCCCACAAAACTGTTCACAACAACATT
Source organism: Podarcis pityusensis (assembly GCF_964106645.2). Lineage (NCBI taxonomy): Eukaryota > Metazoa > Chordata > Lepidosauria > Squamata > Lacertidae > Podarcis > Podarcis pityusensis. The sequence continues at coordinate 33,992,195 of NC_138037.1, forward strand.
ACCAACAAAAAGAAGTTGCATTAAAAAAGGAAAATCTTGAATAGTCACATCCTCTTTGGGCAGTGCAAGAGAGCAGTAACAATAAGCCACTGAGGTTTTGAAATGCGGACAGCTGAAAGGTCTCAGAAACAGCAATTACAAGACTAGAGGGTGGGGAGAAACATCTCTTTCCCTGCATAATGAACTGTTTTGACACAGTCCACCAACAAACTCTCCTATGGGGGCCTAATTTAAACGAATGGGAACGCCACTTTTCGGTGTAATGGGGCATGCACAGGAAAACATCCCAGTGGATCTCTCCCTGTGGGGTCTAGTTCTCACACGACTGAACGTGCCTCCACACAAAGTGTATGTCAGCATGTCAAGCAGACGGCTAGGCACTCCTCTCTAATACCAATACAGCTGTGCTGGTTGGGGCTGATGTGAGTTGCAGCCCCAAACATCAGGAGGGCAGCAGGTTGGGGAAGGCTTACCTAGTGCCTTATGCAGAGGGACTTTTGAGGGATATGAAAGGGTATTCCACTGTGTGATTCCTGCCAGCCTGCCCCGCAGTCTGAAGTGGTACAGTCCAGACAGAGCTTTACCACCTCACTGAGTAGCAGACCTCGGATTAGCCTGCACCCTGTGTTTTGGCATCATTACGTCTTGCTGCTTTCAGCAAGGGAAGAGATTATACCACTGCCGATTTCATTCTTTAATCTATTTTCCCCCCTAATGACTTAACTCAATTGAAAGATGTATGAGGTAAATGAAGATTATGGTTAACCAAGGCAGTATTCATTACAGTACTACTGTATAAATTAGCAATGGTAGAATCAGAAGGGGTTCTGGTCCTGATTAAGCTTTGGTCTTGGCCAAAAGCTTTCAGTGTGCATTTCTATTTGAATGAAAGCCAGCACCTGTTAGAAGATAATAGAGCAGAGTAAAACCACATTTTAAAACTCTTTAATCAGGAAACAAACTAGCAAAAAAAAAGAAAAAAAAAAGCACATTGATTTCCCCACCCCCAACAATCCTGTAAGAATATTTACTACTAGAAAAGCAGAACTGGAATCTGTACATTGTTGTTTTGCAAAGAAGGCAAAATCTGCCTATTATAACCTGCTTCTACTTAAAAGATATGGCACAAGTGTTTATATTGCAGCAGTTTCCCGATATTAGCATTATGTCGGCAGTATTGTTATATCAGCCTTCTCTCCCCCCCCCCC